>NW_027203715.1:8524713-8952213 GCF_024711535.1 Dipodomys merriami
TGAGCACAAATGCTTAGGGAGAGTGTCTAAGCTCTTACTCAAGCCCCAGGACTGATGCAAAAAAACAGTAGGGTGTTCTAACTGCAATTATAGAAGGACAGAACTACAAATACCTCATAACTGAGCAAGCTAGGAGTCTGGTGCTGACCGCTGCCACCTAACATGACTTACCCACATGTAAACCGCTGTAACCCAGCTCCACGGGTTACCCATGTCATCGTGGCATATGACTCTCATCCTAGCTGTTTGGGGGTTTTAAAACCCAGTCCTGACAGGAAGTCTGCAAGACACTGCAAAATGTGGGTCCAAGTGGTAGAGCTCTAGCCGTGAGCAAATGTTATTAGAACATTATCCCCATGCTTTGAGCTCAACCCTCAGGGGTAACCTCCCTCTCCAAATAAAAACACCCCACTAAACCATTAGATATGAAATTGTGTGGTTTGTGAAATGTTCCTCAAAAAATGGTGATACTGATGAAAGCACTCTAACTCTAATGACAGCTTGTGGAATAGAGCTCTGTGCTGAGTCCTTCAAAAGGTGCTCCGTTCTGAGTACTGCACAGGGTGCTATGTGCTGAGTCCTTCAGAGGATGCAGTGTGCTGAGTCCGACATTGGGTGCTGGGTGCTGAGTCTTTCATAGGATGCTGTGTGCAAAGAGTGCCATGTGTTGTGTCCTTCACCGGGTGCATTTTTACATCTTGTCCTTATAAGAGCTCCACAACTGCGATGATTATGCAGACAAGAATATTAGGGCTCATATAGGTCCCCATGGCAGGGACGAAATTATGTATTACTGAAGACTATGAGTTATCTCCTGCAGACAATTGTTTCGTTTTGTTTTTTCTCGATCATGAACCTTGAACATGGGGTTTAGGCACTGACCCTTACTTATTGGGCTCATGGCTAGCACTCCACAACGTGGAGCCATGGACCCTCTTGCAGCAAAGGTCGTGGCCAAGGGGTTGGTAGCTGAAGTCTATCATCCTGCCTTCTCAGGAAGCTGAGATCTGAGGATCTGGGTTCTAAACTATCCCAGACACGAAAGGTCCCATGAGACTATTATCTCCCATTCACCACTAATCACCTGAAGTGGAAGCTGCATGCTTGTTGCTCATGCCTGTCATCCTAGCTACTCAGGAGGATTAGATCTGAGGATCATGGTTCAAAGCTAGCCTGGGCAGGAAAGTCCTTGAGACACTTAGCTCCAATGGACCACCAGAAAACCTGAAGTGGCGCTGTTGCTCAAGTGGTAGAGCACAAGACTTGAGCTGAAGAGCTCAGGGACAACACCCATGCCCAGACTTCAACTCTTACAACCGACATCAACAACAACAATAAAAAAGACAGAAATAAACTAACAAAACTGAAGTAGAGGGCTGGGAATGTGCCTTAGGGGTAGAGTGCTTTGCATATATGAAACCCTGGCCTTGATTTCTTAGGACCACATCACTAGAAAATGTCTGACGTGGCTCTGTGGCTCAACTGGGACAGGGATATCCTTCTACAAGAGAAACTAGGTACAGTGCTCAGGTCCTGAGTCCAACCTCCAGGACTCATGTATGTGTGAGCATGAATACACACACACCAGCACACACGCACACACACACACACACACATTCACAGACCAGAAGTGATGTTGTTACACAAAATGGTAAAGCACTGGGCTTCTGCACTGAGCTCATGGTCAGCACCCAGGCCCTGTGTTCAACCCCAAAACCTAGCCACCCAGGGCTTAACTAGGAGAGGTCAAACGTTTCAAAACTTGTTGATCTTCACCAGCCCTAGATGACAGGAAGCTTTGTGATATCAGACATGAGCTTGGATTTCCAAAGCTTCCAGAAAACTAGGAGAGGCATCATAGGCCCATCCTTGCCAGCAATGAAACATTTCATTATGCTCAGTGCCCTAGTTCTCTGCCTGAAGGACTCCTGAATTATACTGAGCACTGTATCTGAACACCAGAATATAGTCTCACAAAGGCAGGATAAGTGCACAGAACTTGGCCTGCCATGGAAGGTGGCACAAATGAAGGCTTCCTGTTAAAATAGAGCACTGGGGAGAGAGATAGCTTGTTGTACAAAGAGGACTTTTTCCCTGACCTTCAGAGCCCACCTACACTCATCCTCACTAACTGGCCCAGGTGGAGTTGTTTGTTACCTACCTTTACAGGAGTGAGGCCTTTTGTCTGCTTGTCCACACAATGAGAGAGACTATTTCCAGCAGGCCTGAGATGCAGAGAAACCCTCAGGCTACACTGGTAACAGTGAGGTGAGCCCCAGAACATGCACTGTCTTGAAGGAAGTCTCTGTGTTATGAACTCATTATATTGAATACAAATTTCCTAGGTTGGTGCCATTCATCATAGTTACTCGGGAGCTTCACCTACAGGAATATATCCATACATAGAAAAAGACATGGAAGTACAGGCTCTTTTTGAGGGGGCAGGTCCTGATGTTGAACTATGAGTTTAGGCATTGTCCCTGAGCTCCTTTTGCTCAAGGGTAGTGCATTAAGCTTGACAGCCTCACTTCTGGGTTTTTCTGTGATCTCTTAGAAATACGTGTGCCATGGACTTTCCTACATTGGCTGGATTCAAACTAAGATTCTCTACATCTTAGCCTCCAGAGGAGCTTGGATTACAGTCAGCAGCCACTGGTACCTTCTTTCTTTTCTTCTTCATTTTTTACTCTTGACAATCTGACTTCTTAACAGGGTCATTCCAATGGTTCGAATTTATAAGTAAAGTACCCAATGTTTATTTTCTCTCCTCATCTTACCATCTGGTCACAGATTTGAGTCCAAAATTGAGAAATGAGTGTCACAGGATTTGGGAGCAAATAACCACAGGACATGCCAGTTCTGTCACTTAGCATTGAGCTGCTGTGAATTTACTCTCTCAGGATGAGAGGATTGAAAGCTGGAGCAATCCTCATACTGTCTGCATTGCTCCTTTTCCCTATAAAATGATCTAATAATTATGAGTGTTTTGAGTCTTCAACCTTAATATCTAGAACACACTAGTAGAATTTTCATGTTTCCTTTTTTCCCTATTACCTCTCGAGATTTATACTTAGGGTTTGTGTGGAGTGGCTCCTCGGTGAATCCCTGAGGAAGCCACTTGAAGCCTCCTCAGGAGATCGTCATTTAAGATGGCTGAGCAGGAAAGTCTGTGAGACTCTTATCTTCAATAAACCACCAGAGAACCAGAATCTTTTGGTGGTTCATTGGAGTTAAGAGTCTAACAGGCTTTCCTTCCCTAGGCTGGCGTCAAACTGTGGTCTTCAGATCTCAGCCCCCTGAGCAGATAGGGTTCCAGGTGAGAGCCACCGGAATCTGGTGTATTGCTTTTCCCAGACCTGGGGCTTGAACTTAGGGCTGGGTACTGTCTCTGAGCTCTTTTTTCTCAAGCCTAGTACTGTACCACTTGAGCCATTCCACAGCTTCTAGCTTTTTCTGAGTATGTGGCAATGAGCATTCAAACTCTGGTTTCATGCATGCTGAGCAAGCTCTCTACCACTAAGCCACATTCCCAACCCCAACCTTACAATTTTATTCCTCCACTTGCCTATCCTCAAAAAAAGTATAAATCATCTAACGAATTCTCTATAAGAAGTTGTCCAAAAATAAATATGATAAAGCTCATACTGGGGATAGACTCCAAAAATGTGATGGCTATGACAAATGCCTCCATTTAATTATGTATCATGTTTCAACACTTAATAAGTATTAATATAAAAGAGTCAGTGTCCTAAATTATTTTGTATAATTTATATTAGATGTACAAAACATAATAAATAGTATGTGTATAATAGTACTAAATACAATAAACAATAAAATTAATAAAATAAAAATAAAATTGATACAAAATCAATCATAATATGAAATAAACATATATATGTACCTATATATCATATATTACACATGTATACAAATATTTTCTTCCATTGCAGGGCCTTAACTCAGGCCCTGGGAACTCTAGCTTGAATTTCTTTTCCTCAAAGACAGTGAGTTTCCCCTTCACAAATGGTGTAAAATAGTTACCAGGATGGTGAACACAAATCCCATCAATGGCAGAAATACTGGTCCCAGTTCTGAGACAGTGATTTAATATTTGTAATGGAAGCAGTTATGTTTATTCAGTTCCATACTGAACATTATAAAATATCAGTGTAGAATTTTGTACAGCTATTCAGACCTCCTTCCCTTACCCGCAAAGTGCTTCTTGAGCACTACATTATTTTTATAAGTTTTTTATTCTAAAAATGTTGTACAGAGGGTTCACAGTTGCATTAGCAAAGTAATGAGTACATTTCCTATGGAGCATTGTTGCTTCCTCCTTTGTTTTCCCCCTACCACCCCTTACTTCCTACCTCCACAACTACATTTCCCTACCGAGCAGTGACTTAATTATTTATTTTTGGTTTGGCATGGGGTTTGAACTCAAGTAGTGGCAACTGTGTACCTTCCCTCACATTGCTATGGATTTACCAAGACCCTGAGTTTAAATCCCAGGCTAGGAAAGAAAACTGGCAGAAATTCCAAATCTGGGAATCTTCTTTTTAAAAATTTAGTTAATTAATTAAAGCAACCACGGGGCTTGAACTCAGGTCATGGCAACTCTGCCTCAGCTTTGATCTCCCAAGTCTTGGGTGCAGTATCGGGACCCATAGCCAATCCTGGGCCTAGGGCCAGAGGGCTTGCAGGAAGGAAAAAAAGTGGGACAGCACAAAAAGTGGGGAGGTGTAGAGGGCTTGGGATTTTACATTTTTTTTTCTTTGCACGGTGACCATCGTGGGTCTGAATGACACAGTTGCAAAGTGGACCTGACCTGCCAGTGCTGATGGCTGGCAGGCAATCAGGGAAGCCATAAGCCAACAAGTCAACATAGGCCCTGGGTTCTAATCCTGGTCCTGACACCAACCAATGGCAAGAGATCACAAGAGACTCGTTCCTATGCATAAGAATACCGATTGAAAGAGTAGTTCACGCATTTGTCTAGTCTAAAATTGGAAGCAATAATCCTAGGATGCTGAGTCTATTAAGCATGAAAAGAATATTATTTCAATAATCAATATAATAAATACCTAAGATTTGGTAGGAACGTAGTAAATGTCATTTAATCATAGATAGATGGCTCTGGATTTCCTTATCAATATATATTTATTTGTATACCACCCTCTGCCTATCCATGTATCGCTGTTTTGGCCAAACCTGGGGCTCAATCTCAGCACCTGGGAACCACCTGACAGCTGGGCTGGGAAGGTGGCTCAGTGGTAGAGCGCTTGCCTTGCATGCATGAGGACTGGATTCGATTCCTGAGCACCACATAAGCAAAAAGAAAAAAAGCCAGAAGTGGCACTGTGGCTCACATGGTAGAGCGCTAGCCTTGAGCTGAAGAGCTGAGTGACAGTGCCGAGGCCCAGAGTTCAGGCCCCATGACCAGACCCCTCCTCAAAAAAAAAAAGAGTGTCATTCTGTCGTCAGAAGCCAGTTATTGCACATGTTTTCCTCTCCTCTCCTGTGAAAGTCACAGGTCTCAACTAGGATGGGAATGCATAGGCAAATTTATAACCTTGGGAACAGGTTGTCTTCCATGTAAGCACAGTTATAGCTGTCACCATACTCAGTAAAATACACAATACGCCCATGAATTAGAGACAAAATAAGGAGAAGAAGTGCACTGAATGCAAGATGCTGTCCACACATATATGTAAACATAGACCCTATGTTTAAATTATGAATTTTTGAATATCTGTCCCACATTGGGTCTCAATCTCAATGTCAGGTCCTGGGAACGGCCTATCTCCTTCCTTACTCATAGGCTGGTGTCCTTACCTAGACCCTTTCCCCAATTGGGACTGAAAGGCTCTGAGTTCAAATCAAAACACTGCCAAAAGATGAATCCTGATGTGAGAAGCCCATCGATTCACCTGTCCTGTGAAAGTCCTGGGTCTCAGCTATGATGGAGAATGCATAGGAAACCCTATAGCCATGGCAATATGTTGTCATCCATGTAAGCACTGTTATATCTGTCACCATGCTCAGTAAAATACAGAATACTTCCAAGGATAAGACAGAAAATAAGTAGAAGAAGTACACCAAATGCAAGATGCTGTCCACACATGTATGTAAATATAGATCTTATGTTTAAATAATGAATTTATGACTACCATGGCCCACCCTGGGGATCAATGTCATATCCTGGGAATGGCCTAACTCCTTAGTTGCTCACAGGCTGGTGTGTTCACCTTGAACTTTTCACCAATTGGTCCTGCTAAGGCCCTGAGTTCAGATAATGTTGTAAGAAGCCTAGTGTGAATTTTTTTCTCTGAGAGTCCAGGGTGTCAGGCATGCTGGAGAACATGTCTACAAATCTAGATGCCATGTGATAGCATGTCATCAATGTAATAAACGGAATGGGTGTCATCATAGTAAAATCAACAGTAAATAAATGAAGAAAACAAAAAATACAAGGAACAACCACACCAAATGTGTATGGGCTGAACATCCATAGGTACACACCCTGTCTTTACAATGTATATAAATAGTATCTTTTCCAGGGCTGAGGCTTGAATTTAGGCTTAGAGTACAAGCCTGACTTTCTTATCTTCAAGTACGGTGAGCTTCCCCTTTCTTCCACAGAGCTGCACATTTACCCAGACCCTGAGTTCAAATCCAAAGCCTGGCAGAAAAAACGGGGTGAATTGAAAGCCAGGGAGCTAATTTCTTTTAATATTTTTTTTTGGCTCAACAAGGGGTTTGAACTCAGGTCGTGGCAACTCTGCCTCAGCTTCGATCACCCAATGGTAGGGTGCAGCCACTGGACCCACCGCTGATTCTGGGATCCTAGATCCCCAGGCCTTGTGTGGGAAAAAAACGCATAGAAAAAATGCAGCGAGATGGCTTTTTTTCCTTTTCTTCTTTTGCACGATGACCCTCCTGAGTCTGAATGACACTGTTGCAAAGGTACTTCACCTTGCATTGGTAAAGGCTGGCAGACTATTTGTGAAGTCATAGACCCACGTGGCAATGTAGGCCCTGATTTTGAATCCCCCTCCTGACACCAACCAATGGCAGGAGCTTCGAAGAGATTCGTTCCCATCCATAGGAATAACAGTGGAATGATATCAATGTTATGGTTGAATGAGTTGATTGTGAATGATGCTCCTACAAAATTAGACAGCATGATTTCAGGAAACTGATTTTATTTAATGTTTATTAAGTATTAAAAGAATACTATTGCTTACAGGAATGCAATAATTTCAGCACCCTGATTGATTTACTTAATAGTTTGTTAAGGATGAAAACAATAACATTAATTACATGGAGGCATAATAAATACGCAAGAATTGGTAGGAATGTAGTCTATATAACTGAATATTGGATAGACATCTCTGGCACTCTCTCTCTCTCTCTCTCTCTCTCTCTCTCTCTCTCTCTCTCTATATATATATATATATATATATATATATATATATAATTTATTAGCGTACTACCATCTGTGTGTCAATCTATTCTTATTTTGTCAACAACTGAGGCTCGATCTCAGGTCTTGGGAACTGCCTGTCAGCTCAATTTTCCCCAGAATGGCATGCTGACACTCAACCATTCATGAATTGGGCCTCAGAGGCTGTGAGTTCAGATGCCAGCACTTCTAAAAAATGAATCATGGAGTAAGAAGCTGATGGTGACACATTTTCCTTTTATGTGAAACTCCTGGGTGTCAGGTATGAAGTGGAATACATATGCAGACCTATATCCTATGTAATCAATGTTCTATATGTCATAATAGTCAATAAAATGAATAGTCAATACATGAATAAAAAAATAAAATGAATAATTACACTGAACGCACCATGAAGTCAACATATGTGTGTAAACATAAATCACATATTTAAAATGTACACAAATAGGATGCTTTCTAGTGGTGGGGATTGATTTCAGGCCTAAGGAACAGACTTGAATTTCTTGACTTCAAGGAGGCAAGCTTCCCCTTCCCACACAGTCCAACAGTGTTACCCAAACCATGAGTTCACATCCCATTCCTGGCAGAAAAAATGCCACCTTTATACTATGTGATGTCCAATTTTTAGGTATTTCATTATGCCTCCATTTAATGAATGTAATTTTTAAATGCTTCATAAAGTATTCATTAAAATCGATCAGTGTACAATAATGTAATTGTGTAAAATTTTATCCTAGAATCATTCAAAAACTGCCCATTCAACCATGACATACATCACATTCCATTGGTAATCATATGGATAGGAATGAGTTTCTTAGGATCTCTTGCCATTTGGACGTGACAGGACCAGGATTCAAACTGTGGGCTCCAGCTCCTACCAATTAAACCCAAGGATAGGGAACTCACCAATCTGTCCAAGAACATCAGCAAGTCCAATGATTAGGCAGGCACCAGTGGCTCTCAGCAGTCCTCCTTCATACTTACAAGGCTGAGACGAGAAGATCATGGTCAAAGTCACCCTAGGCATGAAAGTTGTTGAGACCCCTGTCCAATTGTGCCAACAAAACCAGAAATAGAGCTGTTTTGCTCCAGTGGTAGAGGGGTAGCATTGAGCAAAAGCAGCTCACAGACTGTGCCAAGATACTGAGTTGAAGGTCCAAGAGTGGCAACAGACATACAGAACAATCTGTGCAGCCATCCCACTAAAGCAGGTCTCCCTCTTGTCTCCAACTGGATTGGACAAGGCACTGCTGTCATCTTGACTCCACCCATTCTTCCTGGATCACAGGATCCAGACCCCCATTCTTCCATGGTTCTTTCTGTCCAATGGGATACAAGAATGGTGGCCACACTCACATTACATTCTGCCCTGTAGCACTGGGATTCCCTCTGTTGGTTGACACCACTACCAGCAGTTGAGGAAGGTAGAGGTGACTGAGTGGTGAGCAAGAGACTTGAGGAGTGGGAGCCACTGAGCCCCTGACTTGGAGCAGTGGGAGCCACAGAGCTGCACATCTACACTCTTCCTCTCCCTGGTGAGAACTTGGTGGCTTTAGTCAGAGGGGAACAACACCTCCACACCTGCCTTCTGGTGTCTTTTCGTGGGGGTGGGGGTGTTGGATGCAGATGATAGAACCCCCTTGCTGTGTGAGCCCTCGTCTTCTGTGATTGGTCACCCTTTTCAACTGAAGAGGGTCCCAGAAAAGCCCAGTAGGGAGGTAAGGGTGCTGGGGGTCAGAACAGAAGGTGAATATCTGGGAGGAACACCCCCCGCACACACACATACATACACCCGGCCTACCTCCTCCCCCCCCAGCTGTCAACAGTTCTCAGGCTGATCACATTTTCCAGCTCTGCCAGCTTCTGCTGGTGCTCCCGGTCCATCTGGTCTCCAACAAACTCAGGAGAGGCACTGCTCTGAATCTATGTGTGTGTGTGTGTGTGTGTGTGTGTGTGTGTGTGTGTGTGTGTGTGTGTGTGTGTGTGTGTTTGTGTGTGTGAGAAAGAGAGAGAGAGAGAGAGACAGACAGACAGAGAGACAGAGAGAGACTGAGAGAGACAATGAAAGATACAGAGAGACAGAGAGACAGACACAGGGAGAAACACAGAGAGACAGAGAGAGACATAGAGAGAGAGAGAGACAGAGAGATCATCTTTCTCCTTGTACAGCCTGACTGTACTCAGGTGAGTAATAAGTTGGCAAATTACAGGTGCTGCATGGATGAGTGTTGTCACTGGTCTGGACCTGTGTGTGTGTGTGTGTGTGTGTGTGTGTGTGTGTGTGTGTGTGTGTGTGTGTGTGTGTGTGTGTATGTGTGTGTGTGCGTGCGTGCACATGCATGTGTAGAAGTGGGTTGTAACAAGGAGGCTGGATGTTTTGGTAACTTCTATCTGCTATCTTTGAGGGGGGGGTGCATGGGCTTCACAGCTGAAGTCTGGGGGCCTGGAAGGGTGAGACGCTTGAAGGGGACTCAGCACATTTAAAGTAAAAGAACAAGGGATCTCTTTTACCTGGAGCTGTGTACTCTCGAGTCTGGTAGTTGGCAGTGGGGTGCTTGGGAAGACCTGGGAGTGGCCCGCAATGGGTGGCTTCCCAGGGGTACAGAGAGCATGGCCAACACTTAGTAATGATATGAGCCTTGCTAGTATGGAGCACACCAACATAGGTCAGACTCCGGGTCTTGTCATCATGATGTCTGATGGGCAAGGCCAACCCTATTTTGAATCTTGAGGTGTGATATTCAGATCACAGCCTCTTGAGTAGCTAGGATTATAGGCATGAGCTTTGGGCAGTGGGCCTCTGATTCTTAGGTATGTTAGGGATTGACCTCAAGGCCTTAGGCTTGCCAGTCAGGTCTTCTACCATGCAAGACAAGCTTTTCTGTCTTGGGTATTTCTGAGATGGAGACTTAATATATGCTAAGGCTGGGCTGGATCGCGGTCCTCCTATTTGTGACATGTGTGCGCCATCAGGCCCTGTCCTCTGTAGTTGGGATGGTAGACATGTGGTGCTACACTCAGTCATTGGTTTAGATGGATTGTCGCAAATTCAGTCCATGGGTAGCCGATTCTTAACCACAGGTTAAGCTCTGGGTTGGGCCCCCACCTTGGACTTCAATCTCCTCATGGGACAGTTGTGAGGAAACAAGGGATTAATACAGAGGGATCTCTGGAGCACGGCCAGGCACAGAGGGAGCAGCCCTCAGATACGGTTCTCAGCAGTTCTGTGAGCGTATGCCAGAAGATATCAGGAAAGAGCTCAAAAGGTGTGTGTTAATGGTGAGACAGGCATTGGGATTATGAAAAAAACATGTGTCTCTTTCATTATGACCCTATCCCTATGAGGAAGTGGATCCTTCACTTTGTTCAGTTTTGCAGATGTGGAAATAGGCACGGAGAAGCTGGGTGACCTACATGACTCCCATATGAGAGGAAGCTCAGCCTGACTTGCCGAGTCAGGCTCCCTAGGACAATGGGTGCTATTCAGTAATTTCTTGTGGTAGGAAGTCCACTTCTTTTCAGTCGTGGGGCTTGAACTCAGGGCCTGGGCGCTGTCCCAGAGCTCCTCAGCTCAAGGCTAGCACTCTACCACTTGAGTCACAAGGCCACTTCCGATTTTCTTGTGGTTCTTTGGAGATAAGAGTCTCACAGTCGTTCCTGCCCGGGATGGCTATGAACCATGATCCTCATATCTCAGCCTCCTGTGTTCTTAGGGTTATAGGCCTGAACCACTGGCACCTGCCTTAAGTGTATTTCTGAACTTCTTTCTCTTTCTCTCTCTCAGGAACTGATTAAATGGGTGCTGGAGGAGGTGGCCCAGTGTCCCCAAGTGGCTGGAACCAAGGTGGTCCTCTCATTCTGGAGGTGGGCTGTGGGTCAGGAGCTGTCTCGCTCAGTCTGTTGTATGAGCTCCATGAGGTAAGCCCCTCTATGCCTTGCTAGACCATGATGGTTATTCATTGTCCATCTAGCCTTACTTGACACAGTATTGTGTCCTTTTTTGGCAAAAATTTCTGGCCAAGTGATGATATATAGTTACAAAATGAAAATGTAATGCCATCTTAAGAAAGTCATTTAGGGCTGTGGGATTGGGCTTCATGGTATGGTGATTGCTTAGCATGCCTGAAACCCTGGGTTCAATTCCTCAGTACCACATAAACAGAAAAAGAAACACTGGAAATGGTGCTGTGCATCAAGTGGTAGAGGGTTAGCCTTGAGAAAAAAAAATCTGAGGAAAAATTCCCTATCCCTAAGTTTATGCCCCAGGACTGGCAAAACAACAACAACAACAAAAATTTACCTAGTAAATGCAAAATAAAGAACCTATATTGGAACATATAATTACTCCTTCCATACTGATACCAGACAATAGTCCCTAATTCATGTACTTTACCTATATTAGGATACTGTGTGGAAAAAAAGTTTTCTTCATAAGGTCATGGCAATTAATGCCAAGAATGTGCTTAGATGTCAGGTGAAGATTAACTCTGGAAATTCAAAGATTCCAGGCTTGGGAGTTCCGGGAAGATGGTGGAGGAGAAGCTGGAATCTGAACAAGCTCTCGCATAGAAAGCAGTTTTAGAGTTCCAGTGAACAGTCCTAAGCCAGAGAATCACACCAAGTGTGCCATCACAGGACAGAGAGTTAGACAAGAGAGGGGAAGCCAAGGAAACACATCAGCTGCCGCTGCGGCGGCAGGGTCGCGGCGGCGACCATCGCCGCGGGGTCATACTGAGACACAGAGAGTCTGGGACGAAGGAGCCAGACGCACCGGATGAGCGGATTCTACTCAACACCAACAAGAACCGACAAGGAGCAGAAATCTTCATCCTGCTGTTTGCAGACCAGAGACGACCCAGGATCCAAGACTCGGCGTGAGTACAAGCCCGACATCCTCACTCCTTCTCAGGAAGCAGAGGAGGGAAGGCCACCCCTTCCCCCCAGCGCCGGTGATCTCCATCTTGGATACCGACAAAGCTCGGAGGAGCTGCCAGCTCCAGCTCAGGCCTTGGAATAAAACGAGTCATTTAGCAGGTCACAAGAACTTAACGGCAAAGTGACCTGCCAGACTCAGCTCCATCCAGGGAAAAGTCACCCAGCTCAGGCGCCAGCCATTGGAATGCCTTGCCTCACTGGGTAACCAGAACCAGAGGCTGCCCCTCCCTCTAGCAGCCACCACAATCAATTGAAAAACAGAAACCCTGAGAATGGCTCCAGGCTGGGCGCTGTGAGCTTTATCACAAAATAGCCCCATGGAAAAGCTACTGTTTGTTGAAAGGCCTCAACTCTACCCAGAACCTAGCCTCATCACCACATCCCCCTCTTTTGTGATTCTCAAAGCAGATCACCCTCCCAGAAAACTAACCTGGGAGGGGGATCTCAAAATCTTGGGTAAAGCAGAGCTTTTTTCTGCCTCTTCCAACCAACCGACTTAAGAAACCAATCAAGCCACAGGACCTCAAGCTGACCAGAGACTCCAACAAGAGACTGGTTACAGACAAAAGGGAGATACAGGATTCTTCCCACTCCTCCCCCTCCCAAAAAAAAAAAAGACTTTTTTTCTTTTTTTTTTCCTTCTTCTTTTCTTTTTTTTGCTTGTTTTTTTTTAAAGCTTTTTTATTTTATTTATTTATTCATTTATTTATTTTTGGGTCCACTCGTGGGGCCCGAACTCTGGGCCTGGGTGCTGTCCCTCAGCTCTTCAGCTCAAGGTTAGCGCTCTACCACTTGAGCCACAGGGCAACTTCCGGCTTTTTTCTTTTTGCTTATGTGGTGCTGAGGAATCGAACCCACGGCCTCATGCTTGCAAGGCAAGCGCTCTACCACTGAGCCAACTTCCCAGCCCCTTTTTTTGCTTGTTTTTTGTTTTTTGTTACCTTATATATATATTTTTTCCCTTCTAAAACTTTTATTAATCTTTAATTTTTGCCTCTTCTGAAAAAATAATTGTTCTCCAGTAACTTTTTTTTTCTCATCTTATAATTTTTATTTTAGGAATATGTGAATGAGAGTTTTCCTTTCTTTTCTTGTCTTCTTTCTCTTTTTCTTTCTTTCTTAATTATCTTTTTGCTTTTTGTCTAGCTCTACTGAACTTCGGATCTTTTCTTCTCCCTTTCCCATCCTTAAAGTTTTTCACATCTCCTCTATGTCCCTCCCCTTCTCTGAACATAATCACATTCCTCTCAAAATAGACGGTCTTTTAACCTCTATAATAACATTAATTTTTACGTTTCTAGTTTTTTTCTGGTCTCTCTTCATTCCCCTTTCCGTCTCTTCTTTTTCTCTCTCTCTCTACTTGCATCCTACCCAACCCATTTCCTGCATTGTGATTAGGACATAGTTAACTCTCCCTGTGCCTCCCCACACCAATCTATTCCTATTTTTTACCCACATCTCTCCCTAATCCTAATAATTTCTGGTTTTCCAAATTCTTTTCTGCGGTTCGAAGTACTTTAACATATAGTTGTTTGATGTTGAATAGATGTATCTGTTGAACTAGATTGTATCTGTAGACTATTGACTGTACAAACGCAAACTTTGGTTATGGTTGCCTTCAGATAGTGTTCTAGCACAAAACTGGTGCAATCTTCATCTAAAATGGACCGAGTAAGCCGGATAAACACAAGAAAAATGGCAAATTCGGGTATGTCAATTCCCAATCTTGATAATCAGGGATTAGAACAGATAAAGAATAATCCAGAGGACAGTTCCCAAATAGCTCTACAAACACTAATAGCAAACATGATAAATGAGAAATTTGACAATGTACAAAGGACTCTGTATGAGCGTGATAGGGAGAGAGAGGAGGCATCCCAGAAGTTTATACAGGAATATCATAAGCGTGAGGAAGCCACTCAAAAACTGATAGAGGATTTGCGTGAACAACTTGAGAATGCTCAAAGAGAAAGGGAGGAATGGCGTGAGCAGGCAGCGAACACTCAAAGAGAACTGCAGGATTCCCACGAACGGGAAGAAAGAGAACTGCAGCAATCCCACAGACGGGAAGAAGCTAATCAAAGAGTAATTCAGGAATTGAGAGACCAGGTAGAGAATACACAAAGATCACTAAAGGCATTCATGGAATCCATCAACAAAGAGCTGAAGGAAGTCAGAGAGACCACAAAGGGAATGCTGAATGGAACGCAACAGAAGGAATGGGAGTCCAAAGAAACCACAACCAATCAACTAAGTGATTTGAGAACAAACACTGAACACCAAATTAAGGAAGTAAAGAAATTCATACAAGACTTAAAACAGAGCTTCAACAAAGAACTTGAAGCCATCAAAGCTGACCAATTAGAAGGAAAAGAGATAAAAAACAAAGTAGAGAGTCTTGACAGCAGGTTAGACCATGCAGAAGATCGAATCTCAGGGATTGAAGACAGCCTAGATATTATAGAGAAAGAACATACAACCATCCAAGACAAGTCCAAGAATTATGATAGGTCTATCCAACACCTGGAAGACACCATCAGAAGGCCCAATCTAAGGATAATGGGTGTAGGGGAGCACCTAGAAACAGAAGTTAATGGTCTAGGAAATTTGTTTAACAGGATCCTAGCAGAGAACTTCACAAACATACAAAAAGATAGGCCTATTCAGATACAAGAAGCTTTTAGAACCCCAAATAGACCAGACCAGAATAGGACATCCCACCGTCACATTATAATCCACACAGGATCAACCCAGACCAAGGAAAAAATCCTTAAAGCTGTCAGGGAGAAAAGGGTAATCACCTACAAAGGGAAACCAATTAGAATTACCTCAGATTTCTCAGCAGAGACAATCAAAGCAAGAAGAGCCTGGAATGACGTATGCCATGCCCTAAAAACAAACAATTATCAACCAAGAATACTGTACCCAGCTAAACTCTCCTTCATAACTGAAGGCCAAATAAAAACCTTCCATAGCAAAGAAAAATTGAAACAATACATCTCCACCAAACCAGCCCTACAAAAGATTCTTAAAGATGTCCTACACATAGAAAACCAACAAGACCGCAACAAAGGCCAAGAAACTGCCCCCAAACTGAGAATCCAAGAACTTTAGGCAGAACCCAGTTTTCACAGCCCCCAAGAAGGTGGATAACATGGCAGGAACTCCCAAATACCTCTCAGTCCTATCTCTTAACGTTAACGGACTGAACTCTCCAATTAAGAGACATAGACTGTCTAGTTGGATTAAAAAACAAGACCCTTCTATCTGCTGCCTGCAGGAGTCACATCTTGCCCGTAAAAACAAACACATTTTCAATGTTAAAGGCTGGAACAAAATCTACCAAGCAAACGGCCCTCATAAACAGGCAGGAGTTGCAATCCTAATATCAGATAAAATAGACTTCAAACTAAAATTCGTGAGAAGAGATAAAGAAGGTCGCTACATACTAATTAAAGGATCTCTCCTTCAGGAGGATATTACAATTCTAAATATAAATATCTATTCGCCAAACAATGGAGCACCCAAATTTATCAAAGAAACATTACTTTCCCTCAAATCCCATATAGATCCAAAGATATTAATTGTTGGGGATTTTAACACACCACTCTCCCCACTAGATAGATCAACTCAGCAAAAACTCAACAGAGAAACCGCAGATCTAAACAGCTGCATAGATCAACTAGACTTAACAGACATCTACCGAACATTTCACCCAGCGGCATCAGAATACACGTTCTTCTCAGCAGCACATGGAACGTTTTCTAAAATAGACCACATTTTAGGCCACAAAGCAAACTTGTCTAAATTCAGAAACATTGAAGTTATACCTTGCATTCTCTCTAACCACAAGGGAATAAAATTAGAACTCAACACCAAAAGCCACCAAAGAAAGTGCGGTATTACATGGAGGCTGAACAACACACTGCTGAATCATGAGTGGGTCATGGAAGAGATTAGAAAGGAAATTCAAATGTTCATGCTATTCAACAAAAATGAACACACAAATTACCAGCTCCTCTGGGACACAGCAAAGGCAGTACTCAGCTGCAAGTTTATAGCTCTGAGCTCCTACATCAACAAATTGGAGAGATCGGAAACTAACAATTTAATGACACATCTAAACCTCCTTGAAAAAGAGCAGCAAGATAAACCCCAATCCAGTAGACGGAAAGAAATAATCAAAATTAAATCAGAATTAAATGAATTAGAATCCAAAAAAACTATACAAAGAATCAACAAAACAAAGAGTTGGTTCTTCGAAAAACTTAACAAAATTAACAGACCCTTAGCAATCCTTATCAGAAAAAGGAGAGAACACACCCAAATTAATAAATTCAGAGATGAGAATGGAAACATCACCACGGAAACAACCAAGATTCAGAACATTATAAGGGAATACTTCTCAAAACTTTATGCTAATAAGTTTGAGAACTTGACAGAAATGGACCTTTTCCTAGCAAATATTGACATGCCAAAACCAAACCAAAATGAGTTAAACCAGCTTAACAGGCCCATATCAAGCATTGAAATAGAAACAGCAATAAGAGACCTCCCAGCTAAGAAAAGTCCAGGACCAGATGGTTTTACAGCGGAATTTTACAAGGCCTTCAAAGCAGAGCTCACACCAATACTCCTCCAACTCTTCAATGAAATTGAAAGAGAAAGCTCACTACCGAACACATTCTATGAAGCCATCATAACCCTCATCCCAAAACCAGGCAAGGACTCATCAAAGAAAGAGAACTATAGACTCATTTCTATGATGAACATTGATGCAAAACTTCTCAACAAAATTTTGTCCAATCGACTTCAACAATTCATCCAAAAAATCATACCCATGATCAAACAGGATTCATTTCAGGGATGCAAAGCTGGTTCAATATACGCAAATCAATTAATATTATTCATCACATTAACAGGAGCAAGAATAAGAACCACATGGTTATCTCAATAGATGCAGAAAAAGCATTTGACAAGATCCAACACCCCTTTATGATGAAGGTTCTGGAAAAATTAGGAATCCATAGAACATTCCTCAATACAATAAAGGCTGTATATGACAAACCTACAGCCAGCATTATACTCAATGGTGAAAAACTAAAGCCATTTCCTCTTAACTCAGGAACAAGGCACGGATGCCCACTCTCTCCACTTCTTTTCAATCTAGTATTAGAATGCCTAGCTACAGCAATAAGACAAGATGCAGACATAAAGGGGATCCAAATAGGGAAAGAAGAAATAAAACTCTCCCTCTTTGCAGATGACATGATCTTGTATTTAAAGAATCCCATAGACTCCACTCCCAAATTACTCAAGCTGATTCAAAATTTGGCAAAGTAGCAGGTTATAAAATTAACCCCCCAAAATCAATGGCTTTTCTATATGCCAAGAATGAGAAAAGTGTGGCTGAAATTAGGAAAGCCACTCCATTTGTAATAGCCCCCCCAAAAGTAAAATACCTAGGAATTAACTTAACCAAAGAAGTGAAGGACCTCTATGATGAAAACTTTAAAATCTTGAAAAAGGAAATCAACACAGAACTTAAAAAATGGCAAAACCTCCCATGCTCCTGGATTGGCAAGATTAACATCGTGAAAATGGCAATACTTCCCAAGGCTATCTACAAATTCAACGCGATACCTGTCAAAATTCCACCCTCATTCTTCAAGGAAATAGAAGAGGCAATCCAAAAATTCATATGGAACAATAAAAGACCCCGAATAGCAAAAACACTTCTCAACGGAAAAAACACTGCTGGAGGAATATCAATACCAAATTTTAAACTCTACTATAAAGCCATAGTAATAAAAAAAGCTTGGTATTGGCATAAGAACAGACCTCAGGACCAATGGAATAGAATTGAAAACCCAGAAATGAACCTACAGCCCTATAGCCATCTAATCTTCGATAAGGAAGCTAAAACAATAGAATGGAAGGAAGACAGCCTCTTCAGTAAATGGTGCTGGAAAAATTGGTTAACTACATGTAGAAAACTAAAGCTAGATCCTTATATATCACCCTGCACCAGAATCAACTCCAAATGGATCAAATACCTTGAACTCAAAGCAGACACTCTGAAAACATTACAGGATGGAATAGGAGAAACCTTAGGTCTCCTTGGCTCAGGCCGAAATTTTCTGAATAGAGACCCGGAAGCACAACAAATCAAAGAAAGGTTGGACAAATGGGATTGCATACTGTTGCAGAGCTTCTGCAGGGCAAATGACATAGCTAGCAAGATCAATAGAAAGCCCACGGATTGGGAGAAGGTCTTTACTAGCCATACAACGGACAAGGGTCTCATATCTAAAATATACTTGGAACTCAAAAAATTAAACCACCCAACAACAAATCCTCAAAGAAACAACTGCCCAATAAATAAGTGGGCGAAAGACTTAAAGAGAAGCTTCTCTGAAGAAGAAAGAAGGATGGCCAATAGACACATGAAGAAATGTTCAACATCCCTAGCCATAAAAGAAATGCAAATCAAAACAGCATTGAGATATCACCTCACTCCAGTTAGAACAGCAAAAATCAAGAACTCTAACAACAACAGATGCTGGAGGGGATGTGGACAGAAAGGAACCTTACTTCATTGTTGGTGGGAATGTAAACTTGTTCAACCACTTTGGAAAGCAGTATGGAGGTTCCTCAAAAGACTTCAGATAGATCTCCCCTATGATCCAGCAATCCCACTTTTGGGCATTTACCCAAATGTTTACAAACAAGACCACACTAAAGCTCCCAGCACAACTATATTTATTGCAGCATTATTTACCATAGCTAAGATATGGAACCAACCCAGATGCCCCTCAGTAGATGAATGGATCAAGAAAATGTGGTATATATACACAATGGAATTCTATGCCTCCATCAGAAAGAATGACATTTCCCCATTTGTTAGGAAATGGAAAGGCTTGGAAAAAATTATATTAAGTGAAGTAAGCCAGGCCCAAAGAAGCATAGGTCCCATGGTTTCCCTTATTTGCAATATCTAGTATAGGTATGAGTCAAGCAGAAAACGTCAGATAATGTGATGTTAGGAAAATGAACCCTTAAATATGTATTTTAATGTTTTCGTTTCTTTCATGCATATGTTTCTAACGCATTTATAAGATTGTTTCTTTGTTGCTTTGTATGTCCCTCCCCCACAGTGTTACCCCCACTTTCACTATATTTGATGTCAGTATAACATGTGGAGGAGATGGGGCCAAACAAGTCGTTTAAGGATTCAGGTGGACCTGTTGCAACAATGAGAAGTAGAAAATGTCATGTCAAAACCAGCTTTACAATGTCGGTGGGGGGGGGAGGGGGGTATAATTGGGTGGGGGGAGGGGGGAGGCTGGGAAAGGGAGGTGAAGGGTAAACAAAGGAGGAGGCTGCACTGCTTGGTAAGAAATGTATGCATTATCCTGCCCATGTAATTGTAGCCCTTCTGTACAGTATGTTCTCAAATCAAATAAAAAAATAATAAAAAAAAAAATAGATTCCAGGCTTTTGAGTGATCACTGCTAATCACAATGGGAAGGGTAATCTAAGTGAGATTTGGAAACCTTTTTGGCCAGTCATGGCACCAAAAAGGCACAGGCTAATTAATAGTTGTGACAGAAGAGAAGGAACAACTCCAGATGGAAGGAATAAATGATAGTAACTATGGTATAGCAGAAACCATTCTAGGGAATCATTTTTGGTTATTGAAGAACTAGTTATCAACTACGCTTATTCCTCATTGCCTTTAGCATTCTAAATCTCTTAGGCTAGTTCTTAATCTCTGTGTGATAAATGTATCTCCTTCTATGCTGTTCTTTCATACCTTATAGCCTTTGCTGTCTAAAAACCTCTTTCGTATTTCTATATGAACATTTCCTGATACTAAATACACCTACACAGATGGAAGAGGATGCTAATGTAAGGGTTCCATAGCTCATGAGTCATTAATGTAACAGCATGGAAAAGTAGGACATATTTATTGCTACCTCAATTAATCTGAAAAGCGGCAATGTCACATAATTTGGTTCAGATTTCTATTGTTTGAATTTTGTATTTTGTCTAGTGTCATTAACTGCACTAAACACAAATATGAGCCGGGTGCTGGTGGCTCATGATTGTAATCCTAGCTATTCAGGAGGTTGAGACCAGAGGATTGTGGTTGAAACCAGCCTAGTGAGGAACGTCCATGATATCCTTATCTTCATTAAACCACCAGAAACCCAGAAGTGATGCTGTAGCTAAAGTGGTAGGGTGCTCAACTTGAGTTGAAGATCTGCGGGACAGTGCCCAGGATCAGAGTTCAAGCCCCACAACTAACAAAATTGCAAATATGACTTTAACTTTCCCCAAAAGGAATGATGAAGTAAATAGTAATCTTCCCAAGCAGAGATAGTAATTCCAAAATGATTCAGTGCACCTACTTTTGCTGAGTTACTTAAGTTATGTCTTCTTTGCTGAACATATTCTCTTCTTTTAAAAATTGTCAAATATTAACTTAATAATAATCTTCATCTAATATTTCTTAGTTCGAAAGGGAAGTCCATACAGTTGATGTCACTTAGCTTTCTTACTATCTTAGTTCAAAGTCAACTCAGGAGGCAGAGTCTGTCAAACTCTTAACTGTAATTAAACAACGAAAAAGCTAGAAGTGGAGTTCTGGCTCAAGCAGTAGAATACTACCTTTGGAGGCAGGTGGGCAGGAAAAATAAGGGTAGAGGGATAGTGTGCACCCTCTGAGTTCAAACCCTAGAACCAGCACAAACTAAACAAACAAGCAAACAAAACAAACCCCAAGTATTTCTTTGGGACCCTCTTTGAAGGAGTACTGGTCTGCGGAGAGGCTCCTTTTGCTGCTCATACTCACTGGATCCTGCTTTTTTGAAATCCTTCTTGCTATTGAAAACTCAGGACCAGACTAAAAGAATTGATAACTGACTCCTGCAACAAGAGAATCATCTCAGGAGTGAAACATCCATCCATAAGACACTTTAAACCTCCATATCTTTGTTTCTTTTCAGTATAACACTTTTTGTTTGGGGGGGGTTCCGGTCATAGGGCCTGAACTCTGGGCCTGGGCGCTGTCCAGTTATAAACAGTGTTGGATTACATACAATAAGAATGACAAGAGGAGAGTTTCAATATCAATAAATAAAATCACATAAACAGGTACAGACAGTAAAAAATACTAACGTTATTCCTGCAGTTTCTCTAATGTGTACTCACTTTTCTTGGTGGTATTTTTTTCTAATAAATAAAATCGTTTATTTCCACATTTTGATGGACTAAGCTATAGTTTTCAACTAAGTGTGATTAGTTCAAATAACATTCTCATATAGATAGTATTCAAACCAATGTTTCCAATGATATATTAAGAGTATGTTCTTCAGTACAGCTGTAAACACATGACCCAATTTACATAATACTACTTACATATCTGTAGTTACCATAAAAGGACACAGGCCATAGAACCAGTAGTTAAAATTTATTTTTATTTCTGCATGACACTATTTGTGAATTTATACCAACAAATTGAATTTGACTCTTTATTTATAAGCTAAGGTGGAAAACGTAAGGACTCTTCACTTATCTTTTTTCTTGCTCCAGAAGTCAACAAATATATTCTTCAATATTTCTGGTAAATTACCTCCATTCACAGATGAGAAATGTAAGGCCAACAGTCAATATAGTGAGTAAATAATGATACTCGAATTTGTATATGAGCTCTTAACTCTGTGTGCTTACAAGGAGAGTAACTTGGTGATGGAGAGGACCAATATGAAAAGACTATGTGGAAAAATCATAATTTGTAAACGGTTGTTTTAGGACTAGAGGATCAGTGATGAGTATTTGAAACAGGCTGGTGTCAGGCACATAAAAGGGAGTACATAGAAATTGTATTAGTGACAGAAACAGAAAATCTTGATCATTCATCTTATCTAATGGCAGGGTGTAGAAGGGTAAGAAGAAATCTAAAGTGCATCCACATCTCTGGCTAGCATTTGTGTTAGTTATATTCTTGGTGATAAGGACTACAAGTGGAAATGATGGATTTAGAGGAAAAAACTCTCAGAAAATTCTAAAGTTTATGTTACACAGATGCAAAGATAGGTCTGTTTAGATATCATCAAAATATCAACGACCATAAATATGAAAAAATGATAAAAATCAGGGGTATTATTAAAGGGAAGAGGAAAAGGAAAATTCTGACAAATGTGCGAACAATGTGAGCAACAGTGTGGACAAGATTAGAAGAAAGATAAATAAGGAAACAAAAAAGTAATAAACACAGATTTACAGATGTAAAGGAAGGAAAGAATTTGCAGGAAGGTATTGAAGGAAATATGCTATTTGGATTTGAAAAGTAAACGACATAGACAAGTTCAAAAAGAACAGTGTTTGGTGAAAGTCATATTGATAAAATTTTGAGATATGAATGTAAAGTCATGAAATTCTGGATCCATGAATTCAACAGATCCTGTTGATTTTAAATGCAGCGAACAAAGGCTTTTATTCTGACCTTAGAAGAATTATACAGATGTAACTCTCATTAACTACTTAGAGGTATTCTGTGAATATTTTTTGAATACTTTTTTAGCCAGGAGTTTATAGATTGAACTACAGCACAAACCAGCCTAATTTGTGCTACAGTTCCAAGGAGTGACCCATGTATCCACACTAGTTTGGGATTTTATTGAAATGTCTTTAGATAGGTTTGGATATATCAGCCTAATCATTATAAATGTAGGACAATAGCACCAAGTGTTAGGTTGAACATACAGCTTTACTGATGTGACTGAAGACTCCTCGAATTGATTCTTCTTTAGAATAAAAAATGCCTCAATAGCCATTGACAAATCATAACTGCCATATACTCTATTTAAATCTAATTTTTGTTAGGAATATCTCCATGCTGTAATAACTCTGTCAATCAACCTGCCACAAATTCTTATATGTAGGAAGTGCTCTTATAACCTTCAAGTTTTATCGAATGGAAGTGTTCAGACATTACCCTCACCACTAGGATTAAATGCCTAAAAAGATTAGACATTTTGTGTTAATGCCATTCTTTTATTTTTTCATACACATTGGCAAGTGAGGAAGGATTCTGATGTAACAATAATACAATTTTGACTTGTACCAACACAACATCTAGGATCTAGTGTTAATTCAGATGCTTAGTAATTAGCTCCATAATTTGTGGATATTTATATTTCTCCTGGTAAAACTAATGAGCTCCAAGAAAATGCCCCTAAGGAGCCTTTCAATTCTAATATCACTGTTTGTCTCATAATGCTTTAAATTCTACATCCTCGAATGTGGGCATAGGGTTATACTGTGGAACTTTTCTCCTCAGAGAGAGAGTACTACCCTATTGTTTAACATGGACAAAGTACCTTGATAAATAAACTGGGCGTGTGCAAACAAGAACTGGTAGTTGAACAATGTTTTAGCAGTTTGTAAAGATGAAATGGAAATAGAGCAACCATGATCTCAAAAAGAATGTGCAAAGAAGACAAAGTCACAAGGTAGAATGTGCCAAGGGAATGCTGAAGTATAATTTCAAATTATGTGCTCAGGTGTGAGGATATGTTCAAAGTACTGCTTCAGAGAATGTAGTTTACTATCTTGGAGAAAACTGCTTTAAACTACTCTGGCATAATGGTACAAGTAGAAGCCCCTAACTCCGACTGTAATCAGCCACAACATCATCAAATTAGGGACTATTTTCCAAATGCAACGTGAGAAAAAGAGAGCTCATCACAGTTAGTGTTCAGGTTGAAGTAATGGAAATCATATAATTTTTCTTATAAATCTTCATTTGTTTTTGGAGCATTTAAAGTAGGGAAAAGCCAAGTAAATATATTGCATGTTCCTAAATTAAGCGGGATGTATCATATTGTTCTGTCTTTTAACTTGGAAGTTGTAGATTATATCTTTTTATACTCTAACTTGGGACACTGCTCTGCTCTCAGTTATTTCTTCTCTTCCCCTTCTTTTGCCCGTCCGCTTGCATAATTTTTATTTAAAGAGACATACTTGAGCTTGCATTTCTAAATTCTTCAAAATTATGTGAATTTCTTCATACTTCTGGCAGCATCCTAAATCTTTCTCAAGGGAATATTTTGTCACTACCATTTTTATCCTATAGGATATCTTCCTGCCTAATTCAGTGCAAAATATTCATTAGACTCATCCAGATATCTCAACACTTGTACCAACATAAAATACTATCTTACTTAGAAATTATGATTTTAGTATATCTGGGGAGGTGGCATCTGTCATTTTTGAATGACTCTAAATGATACTTAAATGAAATCATGTTTTAAACCAATATGCCACTCAGAAGATGAACGAATCAATAAAATCCATGAAATCGATATCACACACACACACACACACACACACACACACACACACACACACACACACACACACACAAGGTGGAATTTTATGCTTCCAATTCATAAGGAAATGGAAAGACTTGAAAAAATTCTACTAAGTAAAATAAGCAAGACACAAAAAAACAGATTCCATGGTTTCCCTCATGTGTAATAAGTAGGGAATGTCTAGGATGGTCCTAGCAGATGAACAGAATGGCTCAAGAGCTATGTATTTATGACCCTATAAGTGGATGCTGAGTAAAATGAACTCCTAGACATTGAAACAGAGGTTTTCCTTTGTGGTTGTTATTTTTAATGTACTATGTGATTTCTTTTTTCTTTTGTATTTTCCTCTGTGCTTTATCCCCCTGCATATGATTTCAGTATCCTGTGTATTATATACATACTTATCTTAATTTAGCAAGGAAAGAGGAACAACAAAATGGCGACACAAAGGATAAAGGGCAAACCAATGCAATAGCAATACTCACAAGACAACATGTTGGAACATGTTGGAAATTTACACTACAACTTCACTGTATTGGTATAGTAAATATTATTCTATGTGTATTACCTTTAAAATGAACAATATTTGGCTTCTAATTTGAATTAATTGCCCCTTTCTTTATCAGAGGGTCATCAACTGGAATGTTATCAAACTATACAAAATTTTCAGAATATACTTGCCATTATTTTGAAAAAAAAATTATTTTAGTATCGTCTCATACTAAATAGAAAATAGTTCAATTCTCTGGAAACTCCTAACTTTTAAAACTGAATTTTTGTTAACAGGAGAGAATATATGTGTTCTTTAAAATTCGTATGACTGCTAACTACTCATTTTCAAATTCTGAACATGCCATACCAGAGACATTTAAAACAGTGCCTGTATGCATTTTGTTTAATTCTGCAATAGATGCAGTTTCTAATGCGGTGTTATATAATTAAAAGTCAATAGAAAAACTAGCCACATTCTGGTAGAAGATAAAACTATGAAGAATCTATATAATTAATTACACTAGAGTAAACATTTGTTCATCAGAGTAAGCTATTATTTCTATGACAATCAATCCCAAAATTTTATGCATTGAAGTCATTCTAGCCCAACATTTTCCAACTTGTAGGTTGCACCTTAAAATTCCCTAAATTCACAGCATGACTATCTTACCACTATTGTGAAAAAATTCTACACTTCTACTAATGTAATGCCCTTTCTATTGTTCTAAGAACACTGCACTAAACTTTGCTGCATCATTTTCCCATAGTGGTATTCTTGAGATCAGAAAATTTGCAAATATTCTTTATACTTATCTTTTATCTATAATAGATATTCAGGAGGCTAAGATCTGAATATTATGGTTCAAAGCACACCCAGGCAGGAAGGTTTCTTAGATTCCTTTCTCTAATAAACTGCTCAGGAAAAAACAGACAAAAGTGGCACTGAAGTTCAAGTGATCTTGACCAAAAACAGGCTTAGGGACAGTGCCCAGCCCCAGAGGTCAAGCCCTAGGTCAAACAAAATAACAAAAACAAAATGAAAAAAAAACCCGAAACCTAGCATATTTCTCATTGTATACAGAGGTACGTAATCGAGAAAATTTCTTTGAAGTTTACAACTTTGGTGTGGGGGGGGGGGAGAAGGAGGACTGCTTGGGGAGGTTGGGGGAGGCTGAGAAGGGATGTGAAGGGTAAACAAAGGAGGAGGATGCAATGCTTGATAAGAAATGTACTCATGATCTTGCCCATGTAATTGTAACCCCTCTGTACAGTATTTTCACAATAAAAAAAAGAAATTTCTTCCTGTGTTATGTATAGGTAGAAGAAAAAAGATGTCTCACAATAACTCTCTTCATACCATGTTACACCAAAATCTCAAAATATTGCTCTTTTTCTAAATTTATAAATTACTATCACCCATTTGTTGGCAACTCTTTCTAGATTATTCATATTATCACGTTATACATGAACTGTTGGAATTATCTATTAACTAAATCCTAATTATAAGTCTCTTGAAAGAATATTCTAGAAAAATAGAATGCCAGAATCATTTGTGAATTTGTAAATTAAAACTTCTACTTAAAAATAATTTTTTAATATTCTGTAGAATATAAAATTACAAACAAAATATTTATTTTGAATCTAAATTCTCATTTAGCCAGGTCTACAATGTGCTAAATTATATATCTTTTCTATTTCTCCAGGCTTAAGCTTTTGTAATCCTTCATCATTTCTTTGGAATCCAACAGAATGATGCTTACTTTTTCAAATTTTTGGTTCAGAGTCATGAGCTATTTGCATCTAGGAATATTCTGTAATGAAGAGAGCATGTAAAACATGACTGAGGATGATATATGAGTTGCATTTAAATAGGAAATGACTTCTCAAAACTTCTCAAAATTATCCCAAACTTCCAACTGTGAATTCCTTTCTTGTCCTTTGGTTTGTTTTATTGAGCAAAATTATAGTACCTAGCCCAAGGAAAGTATCACTATGCAATCCACTCTCTAATCTCCTGTCTTAATCTGAGTGCTAGAATTTCAGGTTTGTATCACATTGCCCTGCCATAGGTTGTTGGTTTATTTAATCTAGAAACATAATAGTAATTGTGAACTTCTCCAATGATCTTATCCTCTAGACTGACTGCTCAAACTTTTGATGTACAATTTTCAAAGATGTCCTAACATTTGACATAGGATATGAACATTTTCAGATGCACCTGCAGGGGTCTCTGATTCATTCCTCCATGGATCCGATCCCTTTAGTAATGATTACTTGACTCTCTTACTATCTTTTGTCCCTACCTATATAACATTCTCAAGCTTTTGGGGGTTAAGTTCACTTGAGGACTTTCTAATATTAAAAATTATTACTTCATTTTAGTCTTACTCAGGACATATTTTCTATTATTTTCTAACATTTCTACACATTCTGAGAGTTGTTTCATATGTGTGTTTGCTCCTATAAGTGCTTCTGTGTGTATGTGAATGTTTGTATGTATGTATGCAAAAATCTCAAGCTCTTATTCAGCAATCTTGCTCATAACTAGTATTACATCACTTGAGCCATTCTTCCAATGCAGCTTTTGGCTGGTTAATTATAGGTATTGTTGCAAAGACTATTCTGCCCAGGCTGGATGCAAATTGAATTTCCCTGACTCTTTTACATTCTTAGTTTTTATTTTTTCCATGAGTATCAAGTTTTAAACTAGAAATACTTTTGGTAATGTAAAGTCTAAGCTGTAGCCCAGATTTTTAACTCAAGAATTCATACAAAGATAGATGAACATACACATTACCTATCCTGAGTGTACACTCCTAGAAATGTGATCTTGAGTTGGGTACTGGTGGCTCAAGCCTATAATTCTCTCAAGAGGCTGAGATCTAAGGATTGCAGTTCAAATGCAGCACAAGTAGGAAAGTTTTCTGAGGCACTTATCTCCAATTAACCACCAGAAAAAGGAATTGACACTGTGGCTCAAGTGGTAGAGCTCTAGCCATGAATTGAAGAGTGGAGGGACATCACCCAGGCCCAGAATTCAAGACCCGTAAACATCAAAGAAATAAAGAAAAAGAAATGTGATCTTATCCCCCAGTTCATTGCTAGTATAATTCCTGCTCTCTCAACTTAGCCTTTTTTCCAGCTAAGTCCATGCTCTTATATCTGACTTCTTTGGAACAAGAATAATTCTTCCCTTCTATTTTTTTCAAATTTGTATGATTAGCTACCATGATTTAGATTTAGTAGAAAACAAGAGTGGCCTCATCATTCATGTTCCACTTAGTAGTAATGCTCTTTATATCCCATAGATCTACATACTGGAATGGCTTTATTGTTTCAAAATTTTGTTATTTGCAGAGTCTTCTGTAGTGTATTCAACCATTATACTTAAGCATAAAACTCCTTTTTTTTCTATTATTCCTATTGTTTCTCCTAATGTGAACTTATGTACACTTGGGAAATAATGCAGAACACACACACTCACAAATATATGTTTCTGAGAACCTTCTTCCCAGGTAAAATTGGTCTTAATTACAGTGCACACAGGAAATTTAAACTTAAACTACTCCACGATGTTTTTTTTTTCATGTTTTTTATTATAAAATGGTGTAAACAGGGGTTAGAGTTACATAAGTAAGTAAATGAGTACATTATCTATTATGCTCTGTTACCTCCTCTTTTGTTTTTCACCTTCCATCCCTTTCCTCCCCACCGCCCCAACTTCCTTCTCCCCTGCTCAAGTTGTAAAGTTCATTTTCTACATAGTTCCTTGTACAACTCATTGTTTCAATGGGTCATACTGTATTCTTTTTTCAGCTTTTTGTTATTTCCCTTCCCCTCCACACATTAGAAAAATGTATATGCAAGATGCAGGTCGCCGACATCAAATATAGTGAAAACAGGGGTTATACCATGGAGGAAGAAAAAAATCACATAGTACATGTTAGATACATTAACAACAATAGCAAGAAAGAAAATGCAAGTTGTGTCCCCATCTTGGGGTACATTTCACTTAACATCATCTTATATTGCCATGTGTACATGGATAATGTTTTATAAAACATTTAAATTACATATTTTCTCATTACAAAGTTATCTCTGAAACACATTACCTCATGTCCAAAGATGTGCTTGTGCTATTTCAATGAAGCCAGAAAATATTCATTTTAGATGGGGCACCATCATAGATTGTTACTGGAAGTAAGTGGAAGGAACTGTTACTGCAAGTGGAAACTGATCCTAAGAGAGGAATTGAACATAGAGAAATGACAAAGTTCAAGTTAATTCGTGCTGTCCTTTTTTACTATACAAGAAAATAATCCAAGGCCTGAAGGAAATTCTGTCCCTGATCTTTTGTAGTGTGTCCTTTACTCATATAAACTTGTCTGTAAACTTCCAGTTGAGAGTATAACAAAAGGAAACAATATGCCATTTGAAGGCAAGCATAGAATAAAAGAAAATAACTTTATTTTAAAAGAGTCCTACTGCAAAGAAAGAAAGACATGCAGGTTTTAAAGTGTCCTATGCATGGATATTCCTCTCCTCAGATGATTCTCCTATTGCAGGAGTCAGTTATCCATTTCTTTAGTCTGGTCCTGAGTGCTCCATAGTAATAAGGGTTCCAAAAATCGGGATCCAGTGAGCATGATCAGCAAAAGGAGCTTCTTCTCAAACCAGTGCTATAAGGATGGTCCAAAGATATATGTGGGTTTTTTCATTTTCTTGTTTGTTTGTTTAGTTTGTGCTGGTTCTGGGCCTTGAATACAGAGGGTGGACACTGTCCCTGTACAGTTGTATTTCCTGTACATCTGTTCCCTAACCTAGTACTCTACTGTTTGAGCCAAAACTCCACTTCTGGCTTTTTTAGTGTTTAATTACAGATGAGAGTTTGACAGACTCTCCTGCCTGAGTTGACTTTGAACTGAGACAGTAAGAAAGCCAAATGACATCAACTGTATGGCCTTCTCTTTTGAAACAAGAAATATTAGATTAAGTTTATAATAAAGCTAATATTTGACAATTTTTAAAAGAAGATAATATGTCCAGCAAAGAAGCCATAACTTAAATAACTCAGCAAAAGTAGGTGTACTGAATCAGTTTGTAATTATTTTTTCTGTTTGGGAAGATTACTATTGACTTCGTTGTTCCTTTTGGGGATACTCAAAGTCTTTTTGAAGTTTTTTGTTCGTCATGGGGTTTTAACTCTGATCCTGGGCTCTGTCCCTCAGCTCTTCAGCTCAAGTTGAGCGCTCTGCCACTTTAGGTACAGCACCACTTCGGGATTTCTAGTGGTTAATTAAAGATAAGGGTCTCATGGACTTTCCTGACCAGGCTGTCTTTGAACCACAATCCTCTAGTCTCATCTTCGTGAGTAGCTAGGATTACAGTTGTGAGCCACCAGCGTCCGGCTTGTATTTTCATTGATGTGCACTCAATGACACTATGTAAACAAAGAATGGATATTTCAATCAATAATGACATTGCAGCTTTACAGAAAAATTGAGGTAGCAATAAATATATCCTCCTTTTCCATGTTGTTACATTAATGATTCATGTGTTTTGGGACTCTTACATTAGCATCCACTGCTGTCTGTTTATGTGGACTTAGTATCAGAAATTGTTCATAGAGAAATATAAAAGACTAATATTTTTAGAAAGCAAAGGAAGTAAGGTATGAAAGAATAGCATAGAAGGATATACAATTCATCACACAGAGATTAAGAACTAGCGTAAGTGACTAGAATGCTAAAGGCAATAAGAAATAAGCGTAGTTGATAACTAGTTCTTCAATAACCAAAAATGGTTCCCTAGAACATTTTGTGGTATAACTTAGTTATTCCTATCATTTATTCACTCCATGGGGAGTTATTCTTTCTCTTCTGTCAAAGCTATTAATTATCCTATGCCTTTTTGATGCAGTGACTTACCAAAAAGTTTTCCAAATCTCACATAGACTACCCTTCTCATTGTGATTAGCAGTGACCACTCAAAATCCTGGAATCTTTGAATTTCCAGGATTAATCTTCACCTGATATCTAATCACATTCTTGGCATTAATTGCCATGACCTATTAACAGAACATTTTTTGTTTTTTTGGTTTTGTTTTTTTTTTGGGTCCAGTCGTGGGGCCTCAAATCTGGGCCTGGGCGCTGTCTCTCAGTTCTTCAGCTCACGGCTAGCACTCTACCACTTTTGCCACAGCGACACTTCTGACTGTTTTCTTTTTGCTTATGTGGTGCTGAGGAATCAAACCCAGGGCCTCATGTGTGCAAGGCAAGCTCTCTACTACTGAGGCACATTCCCTGCCCTTTAAAAAATACTATTCTAATATAGGTAAAATAAATGAATTACAGACTATTGCTAGGTATCAGTTGGAATGAGCAATTGTATATTCCAAGTATGGGTTATTTATTTCGCATTTACTAGCTAAATGACTTTTTTACCAGTCTTGGGGCTTGAACTCAGGTGCAGGGAACTGTTCCTGAGCTTTTTTTTTTTTTTTTTTGGCTGAAGGCTAACACTTCACCACTTGAGGCACAGCTCAAATTTCAGTTTTTTTTCTATTTATGTGGGACTGAGGAATTGAACCTAGGGTTTGATTCATGGAAAGCAATAACTGTTCCATTTAGCCACATTCCCAAATCCCTAAATAACTTTCTTACTTTTTATATTTATACGTTTTATTATTGTGAAAATATCGTACAGAGGGGTTACAATTACATGAGCAAGGTAAAGAGTACATTTCTTAGCAAGCATTGTTGCCTCCTCCTTCCCCTTACCATCCCTGCCCACTGATTCCCCATCCCTCCCCCGCCAAAGTTGTAAAGTTCGTTTTTCAACATAACGTCTTATACATCTCATTTCGCAATGGGACTTGGTTAAGATGGCATTACTTTTTCATTCCATTACTATGTATTATAATTTAGGCCAGGTGGTAGAAAAGGAAGTGGAAAACAATACTAAGTCCAGTAAAGCTGACATTCCTATCACATCACTAAGGAAGTACAGTGTTAAGGCCTGCTGGACTCATAAGGCTGTTGCATGTGACATTATTATGTAAAACATTATTGACCATCTCCGACATCCCTAATATTCTGTTTCCACTTTCAAGGTCACGAGCCAAATATCTAAGTCTTTTTATTGATAGGGTGTGTTTTCTAGGAAGGAAGAAGGTGGATGTGGAATGTGATGGTGGAAAAATATGTATATTGGCTCCCTGTCCACATTTTTTGCATTTTTAAAAAGTGCTACTGATAAACTCCCACTTACTTCTAATTGACTATTCTGTCTGTACAAGATGCAGATAAATGATGACATTTATTCTGGTGGAAAATCACATATATTAACAAAATCCATTTCTGGAAAAAAAAAGATACTAGGTAAGAAAATATTAAGTATTGTCTATAAAATGGTTTCTTTTCTTGGAGAACAAAATGTAGAATTGAAATGCTTACTCCAGCTTTCTTTGAGATTTTATGCTGTCTCAGGATCAAAATGTTCTCTAATTCCTGTAACATTCAAGCATAAAATACTTGATTTGAAGATCACAGTAATTTCAGAAACAAAGGAACATAATAGTTTCCTTCCTGCAGAGACATGTGATAGCAAGTATGATTGATTGTACTGTAGTTCTATTTTTTTTCCTCTTTATCTCAAGTGTTGCATATCTGGGCATTTTACTGTATGTCCTGCATCAGCTTCCTGTAGGTAAGATTTACCTCTACTCTGCATTGTCAAGATGGGTCATGTGACTTACTTCAATTTGCAAAAATGAAACAGAAGTGGTGAAAGATTATTTCTAGGGGAAGATTTCTGTCTCATTGTCTGTGTTTAATAGCTGACTTGTTTTCCCTTAGCTATAAAAATAACGTATTTTCAGAAGGAGTCTTTTTTCAACTTATATACTGGAAGAATATAGCATGTGAAATTGAGGCAAAACTCAAATACAGCCTCATATATATAATGCAGGCAGAATTAAGCTGTTAGTTAGTTGTTAGTTTCTTACCATTGTTGTATACCTTTATGATAGTTGACTATAGCACATCAGAATTTAACAAATACTAAACAAGAACTAAGCAAATATATAACATTTCCTGTTGGAAATTATTACATTATTTTTATAAATAAGGATTCTCCATATGATCACTAATGAGGTTATATTCTTTCTATAGATGGGGTTAGCCACTCTAGACCATTGTATCTAATATCCATAATCATTATCCAGACCTTGTGATTGAGATGAGGAAGATCAAAATATCTAGATTTCTATTTCTCTTTTCCTCTTCCCATTTTTCTAGTGTGAATTCTCATCCTTTTTCCAAATTTTTCTATCAACAAAGGAAGAATGACACGCTGTGGATATCAAGCAAAAGGCTTCAAATCAAGAATTTCATTCTTTCAGAATTAGATGAATAAATAAGACTGCCTCAAGGAAGAAAAAAAACATGATTTTTTTTCTCTTTCTGGCTTCCACCATAGTGTCTGAACATGACTCTAAATATCTAATAAACCATTTGCCTTGGCTAACTTTTTTAAAATATAGTTTGTTAAAGAAAAATTTTAAAACTAAAAAAATACAATTTAAATAAACAGTAATTTTTGGTTTGCTTTTGAGAGGCATGAAATAAAACTGCATTAACACTGTGTGAGTTGAGAGGCTAAATTCTATCAGAATCTAAACATATTGAAAAATAGATGATTTTAAGGTAAATAGCTTGTAGGTACATTTTTAATGTGACATACCCACAGAGACATCTATTTTCTTTTCCTCTCCACACTGATTCAACTTCAATAAGCAGTTCATGTAATTCAGATAGCTGTGTTTCAGAAATAGATTAGACACAAAACGTTACAAAAAGAGAGCCAGTATTGGGTGGTGCATTCGTTAAAAATAGCAGTCAAATAAATATTAACCATAATTCCAAAATAATAACAATCAACTCCTCTTGAAAAGAGAAGATTGTAGCAGAATGTATAAAATGTGATAGTGCCAGAACTGTTTCAGGAGCTGCTCTCTTGCATTTAGGATTTCTAGTACAGGACAATGTGTTAATCAGGATTAATTGCTTTCAGGAACTAACATTTTCTAGTTATACTTCATTGAAGAAGTAGGTTGTTCAAAATTAATGAACGGATAACAAGTTATAGTAGAAAATAGTGCTAGACACTCATTGTGGTTGGCAGTAAAATACCTTCCAATAATGTCTCTCATCCCCCAAATGTCTAATCCCTCAAATGTAGATATGCACTATATATATATATATATATATACATATATATATATATATATATATATATATATATACATTTGTAAAATATTCATCTCTCATTACCTAAGGCACACGAGTTTGAATAATTACCAGATGGGGGAAGTATAACTCAAATGGGTACTTAAAATCCCAGCTGTAGTTAAAGGGGTAATGATCAGATAAGATCCATCAGAAAGATATAAAGATGCTACATTAGAAGATAAAGGAAAAGACAACCCCGATTCTGAATTTCTGAAAAGCGGAACAGGTTGTAAATGCCTTTCCACTAGAATTATCTAAAAAATCTTTTAGCCCTGTAGGTGGCTTGATTTTAATGTGGTGAGACTTCTTTTAGATTTCTGTCCTTTAGAACTTTAAAATGATAAATACGGATTATTCACGTCAATTAATTTGTAGAAATTTGTTACAGCAGATTTGGTTTAGTAAACTAACTCAGGTACAGCCTTTTCCTGATGCAACTATAGAGACATCACATGTCCTAGTTTCTGAGAATAAGAAAAATTTGCCACTGGCTTTGTACACATGTATGAAGGATATATTCCTAAGGGCCTTGCATTAATGAAGTCTTCAAATTCTAAATAATATTTAAATAAGGAACTCCCTAACTTTATTTTCATGTTTGGGAATGAAAGTACTAAAGTTATGTATAAGGCTAGGGTAAGAATATGGAAATGAAATCTGTCTCCTAATATTATAAAGATTATGTCATTTTGAGTTACAGTTTCTAAAGTATTATAAAATAAAGTAAAACAGAAACAGAAACAAAATTTTCCATCCTTCCTAACTTTCCAACAGAAATTAGAGAATCCAGAAAAAATACAGCAATCCCAGGATGGTATAAGATGATATAGGATAACTAGACAGTGACAAAGAAGATAACAAAAATGGGTCCCCTGGAACCATGGGAAACTAAATCTACACCTCCAGCATGTGATATAGCTACAAAATAGTTTCCACTATACAAAGTCTTTGATATTTTATGTTTGTTTTCACAGCAATTTTCCTCTCTTAGGAAATGACTTTTTATTAATACTCAAGGGTTTGCAACTTATAACCCAGTAAAAAATAATGCTTCTAAATGTAAACAGGCATGATTCTAAGAGTAACCAAGGCTACTTGTGTTGCTATAGCTGATAAATAAGAATGTCGTTGGGGAATAGTCAAACAATCTTGAACTTTTTCCTCCAACATGAATCATCCTAGTCAAGATATGTAAAACATTAATAGAGGATTTTTCAACTCCAAATGGATTGAAGAACTCGAAGTCAAAGAAGACACTCTGAAAATATTACAGGATGGAATAAGAGAAACCCTAGGTCTCCTTGGCTCAGGCCGAAATTTTCTGAATAGAGACCCGGAAACACAAAAAATCAAAGAAAGGTTGGACAAATGGGATTGCATGAAGTTGCAGAGCTTCTGCATGGCAAAGGACATAGCTAGCAAGATCAATAGAAAGCCCACGGATTGGGAGAAGATCTTCACTAGCCATTCAACAGACAAGGGTCTCATATCTAAAATATACTTGGAACTCAAAAAATTAAATCCCCCAACAACAAATCCTCAAAGAAACAACTGCCCAATAAATAAGTGGGCTAATGACTTAAAGAGAAACTTCTCTGAAGAAGAAAGAATGATGGCCACTAGACACATGAAGAAATGCTCAACCTCCCTAGCCATAAAAGAAATGCAAATCAAAACAACATTGAGATACCACCTCACTCCAGTTAGAATGGCAAAAATCAAGAACTCTAACAACAACAGATGCTGGAGGGGATGTGGACAGAAGGGAACCTTACTTCATTGTTGGTGGGAATGTAAACTTGTTCAACCACTTTGGAAAGCAGTATGGAGGTTCCTCAAAAGAATTCACATGGAGCTCCCCTATGACCCACCAATCCCACTTTTGGGCATTTACCCAAATGTTTACAAACAAGACCACACTAAAGCTGCCAGCACAACTATGTTTATTGCAGCATTATTTACCATAGCTAAGATATGGAACAAGCCCAGATGCCCCTCATTAGATGAATGGATCAAAAAATGTGGTAAATATACACAATGGAATTCTATGCCTCCATCAGAAAGAATGACATTGCCCCATTTGTTAGAAAATGGATAAACTTGGAAAAAATTATATTAAGTGAAGTAAGCCAGGCCCAAAGAAACATAGGTCCCATGGTTTGCTTTATTTGCAATATCTAGCATGTGTATGAGTCAAGTGGAAAAGGTCAGATATTGTGTTATTAGGAAAATGAACCCTTAGATATGTATTTTAATGTTTTTTTCTTTCAAGCATTTGTTTCTAATGCATTTATAAGATTATCTCTTTGTTGCTTTGTATGTCCCTCCTCCACATTATAACCCCTGCTTTCACTATATTTGAAGTCAGTATAAATTCAAGGAAGACCATATAAATTCAAGGAAGACCATAAAACATTGAGTTCCAGCCCTAAAAATGGCATATACACACAAGACAACAACAAAATGTAATATGAACATCAATAATGAAGACAAAATATTAGAAAAGATCATGAGAAATATGTAAACATCTGGAAGACAGAAATCATTTGACAGAATTTTGATTCATGAAAGGGAAACATGACAGTCTCATTTGTACAATCTCATTGTAGTCATTTTTATTGAAACCTGGCTATTAGGTAACCTGTGAAAGAGTAGATTGGATTACCTGACTTAGCAGACCTTGCCTGTGACTATGCACCATCCCACTATGCAAAATCTAAAATAATGCTTGTTAATTTAAATAAAACCTCATGTTAGAGACTCTTTGGCCCACAGAGACTGAGGTCCTTATATTGAGGCTTCAGACCAGTGCTTTTGTTTATAACCACTCCTGTTTTAACAAGTTGGGACAAATAGAAGTAGTGGGTTTAATTATAATAGGGAAGAATGCTACAGACATATTTTTGTTGCTAAGGCTCTAACCACCTTAGATTATTTTTCAGGCCAAGCCACCCTTGAGTAATGATCGCTTACCTATGGGTTCCACAAATGTGAGATATCTGGAAATTTCATTATATCTAGCTTTCTTTGTTTTTGTAGTTCCTCACAAATTTGTGTTTATCAGAACTGGCCCTCATATCAGTCTTCTAAATCTCAGCTTTTTAATTAGCAAGGTATATTTCATCTCAAGCTTGGACCCACATTATTTTTCAATGTAAACATTCAATATTGACTTCTGTTTTCTAGATATTAAATTCTATCGAGGTTAGTATGGATATTTATGATCTTATAAAAACATAGATAAATCCTTTAAATACTTTTTCCAACTTATTTAAACATTTCTAGTATGACATCACAAATAGGACATTAATATGTCTCAAGTACCTTATGCAGACCAGTTAATTATTTTGTGCACATATTAAGTCCAACATAATTTTATCAAATCTATATTAGTTTCCAGTATTTACAGATACGTTTCTTTACCAAAAATAATTGTCTCATGTTTCCCTTTTATAATTAAACCCACCACTTCTCTTTTTCGAATCCAAAACCTGTTTTATCCTGGCAACCAACACATTTTTTTCTCCGACTTTTAGATCATGCAATAAACAAACATGATTGCCATCAAATCTATGGTAGATTATTCCCAGTTATTGTATGCCTTAATTTTTTATTGCATTAACTCGAGTTGCCTTTTGGTTCTGTTATTAGAGAATGTAGCACAATTCGTTTCCCATTCACTTGAAGAAAGCCTGAATTGATTTCCTTTTCTTTAGAGGAAATAATGTTGCTCTAATCCTCTGTGTTTTGACGTTTGGGTGAATGTTACATTTTATTTCTATGAGACAAAGCCTGGAAAGATCAATTCCTGTGCTAGGAAGTGGGTATTTGCTTATTTCATATGCTCAGAACCTGTAAAATGTTTTCAGAAGTGGATTTCCCATTTGACATTTCTGCCAGCATCCATTTTCTCTGTTTCTTGATAACATTTAGTATGGTCATTATAGTATTATGTGAAGTAATTCTTATACATGTTTTAAGATTTCATTTTGGTTTTAATGTGCATTTATTTGGCGACTGATAATGTTTTACTTATGCTTATTTTTCACAAGATATACTTTTCTGGTTTCTAATTGATGTTTTTTTTTAACATTAGGTTTTGAGAGTTCTATGTAGAATCTAGATTTGAGGCATTCTTCAGGTATAAGATTTATACATATTTTATCCTTGACTCTGGGTACACCTCATCATCATTATAATCATCACCATCATCATCATCACTATCAGTATTACTACTATTACTTTTCTACATGTATGTATGGTCTTGGGGCTTGAACTCAGGGTCCCTGAAATTTCTTGCAATTTGTTAAAAATTTACCATTTCAGTCATGCCTCACTTTTGGCTTTTTGCTCATTAATCAGAGATAATATTCTCATGGACTTTATTTTGTGGAGGGCTGGCTTCAAACAGCAAAACTTAAATCACAGGCTGCCAAGTAGCTAGGATGAGATACATGAGCCACCTGCTTCCAACTTCTATTCACTACTTGTATATGAGCTTTCACAGACCAAATTAATTTACCCTTTCATTGAGTTCTACTATACTGTTTTCCTTGCCTATAATTTTAATGCCAAATTTAAGAAAGCTTCATCTCCAAAATTATCAAGACCTCTTTCTTTGTTTTACATTTACATCACTCCTTTTGTTTTATATGCCACGTTTTAACCCTGCTTGAAGTTAATATTTGAATAAATTGTTATGTTTAAGTCAATGTTTACTTTTTAATTCTCCCCAATATTGTCTAACCTATCACCACTTATTAAAAAGAAAGTCATTCCACAAATGTTTGGTTTTACCCCTTATTAAATATTCCTTGATAATATTTATGTGGAGCTAATCTGGTGCTGTACAGACCCATTGAGCTGTACAATTTTCCTCTACAAATATAACAATTTTATACTAACAGCTTTAATATTGGACAGAGAAATATATTCCAGTTTATTTTCCTTTGTGAATGAGTTAGAGTGCTGGTCAGGTGTTTTTAGAAGTTGTCATAAACATAAATAAAACTGTGAAGCTGGACGATGTTGGCTCATGCTTGTAATCCTAGCTGCATAGGAGGCTGTGATCTGAGGATTGTGGTTCAAAACCAGCTGGAACGGGAATGTGCGTAAGACTCTTATGTCCAATTAACCACCAGAAAACCAGCAGTGCCAGAGTTTCTCAATGGGTAGAGCACTCATTTGAGCTGACAAGCATTGGGTCAGTGCCCAGGACCAGATTTCAAAACCCACGAATGACCAATAAATAGAGGAGGAGACAATTTATATCTTGGCTCAATTGTATCCTCCAATCCACAAAAATTATATGTCCCCATTTATTTAGATTTTTGCTTTTATATTCAGCATTGTATAATTTTCAATGACGGTGGGTGAACAGTACTTTAATAATTTTGACGATGTGTGAAGTTAGCAGAAAGGAATTCACAGAAAACAGTTGAAAAATAAAGGGCAATGGGAATGGAGAAAAAAACAGGTTAATCAGGCCCTTGATCAATATGAGAGTGTGTAAAGTATTTCAATAAGATTTCTTCGTACAATTAATATACATCAATTAATAAATATCTTCCAAAGTCATTTGTATTCAAGTATGACATAAAGGATATATACAGATTCTGAAAGAAAGATAGATGAGAAAATACATACTTATAATAACTGTGTAAATAAACTAAGAAATTTGGTTAACATCGTGAGGACACATGGCTCATTAGATGAGAAGGCTACTGGCATCTAAGATAATGCCAAAATGTCAGACTTGAGCCTAACTTTAAGACTGCTTAATACTATTGCTTTTTGAGTCAGTATTCTTTTTGTTGTTGTTATTGGTGGTAGTGGTGGTCGTGGGCCTTGAACTCTGTGCCTGGGTGTTGTCCCTCAGCTCTTCAGCTCAAGGCTGGAGCCACATCACCACTTCCAGTTTTCTGGTGGTTTATTGGTGATACCAGTCTCATGGATTTTTCCTTCCCAGGCTGGCTTTGAACCGCGATCATCAGATCTCAGCCGACTGAGTACTTTGGATTATAGGTGTGAGCCCCCAGCACCAGGCTTCAGTCAGTATTCTTAGTACACGGAAAAAATACAAATATTTTGGAACCAAGCTGTAGAAGACTGCCTTTTTTGCTTTAGAAGAGAGCTGTCAGGTACCTTATGAGTAGATAGATTTAACAAAAATTGAACATATCAGTCCACACTGAATGCTACCAAACATTTTGCAAAGTTCCAAAAATGATAAGAACATTAACTGTAATAATTACCTGGGCAATAAATGACATGTTTGAGTGTTCTGTCTTTATTGTTACTGTTGTAAATGTACAATGCCATTTTATTCATTTTTGTTGTTGTTTCCTTTGTATGTTCTTTCCCCTATGGCATATCCCCTGTTGTCACTGTACTCAGTTTTGATACCCTGCATCTTGTATATACATGTCTAATCTGGGGAGGGGAAGAAGAATTACAAAACGGTGAAACAAGGACACAGGATGACACATTGCAACAAATATACTCACAAGACAGTATATTGGAAATGAACTTTACCACTTCATGCAGTAAGGGGTGGGTTGATAGGAATGTGAGAGCTGGGGGAGGGAAGGGATAGTGGGACAACCCAAGGAAGAGAAAGGGTAACAATGATCAACAATTAATGTACTCATTGCCTTACTCATGTAACTGTAACCCCTCTGTACATCTTAACCATAAAATAAAATAAAGTAAAATCAATAAAGGACATGTTTGGCAAATATAGTACAATGATAACTTACAGAGAAATGAAAATAATAATATACATATATACCTATATATATGTATATACACATATATATATTCATATATGTATACATATATAGGCATTTGTATGTATACACATATAAGTATGGATATATGCACATGTATACATAGTGTGTATACATATTCATTTACTTAAATCACTTGTATCAGAAATATATTAAGATTCCTTTCTGTCCATATCCCCTCCAGCATCTATTGTTGTTAGAGTTCTTGATTTTTGCTGTTCTAACTGGAGTGAGGTGATATCTCAATGTTGTTTTGATTTGCATTTCTTTTATGGCTAGGGATGTTGAACATTTCTTCATGTGTCTATTGGCCATCCTTCTTTCTTCTTCAGAGAAGCTTCTATTTAAGTCTTTCGCCCACTTATTTATTGGGCAGTTGTTTCTTTGAGGATTTGTTGTTGGGTGGTTTAATTTTTTGAGTTCCAAGTATATTTTAGATATGAGACCCTTGTCCATTGTATGGCTAGTGAAGACCTTCTCCCAATCCGTGGGCTTTCTATTGATCTTGCTAGCTATGTCATTTGCCCTGCAGAAGCTCTGCAACCGTGTGCAATCCAATTTGTCCAACCTTTCTTTGATTTGTTGTGCTTCCGGGTCTCTATTCAGAAAATTTCGGCCTGAGCCAAGGAGACCTAGGGTTTCTCCTATTCCATCCTGTAATGTTTTCAGAGTGTCTGCTTTGAGTTCAAGGTCTTTGATCCATTTGGAGTTGATTCTGGTACAGGGTGATATATAAGGATCTAGCTTTAGTTTTCTACATGTAGTTAACGAATTTTGCCAGCACCATTTACTGAAGAGGCTGTCTTTCTTCCATTCTATTGTTTTAGCTTCCTTATCGAAGATTAGATGGCTATAGGTCTGTAGGTTCATTTCTGGGTTTTCAATTCTATTCCATTGGTCCTGAGGTCTGTTCTTATGCCAATACCAAGCTGTTTTGATTACTATGGCTTTATAGTAGAGTTTGAAATTTGGTATTGATATTCCTCCAGCAGTGTTCTTTCCGTTGAGAAGTGTTTTTGCTATTCGGGGTCTTTTATTGTTCCATATGAATTTTTGGATTGCCTCTTCTACTTCATTGTTGGTGGGAATGTAAACTTGTTCAACCACTTTGGAAAGCAGTATGGAGGTTCCTCAAAAGACTTCACATGGATCTCCCCTATGGTCCAGCAATCGCACTTTTGGGCATTTACCCAAATGTATACAAACAAGACCATACTAAAGCTACCAGCACAACTATGTTTATTGCAGCATTATTTACCATAGCTAAGATATGGAACTAACCCAGAAGCCCCTCAGTAGATGAATGGAGCAAGAAAATGTGGTATATATACACAATGGAATTCTATGCCTCCATCAGAAAGAATGACATTTCCCCATTTGTTAGGAAATGGAAAGGCTTGGAAAAAATTATATTAAGTGAAGTAAGCCAGGCCCAAAGAAGCATAGGTCCCATGGTTTCCCTTATTTGCAATATCTAGTATAGGTATGAGTCAAGCGGAAAAGGTCAGATAATGTGATGTTAGGAAAACGAACTTTAAATATGTATTTTAATGTTTTCGTTTCTTTCATGCGTGTGTTTCTAACGCATTTATAAGATTGTTTCTTTGTTGCTTTGTATGTCCCTCCCCCACAGTGTAACCCCCGCTTTCACTTTATTTGATGTCAGTATAACATGTGGAGGAGATGGGGACAAACAAGTCGTTTAAGGATTCAGGTGGACCTGTTGCAACAAGGAGAATTACAAAATGTCATGTCAAAGCAAGCTTTATAATGTCGGTGTGTGGGGGGGGAGGGGGGTATGATTGGGTGGGGGGAGGGGGGAGGCTGGGAAGGGAGGTGAAGGGTAAACAAAGGAGGAGGCTGCAATGCTTGGTAAGAAATTTATGCATTATCCTGACAATGTAATTGTAACCCCTCTGTACAGTATGTTCTCAAATAAAATAAAATAAAAGATAAAAAAAGAAATTTATTAAGAGCATATTAATACCAATGAAAAAAATTTAACCATCGTGAATAAATTATCAAAAAATTGAAATACATATCTCTATATTAATATAACAACATAGGAACATACCTAGACATTGCATACATATAGAGATTAGTGGAAATAGAAACAACAATGAGATTGCACTGCACAACCACTTTGTAGAAATTGGAATTCTTATACATTGGTGCTTGTCACTTAAAATGATAGAGTCAGTGTGTTAAACATACTGGCAATCTTTAAGATATTACACATAGAGTTGCTTCTATGATCCAGCATATTTTTTGTTTTCTTTTTGGTCAGTCGTGGGGCTTGAAGTCTGGGCTTGGGCACTGTCCCTGCACTCTTCAGCTCAAGGCGAGCGCTCTACCACTTGAGCCACAGCGTCACTTCGGTTTTCTAGTAGTTTATTGGTGATAAGAATCTCACGGACTTTGCTGCCCTGGCTGGCTTTGAACCTTAATCCTCAGATCTCATCCTCCTGAGTAGCTAAGATTACAAGTATGAGCCACTGAAGCCCAGTTTGATCCAGCATTTTGAATCATAATTTTATATACAAAATATATTTCAACGTATATCCAATGAGACATATATACAGGAATATACATAGCAAAACCTTTTACAATAACATATGATAAAATATTGAAATGTCCATTGAGGATGTTATATAATTATTCACATGCATACAAAACAATATACTCCATCCATGAGAAAAATTTACATGGTCTTACTTTGGAAACAGTAATATTACATGGAAGAAATGGATAGACTACATTTTATAATAATGTGAGCTTTTTAAAATTGGCACATCTGTAGAAGTAGAATATGAAATAATAGCTGCTCAAGAGGAGGTAGGTTGAAATGATGACAGGAAGTGACTACTAATAAATATTGGAGTATTTTGAGAGGGTAGTGATGACAAAATGTTCTAGAACTGAAGCTGATGTTCTTACTCCAACTCTTTAACATTTTAAGAATCATTGTACTTTATTAAAGAATTACAGAGTGCATTTGCATAAACCTGAGGAAAAATTTTTATACTAGTAATGTGTGAATCTGTATAGTAGTATGTGCAAATTTAGAATTTCAAATCCCAGAAATCTGTAATGCATAACTTTAGTATGTTGATGAATAAAACTAGCAATAAAGTATAATCAGTTATATATTTTCTGAGTGACAATATATAACATTGCAAGTAAGTGAATATTCTACAAAATTATGTAAATTGAGGGATGAGATAGGATTGAGAAGGATGAAGGATAATGATCATCAAGGTGCATTGTATTGGCCATGGAATATGGCTTAGTAGTATACTGCTTGCCTTGAATGTGTGAAGCCTTGGGTTTGATTCCTCAGTACTACATAATTTTTAAAAAGCTGGACTTGGCAATATGACACAAGGTGTAGAGTGTTAGAGTGAGGAAAAGAAGCTCTTGGGCATTGCCAAAGCCCTGAGTTCAAGCCCCAGGACTACCAAAAAATAAAGCTTCATTGTATAAGCCAGGCACTAGCTGCTCACCTGTAATCCTCAATAATCAGGAGGCTGAGGATTGAGGTTTGAAGCCATCTCAGGCAAGAAAGTCTGTGAGAGATTCCTATCTCCAATTAAATCTCAGAAAAATCTGATAGTGCTGCTATGCCTCAAGTGATAGAGTTCTAATATTCATGCAAAGGAGCTCAGGGACAGCGCCGAGACCCAGAGTTCAAACCTCAGAAGCCAAAAAAGAAAAAAAAACACACTAAACACTATTCATAAACTGCTTTGTCAAACAGCAACTCCCATACAATTACTTAAAGTTAATTAAAAATATGATTAGAATAAAATACAAATCACTTTGGGAACCAGACATGGATAGAATACAGGGGACAGAGTAAATTTTATATCACACCATTGAGTTGAAATATGTTCTTCAGTCTTCTTACATCATTTATGAAATTGACAATACTGCCAAATATAGGTCAATTTCCTTGAGGAATAGATTGAATTCTATTGTCTTTTCATAGTAAACCATAAAGGTGATTTTTTGCCCCTTTTTGAAGTATATCTGACACTTTAAAGTAGATTTTTCCTAATCTAATATGAATTTAATCAATAATTTATTAGGGTGATGTTGGTCAGATTTTTTTCCAGTAAATCTTATCCCTTATAATAAGTGAGAGCATGCTGTGTCAGTCTCCTATCAATATGACAACATAGTTTATAAAATTAACTTAAATTGGGGAAAGATTAATCTTGTCTTCTGATTTTATACATTTCATTTTATGTTTCTTATCCTCCTTGCTTTTGGTTGGTGGTGGCACAGTACCCCATGTCAGGAACATGTGATGGAATGTGTGTATTCATGGAAGCCAGGAAGTAAAGAAGAGGAGGAATAGGAGTGGGAGAGGGAAAAAGAGGAGGAGGGGAAGAGAAAGAGTGAGACGGAAAAGGAGAAGGGAAAGGAGAAGGAAACAGAGAAGGAAAAGAAGGAAGAGGAGGAAAGGACTTGATCTTAACATCCTCTTTGATCACAAGTTCTCAGTGACCAAATCTCTACAACTATGCCCACTTAAAAGAGTTCACTTCTTTAAGGCAACATAATGAAAGCTAATTATTAATCCCAATCCTTTATGACTTCAGATTTAATTTCTAGAGTGGTGGGTAGATATTTCTACACATTTCAATAACTTCTGTTCCTAAATATTGACTTGAATTAATCAGAGAAGCTATTTGGCATGGAGCTGGTTTGGTTATACCATTGCTGAAGAGATGAATGAAATATTTGAGTGCAAATACTTTTTATTTAACAGATAAGAAAGCTTCAAGAGATTTCATTTTGTGACCTTCAAAAATGACTATTTCATCTAACTCATAATGACTTGAATTTTTCATAAACTTTATGGCATCTACATTCAAGTTTTTGTCATCTATAGTGAGGTTCTTTCTTTCTACTTGAAGGAAAAATTAATATTATCATGATCATTTATTTCTTAAATATTTTATAGAGAGTAGGTATAATATGAATTTCCTACCATTCAAAAATAAGTTATATCCAAGTCTATAGTGTAATGCCAAAGTCGCAGGACCCCCCACAAGAAGACCACCGAGAGTCAGACTCCACAGCTGTTTTATTTAAATGGGCGGCAGCTTGGGCCTCTTCCTACACTCCGACACAGTGGAGCCCAGGAGGAAAGCCCCGAGCTAAGGATTTGCAGGTCTTATATAAGCACACAATCAACCAGGTGTTTTGATTACCACCACGTTTTGCTTTGCTAAGCAATACGTGGTGGTCACTGCCTCAAACTTTAACCTTTCATTCCCTCCCTTGACTTATGGTCCTGAGCCACAATCTTGTGGCTTTGGCTCAACACTAAACTCCAACAGCTCTTGATTTTGAATGAGTATACTAATAACAATCAGTCCATTTTTCTTTTCTTCAGGAGTGGTTGTGTAGGATGCTTGGAGACTTCCCATGTTTCCCCACAGTCGTCCAGACAAAGGGGTCAGCTGGTCTGGTGTGGGAACAGTGGATCCAAGCAGCAATGCCATCCACCTTAAGGGCAGTAGGTGTAGCCAGTAGCACCATGTAAGGTCCCTTCCACCATGGTTCCAGAGATCGCAAGTTGTGCCTTCGAACAAACACCCAGTCCCCTGGTTTAAACAAATGTGGGGTAGGAATAGAAGCAGAATCATATAATGCTCTAAGCTGGGGCCCCATACTCTTATGCACCAGCTGTAAATAGTCACGCTTACACAGAAATTCAGTATCATCCAAATCAGCAAGCAATTCAGTCTGAAGACTAGGGATTATGGGTGGAGGGTGTCCATACATTATTTCAAAAGGATTAAAGCCAAGCCGATAGAGTGAATTTCTTATTCTAAACAAGGCAAAAAGAAGGAGTGATACCCAGTCTATGCCACTCTCCAAGTCCAATTTAGTTAAGGTCTCTTTTAGAGTCGGATTCATTCTTTCTACCTGTCCTGAACTCTAGGGTCTATAAGCACAGCGCAATTTCCAATCCATCCACAGTACCACAGATATTCCCTGACTTACTTTTGAGACAAAGGCCAGTCCTTTGTCCGAGTGGATGGGAAGCCATACCTGGGTAGGATTTCTTCCAGGATCTTCTTAGTCACGACGTTCACAGTCTCATGCTTTGTTGGGTAGGCTTCAACCCACCCTGAAAAAGTATCTACAAAAACTAGCAAATATTTATATCCAAATTTTCCAGTTTTAATTTCTGTGAAGTCTACTTTCCAATGCACACCTGGCCTATCTCCATGGAGGTGACCTCCTTTTGTAACGGGTTCATTGGGGACATTGTTGAGCTGAAAGGCTTTACAATTTTTAACAATGTCCTCAATAAGTTGATTTCCTTGCCTAATTTTTACTTCTGAGTGTCGGAGCAAGTCCTGCATTCTTCGGGTTCCCTCCCCAGTTTTCTTCGAGTCTTTGTTTCCTTCTCTCTCTGGGGGTTTATAGGCCATGGGAATTTTCTTTACCCACTCCAAGTCTTCTTGGGAGTACTGAGGCTCAGGAGGCAACACGTGGTGGTCATTGCCTCAAACTTTAACCTTTCAGTAGGAATAATTGGATAAGTGCTGGAATATCTTGCTTTAGTTCAGATTTAAAGTTAAATTTACAAAGTGCCTTATAGTTCAATTTTGGCAATAAAAATGAAAAACAGGCATGTTTTATCCTGAAGAATGTCATTATTTTATGTGTGAAAAAATAAAATAAACGTAATATTAATTCAGTGGAAATAAGAAATCAAATCCTTATGTAATGCATCTATTCCATAGATTATGAAATATATTGGTAAAATTAATAAAACTTGTACTAAGTATGTTACTTAAGACATGAAGCAAGTGATAATTATTTTTCTAGGTGACGTTGATATAGAAATCAAAGCCCAAAGATTCCAGAGTTCTGTGTGATTGATACGTGTCAATTTACACATATGCTTGTCTCATCTCAATGTTATTTCAGCATAACTGAGAACAGAACTAAATAAAAATATCACTCAAATGTTTAGCTTTATTTTGTTACTAAATATGTCATTTTGTATCTATTTTATTTGAAAAATCTGGTAAATTTATTTAAGTCATATCAACAATAATGAGAAATAAACAGGATCTAGCTCCTTAAAAGAGAATGAATAAGAAAAAAAAAATGACTCTATTGTTTTCTTCCAAGGCTGAATTAAGCAAGGCCAAAAGAAACATAGGTCCCATGCTTTCACTTATTTGCAACTAGTATTTGTCTGAGACAAGAAGAATCGGTCAGATAAGTTTATGTTAGAAAAAATGGACCCCAAAATAAGGATTCAAATTTTTTTTTTCTTTCTTGCTATTGTTTCTAACATATTTATAAGATGATTTCTTTGTTGCTTTGTATGTCTCTTCCCCATGGTATAACCACTGTTTTCACTGTATTTGATGTTGGTATACTTTGTGGAGGGGGAGGAAAAAAAAACTTATTGTTTAAATAGTGATAAAGGTGGACCCATTGGAATAAAGAGATGTACAAGCCATTTTGTTGAAAAACGAACTTTAGAACTTTGGCGGAGGGGGTCTGGGTTGGGCATGGGAAAGGCTGCGAAGGGGAAACAATGGAAGAGGCAACAATGCTTGTTAAGAAATGCACTTATTACCTTGCCCATCTAATGGTAACCCCTCTGTAACGTATTTTCACAATTAAAAAAGAAAGAAAAAAAGAAGGAAAAAAGTGAAACAATAAAGAAAAAAATTGAACCTCATTTTGCATTTTGACTTTGTATATTCTGGTGCTTTGCAATTGTGTACTATGTGACTATCCCATAAATCTGGGCTCAAATCACTAGGGCTACCGGAAGAAAATTTCAATATCGAAAGCAGCTAATACCGCTGTGCAGTTGTTTGTGGGTTTCACTACAGTAGCAGCAGGGCATTGTTATACCTGGAATGGAGACCCTCCAAAAATCACCAGAGACCAAGATCAATGTAAGTGAAAAAAAGAGTCATTTATTTGCAAGTTCAAGCTTGGTCCTCCAAACACTCGGTAACCTGTGACACTTAGAAGCCCTGAGCATAGACTCAGTACAGTTTTCATGGTATTGAATACTCAACCTTAAGGGAGTGTTACATGAGATATTACATGATTGGCTAATATTTTAAGCAAATTAAGCTACACATACATGATTGGTTATTATTAATACTGACTTGTTATTGACGTATACCACTTGGCCACTGGGTCACCGTGTCTTGTATAGCCACCCAGGGTTTGGTTGATGTATCCAGAGAAAATTCCTGTAGCTTGCCAAAGGATTATTTGTTTCAGTTGCCTGGCAATTGTTTTCTTTTCTATATCATTTCTGGGTCAAATTCATATCATCTTGTCTTCCAGAGAATTGTAAAGTAGTCGTGGGATGAGTTGCACCATGACACAAAAGCTGTTTGTCCTATTTGAAACCTCCAATGCACAAAAGGGGTTAGGACAGTTGAACATGTCTACCAAACATCTTGGAGAGATAATCGATAAGCTTCCTCAGGAGTCCATTTTTGGGTCTGATTACATAAGTGAGTAAAATTAGTTAGTACTCGTCATACACATAACCGTTGTCCTTTAACTGCCTTTAGGGTAAGTTTTGCCTCTTTTTATTCCCATCTGCATGATTTACTTGTTTTAGTTACATTCTGTACCCCTGCAATACCCTCATAAAATTGGGGTCTCATATCATAACACATCCAACATGTACTGGTAATATCAGGCCGGGTCTGATTGATTACATTATAAGTTTGAACCAACAGCTGCCATAGAGAATCCGCCAGCAAGGGATGTTCTCCCTGAGGGGGTCTCCTCTTTTCGGAGGAGATGGGGTCACTACAGCCTAGGGCTTTTTCTTTACACTTGCTTTGGCTTTTGTGGCAGAAGCCGGTCTTAAAACAGTGTTTGGTCCCATTACTGTGGCAATTGTCTGTAGAATTCTATGTGTGCCATTGTGAGTCTTTCAACATCGGTAAAATCTTAGTCCCCAAGTCTTTCCTAATTCCCATCCTAGGACTTGTTTGCCCTTGTCTGTGAACCGAACTTTCACTCAGGCATCAGAATCCTGGGGAACCCTAATTTGTTGGTGCATAGGCATCCCATTAAACTGGATGCCCACTGGCCCTGATTTAGTAAAAGTAACACGGTCTCTTCCTTTTCCTTTCCATTTTCCTGAGGTACTTGTTTTGCAGCCCTAGCTCTTACAGTAAAAATCCTCTGGTCCTCCACAATTACTAGTCCTTCCTTCCCCTGGGCAAACATACCAGTGTCTCCATCTACACTCAACAAGCCTAGGTCCTTCCCATACTCCCTCAGGGAGCTGGCACAAATTAAATGTAAGCCTGTCTCAAAACCATAGTGAGGGTCCCTCTTTCACAGCCAGAGGGAAACGTTTGTCAATTACCTGATTACTAATAATCCAAGCCCAATTATATGGGCGATTAGGATTGCAGGCACCCACTATTATGTCAATACAATTTCCAAGTAAGGTATACGTCAACAACCATTTCATGACTCAATTTGAGCTTTAAGGATTGTCTTTGGAAATTGAGACTTATCACTCTGGGTTCTCTCCAAAATCGGTTATGGGATCTGCAGGCTTCGCATGCAAATGGTGGATCCAGGTAGCGATGCTGTCGACTTTGAGGACAGTTGGATTCTTCAAGATGACCACAAAGGTCCTTTCCACCGCGGTTCCAGGTTTTCCTGTCGGTGTCTTTTCACCAGGGTCCCTCTTTCACAGCCAGAGGGAAACGTTTGTCAATTACCTGATTACTAATAATCCAAGCCCAATTATATGGGCGATTAGGATTGCAGGCACCCACTATTATGTCAATACAATTTCCAAGTAAGGTATACGTCAACAACCATTTCATGACTTAGTCTTTTTTACAGCTCAATTTGAGCTTTAAGGATTGTCTTTGGAAATTGAGACTTATCACTCTGGGTTCTCTCCAAAATCGGTTATGGGATCTGCAGGCTTCGCATGCAAATGGTGGATCCAGGTAGCGATGCTGTCGACTTTGAGGACAGTTGGATTCTTCAAGATGACCACAAAGGTCCTTTCCACCGCGGTTCCAGGTTTTCCTGTCGGTGTCTTTTCACCAGGACCCAGTCCCGGGGTGGAAGTGATGTGGGATCAGTGGAGGGCCTGACTCGTACAGCACAGTCAGTCTAGGCCAGACATAAAGGCGGGTCCTGTACAGGACCCTGAGAGAAAACAAAAGTTCAGAGTCATCATCTTCCCTAAGAAACTGCTCTGAAAATTAGGGATTATGGGAGGGGGCATTTCGAACACAATTTCATAGGGGGAAAGACCAATTTTCAAAGGGGAATTTCGTACTCTGTATAAGGCAAAGGGAAGGAGAGTTACCCACTCACCACCAGTCAACATGGTCAATTTGGTCAGGGTCTACTTTACAGTTCTATTCATCCTTTCTACCTGTCCTGAGCTTTGGGCGTCTATAAGCGCAATGCAGTTTCCAATCTGCCCCAAGAGCATTAGCAATTCCCAGACTTACCTTCAACACAAAGGCTGGTCCATTATCTGATCCTATCATGCTAGGGATGTCAAACCTGGGTAAGATTTCTTCCAGCAACATCTTAACCACCACCTGTGCTGTTTCATGCTTGGTAGAAAAGGCTTTTACCCATCCTGAAAAGGGAAAACTAATAGATATTTATATCCATACTTGCCAGGTTTGATTTCTGTGAAGTCCACCTGCCAGTAGGTTCCTGGTCTATCTCCTCTTATCTGACTGCCTGGTCCTGCCTGAATTTTCCCTGCAGTAGACACCTGACATGCCTTACAGTCCCTGACAATCTGTTCTATTTTAGCATGTCTATTCTTGACCCTAAGATCAGTATTTCTCACCAGGTCTTGCATCTTCCTCCCACCCATGTGGGTGCTCAATGCATTTTCAGTAGTATTTTACTCCCTAACTGTTCAAGCAAGACAATGTTGCTCTTATAGTCTCTCCATCAACCATTCAGGCATTGTGCCATTGTTAGTTGATCAATCCATTTTAAATCTTCCGTGGTTGATGTAGGAGTGTCCAGGAGAGTTCTTGCACTGGGGTCTGGCAGGTTTATCATCATTATAGAGTCTCTTTGTGTTGTCATTTCCGGGCAGTTCTGTCGGCCAGGTTATTGCCTTTATTCACAGCATCTTTAAGTTTTTGATGTCCAGGGAAATGAACAATGGCCAACTTCTTAGGCAACCAAAGAGCAGCGATTAAGGCCAAAATTTCATCTTTATTTTTGATGGACTTTCCCTATGCTGTCAGTAATCTTCTTTCTTTGTAGATAGCTCTGTGTATATGAGCCATTGCAAATGAATACTGACTATCACTATACAGAGTTAGTCTTTTCTTCTTTCCTAGTGTTAGTACTTGGGCTATTAATTTGGCTCTCTAGGCTGACGTGCCTATGGGCAGAGTTTCGGCCCAAACCACATCAGTCTCAGCCATTACTGCTGCTCCCGCATACCTGTGTCCTTGATGAACACAGCTGCTCCCATCTGTAAACCACACAAGCTCAGCATCTGGTAACACTGATCTCTTAAGTCCTCTTGGATATTACGGACTTGCGCCAGGATCTCCGAGCAATCATGTAGTGACATGTCTAGGTCTGGATCTGGTAGAAAAATCGCTTGGTTGACAGCTGAGGGAACCAGGAAATTAATTCTGAGAGGACTGAGTAGCAGTCCTTGGTAATGGATTAGTCAGGCATTGCTGAGCCATGGATCTGGTGGCTGCTTTAACACACTCTCAATAGCATGGGCGTGGTCACATACAGTTCCTGCCCTATAGTTAATTTGCATCTTTTACCATTAGAGCAGTAGCCACTTTCATTCTCAGGCATGGTAGCCATCCTGCTGCCACCGGTCTAATTTCTTTGATAAGTAGGCTACTGGTCTGCTCCACGGGCCTAGATATTGGCTTAGGACTTCTTTCATAATCCCATTATGTTCATCCACATACAAATTAAATTGTTCAGCTGTATCAGGGAGTCCTAATGCTGAGGCTGACAATAAGGCAGTTTTTATCTGTTCAAAGGCTTGTTCAACCTACTCCATCCATGAAAACAGCTGCTTTTCTTTGGTAGCCTCATAAAGGGGTTTAGCCAACTCTGCAAACCCAGGATTCCACAGACAACAAAAGCCTGCTGAGCCCCAAAACTCTCTTACGTGGTGCTGAGACTGGGGTGTTTGAATTTTAAGGACAATTTCTTTTCTTCCTTTTGTAAGCCACTGCTGCCCCCCTTTCAATAAATAGTCCAAATAAGTTACCTCTGATCTGCAGATTTGAGCTTTCTTGGCCAACACTCAAGAAACCAAGGCTTCCCAAAGTCTGGAGTAAATCCTCCATTCCTCGGATGCATTCTCTTTCAGTTTTAGCAGCAATTAATAAGTCATCCACATATTGCAACAAAGTCAAGCTAGGGTGGCTTCCCCTAGCCTCACCTAAGTCCTCATGCAGGGCTTGGTCAAAGAATGTTGGTGAGTTTTTAAATCCTTGAGGAAGTATTTTCCAGTTCAGCTGTCCATTAATATCTCTTCCTACATCTGTCCACTCAGAGGAGAAGAGATCTTAGCTTTTAGCTGCCAAGGGTAGTCTGAAAAAGGCATTTTTTAAATCTAATACTGTGTACCACTGCCTTTCAGGAGGAAGGGTGCTCAGGAGTGTGTAGGGGTTGGGTACAGTAGGGTGAATGTCCATTACCCATTTGTTTACCTCCCTTAAATCCTCCACTGGCTTATATTCATTGGAGTGGGGCTTACAGACTGATAGCAGGGGACTGTTCCATGCCGACTGACAGGGCCGCAGTATACCCAGTTCTAGCAGACACCTAATGTGGGGTGTTATTCCCAGCCGTGCCTCCATGGATATAGGGCACTGCCAGACTCTGACTAGGTCAGCTCCTGGCTTTACCTCAATGAATAGAGCTGGTCTATTCTTCGCTAGTTCCACTCCTTCAGTCTCTGCCCAGGCTTCTGGATACCTTTCCAGCCAGTAGGTGATTTCTTGGTGAGGAGCCTGATGTGATTGGTGCAACCGGTACTCGTCTTCCAGGCTCAGAGTCAGCCCTTGTATTGGTCTCCCTTGGGCATCTGTCACCTGGAAGCCTTCTGGATAGAAGTGAATCTGTGCCCCGACCTTAGTCAACAAGTCTCTTCCTAATAAGGGATAAAGGCTCTCTGGGATAACTAAAAATGAGTGAGACACTCGTCCCGTCACCAGATCCACTGTTCTTTGGGTGGTCCATGAGTATCGTTTAACTGCTGTGACCCCTTGCACCCAAGAAGTTTTGTTCGAAAGTTTTCCATGGGGCTTTATTACTCCTTGGGACATTTTGAGTTGTGGTCATATCCCAAATTGCTGAAAGCATCGGCTATTTCATTTTGTGACAATTGTAATTAATTTTCTCCTTTCCTCTAGTCTTATGTGTGGATTGATATACATTGAAATGGGTCAGAACCAGAATTCACCTCACACTCCCCTTACCTTCCTAACCACTAATTTAAAGAATGTTAAGGACAGAGCTAACAATGTCCCAAGGTGTAAAGTGTGGACTAGCTGGTTTGTCTAAGATCCCAAAGGGGTAGACAGAGACACTTTGCGATATTCTAGCAGTGGCATCCGATAGATTACCTGACCCCAGCTTTGCTTCACGTGGGCCAATCTTTCTAGGCCAGATTTCACCCTTCGAGGTGGAAAAATAAGGGGGTCTGAAAGAGAAAGTAGTTATTATTGGACAAAGAAACAAAGCGAAGACTAACAGCCTCAAAGGGAGACAGAGTCTCTTGACATCCATCTCCGGATGAACCTGAGTGAGTAAAGTTTCATAATACTCACATTACAAACACACAGACATTAGGATAAGGCACACATTTAACATCATGCCCATGGTAGACTGTCAGACAGAAAGTGAAGGATTATAGACAGGATAAATCCCAAATGTCCTCACTAGTGGACAGTCTCCCTTGTAAACTATCGGAAAGAAAGTTTCTGACAACAAACAGGCCCAAGTGTCCACACTAGTGGATAGTTTACCTTCCCGGGGAACCGGGGGACCTCTCCCACCAGTCCAGTTGGCTGCCTTATCCGACAGGACTTTTTGCCAACTCCAATACCAATCCTGCAGGACATAAAGACCCCAGAGAGTTACAAAGTGGCAATGCCTTAACTTACCAGCCATTCTTTGCTACTCTCTGATCAGGTATCTGGGTGGGTTTATGGGTTTATCCCGGATGAGCCCCCCACCTGTTATACCTCCTCCAAAGACCACCAGAAACCCAAGATCAATGTAAGTGACAAGAGTGGTTTATTTGCAAATTCAAGCTTGGTCCTCCATGCACTCGGTAACTGGTGACACTAAGAGGCCCCGAGCATAGAATCAGTACAGTTTTTATAGTATTGAATAAACAACCTTAAGGGAATGTTACATGAGAAATTATATGATTGGCTAATATTTTAAGCAAATTAAGCTACACATACATGATTGGTTATTATTAATACTGACTTGTTATTGATGGGTACCACCTGGCCACTGAGTCACCGTGTCTCGTATGGCCACCTAGTGTTTGGTTCATGTATCCAGAGAAAATTCCTGTGGCTTGCCCAAGGATTATATATGTTTTAGTTGCCTGGCAATTGTTTTCTTTTCTATATCATTTCTGGGTCAAATTCATGGTTCTTTTTATAATCCGTACCTCAAAAGGTGGTTGCTAGTCTGTAATGGAGTTATTTAGTTCTTTATTGTGCCTCTTTAAGTCAGACTTTTCAGTACAAACTCTACAAAGGAAATAATTCTAGTTCTGTGCAGGCAAGAATGTGATGAAAAGCATACTTTTACTGTCCTACATGAAATAAGAAGACACACTTTAAAAGCTTACTAAGTGATCAGTCCTTAAATAACAGTGCCAGTTTTAAGGCACTCTAGATAATTCAAGTCCTTTAACTCCCCACAAACATAACTGCCATTCAGAAATCATTGCCAAGGTGAATTTCTAGTTCTTTTTGATATTTCAAATGTTTTAGGCGTAACATAAACAATAATTCAACTGGTTGAGAAAATTTAATTTAGAATAAGCAAAAAATCAGAGTCAACTACATAGCATAACCTTTAGGGAAAATGAATTAAGGAATATGGTATGTTCTGTGTAACTTAATATTAGACATTAGGGCAAAATACCAGGAACAGGCTCTGCAAGAAGGACATAGAACTCTTTAAGATATATTAAAGATTACCTAGGGACAAGTAATTTTACCTACATTTTCTATTATATGATAGCACATTTGCTGCTGATCAGAGAGACTCAAAACGTTTTTAAATGTGATATGAAAAATGCATTGTCATGAATGAATGAAATCAGGGATTAGAGGGCTTAGGAGCTGGGTGGTTCTGTTAAATAATCTCATTATTTTGAATGATCTAGTTTTTTTGTATGTGTGGAATTATGAATGTATATTATGACTGGGCAAGGAAGTTTATTATTAGATAGATCATTTTCTCATACCCAATGTCAGGAATCTAACCTAAGTTAGATTGGTAAATATGTGAGTATGAGTGTGTGTGTGTGGGGGGGGTGTGTGTGTGCCTGCAAGCATGTATTTAGAAGGAAGAATCTTCTTTCTCTCAGGGTATTTACGTAATTGTATTAGTTATAATAAATTAATGACAGCAGATAAAGGTAATTAATATTTTGTGCCATATGTTTATGTTCCTAAGAATGCATGAACAAACTAAAAATTATGTATGGGATATGAGTTTTTTTGAAGGTCTGCTGAAATTATAAGCATTTGGAATCTTGAGAAGGATATCAATGACAATGATTTTAATGTAGATCAATTTTAGACAACACTTGCAAGGATATGTAATCCTATATGAAAATGCAATATTTATTGATTTTTCCATAGCTATACTATTCTATAAATTTGTGGGGAAACAAGTTAAATTATGGAAATATAAAGTAATGTCATTATTTATTGCATACAGTTTTACACTTTAGTTTCTTCAAGTAGACATACCATTTGTTTCTACTATATAAGAAGGAAAACCCTAAATATTACATGTTGTGCCATATTTCACATTGGGAAGCTTTGTCTATATCAATAAGTTTATGTTTTTTGTTTCTGCTTTCCTATTCATAACTCTGTTTCTCATAGTATTCTTCTAAGAATTTTTTCTTTCTCCCAGTTTGGGGCTTGAACATACCTCATGTTCTCAGTTTGTTTGCTAATAGTAGTAAATCTACAATAAGAACCATGTAGTTATTTGGAGATAGAACCTCATGAACTTTCCTACCAGCCTGAAAACCATTATCCCTCAAGTCTCATCCTTCTTAAACACAAGAATTATAGAGATGAGTCATGGACCCCAAGCGTCAATGACTTTTCATGTCTTATAGATTCCTCATGTTTTCTAGTAATTATAATAATAAACTACCACAGATTGGGTAGCGTTAATAATGTAAATACTTTGCCTCTGAGTTGGTGGAACTAGAACTCCAAGATAAGAATTGGCTTCTTCTGAGACCTCTTTCCTTAGTATATTCAATTCCTTCTGCTTCTCTTGGAGGAGAATTCAACTTAAATGCTACCTTTGAGATACTGTATCCACATGCAGTGAACGAGTTTTTGATTTTAATATGACTTCAGTGGGAAAGTATCCAACAAATAACATATTCCTTAGTGGATAAAAGAAAATCTCTAATAGGAAATTATTTGGTTTGGCCATGGAAATTATGACTATACTTTCAAAATTAACAAAAGAGGTAAAGTTTTTATTAGAGCTTGTAAAACCAGCATGAAGTCTTGACCTTAGACATGCCGTTCTTACCCTGGCACACATTTAAATTCCTAGTGGTACGGGAAGATTGAACCCAAAACCCTGTATTTGTGAAACAACACCTCTACTACTGTCCTACCTGCAAATTGTAATTGGATTACTTATTTTGAGGTAGAATCACTATGCGTGGGCCTTATTGGACTGTGATCCTCCTAACACAGGCAAGAAAACATTGCACCGAGCAAATGGTTAGAGTATCTGAAACTTCTTTTTTTGTCTGGGCTTGCCTGGAACTGGAATTCTCTAAACTTTGTTTCCCAAGTACATAAGATTATAGGTTTGAGCCACTTTATCTAGTAAAGGTATACAATTTCAAAATGTCTGGATATTGCCTGTATTTGTGCTTAACATATATACCTAACCTTAATTTTCTCCCTCTTATGTTTAGTACTCTGAGTTGAAAACATTGGCTTTCTTGATATACATGGCTTGTTTGGAATGGAATCCCATAACAATAAAAAAAACTCCCAAAAGTTTATGTCAAAAACCATGGAAAAGAAGACTTCAGGCTGGAAAAAAACACTAATCCTTAATTTATAAATGCAATATATTTATAGTGTTAGTCAGTGCTTTCTTAAGTATGAGAAGAGAACGAAGGCAGAAATGTGAAAAATGTCAGATATAATTTTGATAACTTTCTAGGACTCTGTAGAAATTTTGTAGTTGTCACTTCATGTTATCTTACTATCTTAAAGCTTGATTTATTAAAACCCTCTGGGTAGATATTGCTTGGGCTGACTGGTAACCTTCTCCAAGAAATGAACCTTATTTTAGAAGGCTGATGGTGTAGTAAATAAAGGAATGTTGAGAAAGAGGACAGGTATTGTCACAGAATGAGCCGACCAGGTTCAACAGCTGAACAGCAAAACAAAGCAGTTTCAATTGTGATGATCCACTAGGGAAGATATTTGGATATCTATATACACATATGCATATGCATATGCATGCATGCATGAAATCGTAATTCTCCAGTAGAATGTTGAGAAACTTGGCCTGATAATTATAAAACTATATCAAACTGATTGCAGGAAAGGTACAGTAAAATATTAATATTTTAGCAGAGATTTTGCATTGATTTTGTAAAGAATGAAAATAATTCCTTCATTTTATACTTTACAAATATCATTAGTAGATTCTGTTTTTTCATATTGTAGTAGGAGAATCTATACAATGCTGAGAATTGGAATTACACAAAATATGCAACTTGGCTGGGAACTGGAATTTGAAGTATGTAATCTTAGCTAGTTAAGAGATTGAGATCTGAACATAACAGTGTGAAGCTAGCCTAAGTGGGAAACTTCATTAAATTCTTATCTCCAATTAACCACCAGGGGAAATGAAGTTCCAGTTCAACTTATATGTAGAGCACTGGTCTTGAACACAAAAGCACCATCCAGGCCCTGAGTTTAAGCCCTAGGATCAACAGAAACAAAAACACAAAATACAACATGGAATTAGATATTTTATAATGAAGTATATTTTAATACAGTCTACATTGTTACAAAGACTAGACTTCTGTGTTAGCTTTATAACCTACCATAATAAGTGATATTGTCCATTTATTAAGCAGAAAGGCTTACTCAGATTTAGAAGTCTGAAGGTTTCAGTGTATGTTCAGTTGGTTTTATTGCTTTGGAGGGCTGTGACAAGACAATGTCAAGGTGGGAAGTATGTCAAAGAGAAATGTTTTTTACCTAGAATGATTTAAAGATAAAAGAGAAAAGTATGTGAGAGGCTATGTTCTCATGGGTTTCACTCTAAAACCTAATCTCCAGAAGAACTATTCAGGTATTCTCCACAATCTCGGAGGAAGTGGAAAGTATTTTTTCTTTAACACATAGGTCTTTCTGCGGCATTCTAAATTCAAATGGCAACATTTTCACCAATGATAATGATTTGTCCAAGGGTGGAAGTAATTAGATATTTCAAGAAATTCTAAGCAGATCTCAGCAGACTAAATATTTTATGGAATTCCTATTAAAATATTTTCTTTCAGACTGACTGGGTCTTCATACTACACATGTGTATATCTGTGTGTTTGTATGTGTGTATGTGTTTGAATAAATTAATACAACAATGGAACTGATAAAAATAGTCCTTTTGTTTTTCTTCTCATACTATGAAAGCCTGTAAAAATTACCAATCAATGTTTATTGCAGCATTATTTACCATAGTTAAGATATGGAACCAACCCAGATGCCCCTCAGGAGATGAATGGATCAAGAAAATGTGGTATATATACACAATGGAATTCTATGCCTCCATCAGAAAGAATGACATTGCTCCATTTGTTAGGAAATGGAAAAACTTGGAAAAAATTATATTAAGTGAAGTAAGCCAGGCCCAAAGAAACATAGGTCCCATGGTTTCCCTTATTTGCAATATCTAGTATATGTATGAGTCATGCGGAAAAGCTCAGATAATGTGATGTTAGGAAAATGAACCCTTAGATATGTATTTTAATGTTTTTTTTCTTTCATGCATGTGTTTCTAACGCATTTATAAGATTATTTCTTTGTTGCTTTGTATGTCCTTCCCCCACAGTATAACCCCTGCTTTCACTATATTTGATGTCAGTATAACTTGTGGAGGAGATGGGGAAAAACAAGTCGTTTAAGGATACAGGTGGACCTGTTGCAACAATGAGAAGTACAAGTTGTCAGTCCCAAAAGAGCTTTACAACGTCGGTACGGGGGGGGGGTGGGGGAGGGAGGAGAAGGATTGGGATTGGTGGGGTGAGGGGAGGCTGGGAAGGGATGTGAAGGGTAAACAAAGGAGGAGGCTGCAATGCTTGGTAAGAAATGTACGCATTATCCTGCCCATGTAATTGTAACCCCTCTGTACAGTATGTTCACAAATAAAAAAAATGAAAAAAAAAATTACCAATCAAATAGCATTCAAGATTAAAACATTAGTGCTGTCCAAAAGATTTGCATGCAAACCCAAGAACTTGTACCTCATTTCAGACCGCCATGTTTTAGGAAAATTTTAAGTCTATCAATTATGTCGTCACCAAGGAAACAATATACAATATTTCTTTTAAAAATACCTAGATTGCAGAACACTTTAGCCACTAAATTGAAGGAATATAATTTATGGGATTTAATGTAAATATTTAGACACTTAAATGGATATCTATTATTATTATTATCATTGTGAAAGTATCTTACAGAGGGTTTACAATTGTTTCCTCCTTCTTTATTTCCCGATACCATCTTCCCCTCTTCCCCTCATCCACACATCCCTCTACCATCACCATCCTCACAACCTCTCCGCACACTCCACCAAAGTTGTAAAGTTCGTTTATCGACATAACATCTTATACATCTCATTGTTGTAAAATGCCTCCACCTATAAACCTATTTAAACAGTTTGTTTTTCCCATTCCCTCCAAAAATTATATCAACATCAAATACAGTGAAAGCAGCACTTATAGCCTGGGGGAAGTACATACAAAGCAACAAACAAATCATCTTATAAACATGTTGAAAACAATAACAAGAAAGAAAAAAAAAACTTTTGAATCCATATCTTGGGATTCATTTCTCCAAACAACAACCTGTCTGACAGTTTCTGTTTGTCTCAGACATATATTAGTTATTGCAAATAAGGGAAACCATGGGATATATGTTTCTTTGGGACTCACTTTGGGACTTACTTCACTTAATATAATTTTTTCCAATCTTTCCATTTCCTAACAAATGGGGCAATGTCCATTGTGTATATACACCACGTCTTCTTGATCCAATCAAGAATATGTCTAGATTGGTCCCCTACCTTAGTTATGGTAAATAATGCTGCCATGAGCATAGTGATGCTGGTAGCTTTAGTATGGTTTTGTTTGTGATCATTTGAGTAAATGCCCCAAAGTGGGATTGCTGAGTCATAGGGGAGCTCTATGTGGAGTCTTCTGAGGAAACTCCATAACAAATTCCAAAATGGTTGAACAAGTTTCTACTCCCACCAACAATGCAGTAAGGTTCCCTTCTGCTCACATCACATCCAGCATTTGTTCTTATTAGGGTTCTTGATTATAACCATTTTAACTGCGGTGAGGTGGTATCACAATGTGGTTTTCATTTGCATTTCTTTTCTTGCTAGGGAGGTTGAGCATTTCTTCATGTGTCTATTGTCTATCCTTCTTTCGTATTCAGAGAAGTTTCTCTTTAAGTATTTAGTCCACTTATTTATTGGCAAGTTGTTACTTTGAGGATTTGTTGGGGATTTAATTTTTTGAGATCCAGGTATATTTTAGATATGAGACCCTTGTCCAATGTATGGCTAGTGAAGTTCTCCCAATCAATGGGCTTTCTATTGATCTTGCTAGCTATATCCATTGCCATTCAGAAGCTCTGCAATTTCATGCAATCCCATTGGTTCCACCTTTCTTTGATTTGTTGTATTTCTGGGTCTCTATTAAGAAAATATTGGTTTGTGCAAAGGAGACCTAGGGTTTCTCTTATGACATCCTGTAAGGTTTTCACAGTGTCTGCTTTAACTCTGAGTTCTTTGATCCATTTGGAGTTGATTCTGATTCAGGGTGATATATAAGGATGTAGCTTTAGTTTTCTACAAGTGATTAACCAATTTTGCCAGTACCATTTACTGAAGAGGCTGTCTTTCTTATATTCTTGTTTTTAGCACCCTTATTGAAGATTACAGTGCTATAGGTCTGTAGGTTCATTTCTGGGTTTTCAATTCTATTCCATCTATCCTGAAGTCTGTTCTTGTGTCAGGACCAAGCTGTTTTGATCACTATAGCTTTGTAGTAGAGTTCAAATTTTGATATTTATATTCCTCCAGCACTGTTCATTCTATTAAGGATCATTTTGCTATTTGGGTTCTTCTTCTTATTATTCCATATGAACTTTTGGATTGCCTCTTCTATTTCCTTGAAAAATGAGGTTGGAATATTGATAGGTATCACATTGAATTTGTAGATAGCCTAGGGAAGGATTTCCGTTTTCATGATGTTGATAATTCCAATCCAGGAGCATGGGAGGTTTTGCCACATTCTAATTTCTGTTTTGATTCCTTTTTAAAGTTTTTAAAGTTTTCATCATTGAGGTCCTTCACTTCTTTGGTTAAGTTAATTCCTAGGTATTTTATTTTTTGTGGGGCTATTACAAATGGAGTTGCTTTCCTGATTTCAGCCACACTTTACTCATTGTTGGCATACAGAAAAGGCATTGATTTTTGAGGGTTAATTTTATACCCTGCTACTTTTCCAAAGTTTAAAATCAGCTTGAGTTATTTAGGAGTGGAGTGCGTGCGATTCTTTAAAGAGAAGATCATGTCATCTGCAAGTGGGAGAGTTTACCTTCATATATCCCTATTTGGATCCCTTTTATGTTTGCATCTTGTCTTATTGCTGTAGCTAGGCATTCTAATGCTAAAATGAAGAGAAATGGAGAGAGTGGACATCCTTATCTTATTCTTGAGTTAGGAGGAAATGGCTTTAGTTTTTCACCATTAAGTTTTATGCTGGCTGTAGTTTGTAAGTTTGTCATATACAGCCTTTATTGCTTGAGGAATGTTCCCTGGAATCCTAATTTTTCCAGAACCCTCATCACAAAGGGTTATTGAACCTTGTCAAATGCTTTTTCTGCAACTATTGAGATAACCATGTGGTTCTTATCCTTGCTGTTTGTGATGTGATGAATTATACCAGATTATTTGGTTATATTGAACCAACTTTGCATCCCTGAAATGAATCCTGTTTGATCCTGGTGTATGATTTTTAGTATGAATTGTTCAAGTCAATTGGCCAAAATTTTGTTGAGAAGTTTTGCATCAATACTCATCAAAGAAAGAGAACAAAGAAATGGGTCTATATTTCTCTTTCTTTGATGAGTCCCTGCCTGGTTTGGCGATGGCTTCATAGAATGAGTTCGGTAATGAACTTTCTCCTTCAATTTCATTGAAGAGTTGAAGGAGTATTGGTGTGAGCTCTGACATGAAGGCCTTGTAGAATTCCGCTGTAAATCCATCTTGTCCTGGGCTTTTCTGAGATGGGAGGTCTCTTATTACTGTGTCTATTTCAATACTTGATATGGGCCTCTTAAGATGGTTTATCTCATCTTGGTTTACTTTCAGCATTACAATATTTGCTAGGAAAACGTCCATTTCTTCCTGGTTCTCTAATTTATTAGTATAAAGGTTTGATAAATGTTCCGTTATAATGTTCTGAAGCTTGGTTGTTTCTGTGGTGATGTTTCCATTCTCATCTCTGAGTTTATTTATTTGAGTGTATTCTCTTCTTTTTCTCATAAGATTTGCAAAGGGTCTGTCAAATTTGTTAATTTTTCAAAATACCATTTCTTTGTTTTTTTTTGGTTCTTTCTGTTTTCATATTTGGATTCTAATTTGTTTAATTCTGATGTAATTTTAATGATTTCTTTCCGTCTACTGTATTGGCGTTTATCTTGCTCCTCTTTTTCAAGGCGGTTCAGATGTCTCATTAAATTGTTGGTTTCAGATCTCTCCAATTTGTTGATGTAGGAACTCAGAGCTATAGACTTGCCTCTGAGTACTGCCTTTGCTGTGTCTCAGAGGAGCTGGTAATTTATGTGTTCATTTTTGTTGAATATCATGAACATTTTAATTTCCTTTCTCATCTCTTCCATGACCCACTGGTGATTCAACAGTGTGTTGTTCAGACTTCATGTGTTACAGGAAGTTCTTTGGTGGATTTTGGTGTTGAGTTCTAACGTTATTCCGTTGTGGTCTGGGAGAATGAATGGTATAAATTTAATATTTCTGAATTTGGACAATATTGTTTTTTGGTCTGTTTGGAAAATATTCTGTGTGCTGCTGAAAAAAAGGTGTATTCTGATGCTGCTGGGTGATATATTCGGTAGATGTCTGTTAAATCTATCTGATCTATGCAGTTGTTTAGATGTGCAGTTTCTCTATTGAGTTTTTTGACGAGTTGATCTACAAAGTCAGGATAGTGGTTTTTTAAAGTCGCCAGCAATTAATGTCTTTGCATCTATGTTAGGTATGAGGGAAAGCAGTGTTTCTTGGATAAATTTTCGTGCTCTGTTCTTTGGCAAATACACATTTAGAATTGTAATAATCTCCTGGAGGGGAGATCCCCTAATTATTATGTAGCGACTTTGGTAATCTCTTCTCATTAATTTTAATTTGAAGTCTATTTCATCTGATATTTGGATTGAAACTCCTACGTGTTTATAGGAGTCATTTGCTGAGTAGATTTTGTTCGAGCCTTTCACTTTCAAAAGTTGTTTGTTTGTATGATCAAGGTGTTACTCCTGAAGGCAACAGATAAAGGAATCTTGCTTTTTAATCCAACTAGACAGTCTATGTTGCTTAATTGGAGAGTTAAGTCCATTAATGTTGAGAGTTAGGACTAAGTGGTATTTGGGAGTAGCAGGATACAACTGTAACATCATTATGGATGTTGACACTGGCATGAAATTCATTTCCTTTTTTATCTGACAAATGAATATACAAAATAACATAACTTTAACTAAATATCAAGACCTAATTAAACATATTACCAGAAAAGTCATCATGCAAGCCATATTGCAACTGAGGTAAAAGAAAAATCCGTCATACTCTGTATTCTGTATTTCTTTTACATGTTGATTTTTTCTTAAATTATTTACTTTAGCTCGCATCTTAAAAACATTGTGTTAAATGATGTATATTTTGGTAATTAATTTTGGATGCCTCCTTAAATTTTGTTTTGAGTATAAAGTCTCACTTCATTTACTAACTCATGAAATGATGCTGATTACAAAACAAATGCTAATAACCACTGTTTATAATACACAAAATCTCATAAGCAAGATTTCATGAAGCAGTGGTTAACATTTTGATTTCATGGTCTCATGATGATGAGGCCTACCTGCAGGAGTACAGGTGTACCTAGATTCCTCAACCTAAATTTAGCCACAGTTAAAAAATGTTTATATCTTTACCTGTCATCCAACAGAGATTAAACTTGAGTATAAAACCTAAGAAAATGATAAGGTAAGAATTTAGCTTTTCTTGACATAAAGTAAACAATATGCCTCATAGAGTAACTCATTAGTTTAAAGTCAAGTTATTTCTCCAAAACATTCTAAATATTTCCTTACAATGTATATTATTCTCAAGAAGGGAATGGGGAATGTGAGAAGACTAACCAAGTATTGTCTTCAAATATACATAATTTATATTTACCTCCTTTTTTTCGTTATAAGCATTTTTGATAGAACTCTTTGAATAATTGTTTTCCTGGTCAGCTATAATATGTCTTAGTTGCATATACCAAACTACATTCAGAAAATGGTACATAGTAATTAAGTAAGGAAAACATATTCAATAAATTGCAAAAAGTATATACCTATAGGGATAATATTTTGAAGAGTGCATTGGAAATATTCTAATATAATTATTAATTTGATTGTACAATTTCACATTGACAGTAATGAAGTAGATAACTTTAATGCTAATTGGACAAGATTGTCTTTCTAAATGAGCAAATCCAATATCTCCTTCTACTTTATCAAGAAAACAACTGAGCAAAAAATGGAAATTAACATAGGAATCTATAACATCTTCAATGAATTTTTGTTTATTAACAAATATTAATTTCACAAAGTATTTTATTGTGTTATATACATCTGTCCATATAATGTAGCTTGGTAAATTATATTCCTTTTATTAATTTCATTTTCCTATATTTATACTCACGTTTTATTCTGTCATCATACTAACATAAAATATTTGAATATATTTACTCCACAATATTTCTCTTAATCTCCTCTCTTAATTTTTTCCAAATTTAATACTTTCCAACTTTTACACCTGAGTCATTCATTTTATTTTCTGAGTCTAGAGTCTGCATATGAGAAATCTAGTATTTGTTTTTCACGCTATGGCATATTGCTTTAATATGAAGGTTTCCAGTTCTAACTATTTTCTTGACGATGAAATTGTTTCATTATTATGTGTGACTAAATAATATATCATTGTGCATATATGCATATATATTATAATTTCTTTAGTCAATCAGTGATTAAGGAACATGTAGGTTGAGTCTGTAACTACTTATGTTTTTTATGTGGGAGAAGGAAGGATGGAAATAATGATGTTTGGACTGAGAAACATGCTCTTTAGGCAGGCACTCTAGTATTTGAAACATCCTCTCAGCTGCTCTTTCATTAGTATTTCAGTAATGCATTATATTCAAAAAGTAAAATTTAATTACATTTGCAAAGGAGTTCTTTTTCAGTATCAATATTATTTTTATTACAGTTTTACATTTAGTATGTCATATGAGTATGGGGGTGTATGTGAGCATGAAAATGCATGCATGTTTGTACCTGTAGCTGACTCTAGGGAAATGGACACTGTGAGAAACAGGATTCAAATAAAAGTTTACGACCTGTAAGTTGATAAATTAATGTATAAGTCCAGTTTGTTGAGTGTAATTTCAAGATCATATTTTTTAGGTTTCATACCAACAAAGTAGATGTTTCTAATCCAAAATCATAAGGAATAAAAAGCTACTCTGTTTCATAATCATTGTCTTAGTACTCCAGACATTTTTTATTAGTGAAAAATATGATTGGTCAGTAGTAAGTCTTTAGAAACTCTACATTTTCCCCAAAATCTTCAGATGTACTATTTGGAAATAAATTACAAATATATTTATAAACATACAGTTACAATATGATTTTATATATCTAAATATATGTATATAATATAAAAGTATCATATATTTAGTTATGATTTAAATGTGTATCTTAAATATTTATTTAATTTTAAATGTAATTCATTTCATCATATATATATATATATATATATACATATATATATATATGTAGACATTTTTTTTGGTAAGTCATGTGGCTTGAACTCTGGGCTTAAGTGCTATCCCTGTGCTCTTCAGCTCAAGGCGAGAGCTCTACTGCTTGAGACATAGGTCTACTTCCAGTTTCTGGTGGTTTATTGGAGATAAGAATGTCAAGATAAGTATTCAAATGTTTTTCTCCCCTTGGTATTATTTCTAACATATTTATAAGATGATTTCTTTGTTCTTTGTATGTCTCTCCCCCACGGCATAACCCCTGCTTTCATTGTAGTTTATGTTGGTATAATTTGTGGAGGGAAAGGGAAAAAAACAACTTGTTTAAATAGGGATACAGGTGGACTCATTGCAACAATGAAATATACAAGGTGTTATATCGAAAAATGAACTTTACAACTTTGGCTGGGAGGTGGGGGTAGATGGGAAGGGATGGGAAGGTGAAACAAAGGAGCACGCAACAACTCTTGATAAGAAATGCACACATTACCTTGCCCATGTAACTGTAACCTCTCTGTATGGTATTTTCACAATTTAAAAACAAAACAAAACAAAAATAAAACCTGAGAGAGTCCAGGACAAAGACGCCAGAAGCAGCAGGAGAGCAGATTCTGCTCAACACCAGCTATAACTGACAAGGAGCAGATATCTTCATCCTGCAGATCACTGAACAGAGACGGCCCAGGATCCAAGACTGTGGTGTGAGTAGAACCCTGACATCCTTACTCCTCAACGAGCAAAGGAGGGAAGGCCACCCCTCCCCCATCACCAGAGATCTCCATCTTTGATCCTGACAAAGCCCCACTGAGCAACTACCTCCAACTCAGGCCTTGGTCGAAAATAAAAGAGTCATTTAACTGCTCACAGGAACCTGACCTGACCTGCCAGGCTCAACTCCACCCAGGGCAAAGTCACACATCCCAAACAGAGATTGCTCAGCCTCCAGAGCAGTGACTTTCTACATTGGGTAAACAGAGTCAGAGGCTGCCCCTCCCTACAGCAGCCTAGACAATCAATTGAAATTTAATAAACAAAAAACCTAAGAATGTCTCTAGGCTGACCTCTGTGAATGTCTCAGGAGCTAACCCTTCAGGAAAAACTACTGTTTGCTGAAAGGCCTCAACCCTACCCAGAACCTAGCCTCATCACAGCATCTCCAAACTAGAGGAAACAGCCATCTCCCTCTTTTGTGATACTCAAAGTAGATTGCCCTCACACTGAACTAGCCTGGGAGGCAGATCACAAAATCCTGGGTAATGCAGAGCATTTTTCTGCCTGCTCAAACAAACTAACTTAAGAAACCAATCAAGCCAGTGGAAAAACAACCACCACAAGCAGACCAGAGACTCCACCAAGAGACTGGTTAGGGACACAGTGGAGATACAGGATTTTCCGATTCTCACCCTCCCCCACCAAAAAGAAATCAAAGAACTCTTTTTTTTACCGTTTTTAATTTTTTTGAAAAATACTTTTTCTATTAATCTATTTTTTTCTCTCATAAATTTTTAGTTGTGTGTGTATGTTTTTTTATTTTTTGACCTTTTAGTCCTTTTTTAATTCTTTTCATTTTTTCTATTTTTTTTCCTTTTTTACATGACTTAATTGCTGTTCTGCTCAGCCCCAGATATATACCTGCCATTGATTATTAGACCTTATGCCCCATTGTGTACATACTTAATCCAGAAGTTTATCACTCAATTGACAACCTCAGGCGTAAGTTCTTCATTAGCAGTATTATATCTTTATACCTATATAATTTTCAAGTAACTAATTTTAGGAAATTTTATTTTTTAGTTTTTCATACCTCTTTCTATCTCTCCCCTCTTCTCATCCTATCCTTTTCTTCTCTCAACATCACTTCTTTAAACTTATATAATTTTTACGTGTTTAATTTTTAAATTTAAATTTTTGTTTTTCCATTTTTTTCTTGTTTTTTTTGTTTGTTTGTTTTACTCACTCTCCTATCATTCTGTCCAATCCATTTCCCTCTCTGCGATTAGGATTTGGTTAAATTCACTGTTTTTTTACCTCTCTACATCACTCTAATCCTATTTTTCAACACATGTCTCCTTAAACCTAAAAATTTCTGGTTTGCCAAATTTATATTTGCTATTTTTAGCCCATAAATCCATAGTTGTTTGATGTTGAATAGATCGTATCTGATTAACTAGATTGTATCTGCAGCCATTTTGATGGTGCAACTACAGTACTTTGGTTGATGCTTGCCGTAAAACAGTGTTCTAGCACAAAATTGGTGTTACTTTCATACAAAATGGGCAGAACAAGCCAGTAAAACACAAGAAAAATGGCAGGTCTGGGTATCTCAAGTCCCACTCATGACATCTGGTAACAGAACAATTCATGAATAATCCAGAGGAGAGTTCCTAAAAAGATCTACAAATACTACTGGTGAACATGGTGAATGAAAAGATTTAAAATCTGCAAAGGACTCAGTGTGAACATAATAAGGAGAGAGAGGAGGCAAAGCAAAGGATAATACAGGAATCTCATGAACGTGATTAAGCTACTCAAAGATTGATACAGGACTTGAGTGAACAGGTTTAGAACAGTCAAAGAGAAATTAAGGAAATGTGTGAACAGGCTGAGAACAGTCAAAGAGAAAGACAGGAATTGCATGAGGAGGCTGAGAACAGTCAAAGAGAACTACAGGAATTGTGTGAAGATGAGGAAGCTAATCAAAGACTAATAGAGGCATTGTGAGAGTGGGGATGACACTAGACAAAGATCAATAGAAGCATTCATGGAATCCACAAACAGACAGCTGAAGGAATTCACGGAGATCACAAATGGAATGCTGAATGGAGCCCTACAGAAGGAATGGGAATCCAAGGAAACATAGCCAATCAACTAAGTGATTTGAGAATAAACTCTGAACACCAAATTAAGGAAGTAAAAAGTTTATACAAGATTAAAACAAAGTTCCAACAATGAATTTGAAGCCATCAAAGCTGACCAATTAGAAGGAAAAGAAATAAAAACCAAAGTAGAAAGTCTTGACAGTAGATTTGATCATGTAGAAGATACAATCAAGGGGATTGAAGATAGCCTAGATATTATAGTGAAAGAACATACAACTATGCAAGACAAATCCAAGTATTATAAAAGATCTATTCAACATTTGGAAGACACCATCAAAAGTCCTAATCTGAGGATAATGGGTATAGAGGAGCCCATAGGGACAGAAGTTAATGGTTTAGGAAATTCATTTAACAGGATGTTAGCAGAGAACTTCCCAAACATGCAAAAAGTTAGGCCTATTCAGATACAAGAAGATTTTAGAACCCCAAATAGACCAGACCATAACAGTACATGCCACCATGACATTAAAATCCTCAGAGGATCAATTCAGACCAAGGAAAAGATCCTTAAAGCTGTCAAGGAGAAAAGATAAACCACTTATAAAAGGAAACCAATTAGAATAATCTCTGATTTGTCAGCAGAGACAATTGAAGCAAGAAGAGCCTGGAATGATGTATACCATGTCCTAAAGACAAACAACTATCAACCAAGATACTGTACCCAGCTATACTCTCCTTCATAACCGAAGGTCAAATAATAATTTTCCATAGCAAAGAAAAGCTGAAATAATATATCTCCAACAAGCCAACCTTACAAAAGATACTTAAAGATTTCCTCACATGGAAAACCAACAAGACCACAATAAGAGCAAAGAAACCGCACAAAAAGTGAGAATCCAAGAACCATAAGAAGAACACAGTTGCCTCAGCGCCCAAGAAGTTGGATAACATGGCAGGAACTCATAAAAACCTCTCAGTCATATCTTTCAACATTAATGGGCTTAACTCTCCAATTAAGCCACATAGATTATCTAATTGGATTACAAAGCAAGATTATTCTATATGCTACCTTCAGGAGTCACACCATGCCCATAAAAACAAATATATTTTGAAAGTGAAAGACTAGAACAAAATGTACCAAGCATTCTCATTGTGGTGAGGTGGTATCACAATGTTGTTTTGATTTGCATGTCTTTTATGGCTAGGGAGGTTTAGCATTCCTTCATGTGTCTACTGGCCATCCTTCTTTCCTCTTCAGAGAAGTTTCTCTTTAAGTCTTTCACCCATTTATTTATCGTACAGTTGTTTCTTTGAGGATTTGTTGGGGATTTAATTTTTTGAGTTCCAGGTATATTTTAGATATGAGACTCTTGTTCATTGTATGGATAGTAAATATCTTCTCTCAATCCGTGGGCTTTCTATTGATCTTGCTAGCTATATCCTTTGCCGAGAAGAAGCTCTGAAATTTCATGCAATCCACTTTCTCCAACCTTTCATTGATTTGTTGTGTTTCTGGGGCTCTATTAAGAAAATTTCAACCTGTGCCAAGGAGACCTAGGGTTTCTCCTATTCCATCCTGTAATATTTTCAGAGTATCTGCTTGACTCCAAGGTCTTTGTTCCATTCGGAGTTGATTCTGGTGCAGGGTGATATATAAGGATCTAGCTTTAGTTTTTTACAAGTGATTAACCAATTTTGCTACATCATTTACTGAAGAGGCTGTCTTTCTGCCATTCTATATTTTGAGCTCCCTTATCAAAGATTAGATGGCTATAGGTCTGTGGGTTCATTTCTGGGTTTTCAATTCTATTCCATTGGTCCTGAGGTCTGTTCTTGTGCCAGTACCAAGCTGTTTTGATTACTATAACTTTGTAGGAGGGTTTATAATTTGGTATTGATATTTCTCCAGCACTGATCTTTCTGTTAAGGATTGTTTTGCTATTTGGGGTCTTTAATTGTTCCATATGTATTTTTGGATTTCCTCTACTATTTTCTTGAAGAATGAGATTGGAATATTCATAGGTATCGCATTGAATTTGTAGATAGCCTTGGGGAGTATTGCCATTTTCAGGATGTTGATCTATCCATTCAAAGAGCATGGGGGGTTTTCCCACTTTCTAACATCCGTCTTCATTTCCTTTTTCAGATTTTTAAAGTTTTCATCATAGAGGCCCTTCACTTCTTTCATTACATTAATTCCTAGGCATTTGATTTTTTTGTGGGGTTATTACAAATGGAGTTGCTTTCCTGATTTCAGCCACACATTTCTCATTGTTGGCATACAGAAAAACCATTGATTTTTGAGGGTTAATTTTATATTCTGTTATTTTGCCAAAGTTTTGAAGATGCTGGAGGGGATTTGAACAGAATGGAAAATGACTGCAATGTTTGTGGGAGTGTAAACATGTTCATGTACTTTGGAAAATGCTATGGATATTACTCAAAAGACTCCACATAGAGCTCCCGTGTGACCCAGCAATCCCACTTTTGTGCATTTAACCATATGATCACAAACAAGACCATACTAAAACTACCAGCACAACTATGTTTATTGCAGCATTATTTACCATAGCTAACATATGGAACCAACCCCGTTGCTCCTCAGTAGATGAATGGATCAAGAAAATGTGGTATACATACACAATGGAATTCTATGCCTCCATCAGAAAGAATGGCATTGACTCATTCGTTAGGAAATGGAATGACTTAGAAAAATTATATTAAGTGAAGTAAGCCAGTCCCAAAGAAATATAGATCCTATGGTTTCCCTTATTTGCAATAACTAGTATATGTGTGAGACAAACAAAAACTGTCAGACAACTTGATGTTAAGTTAAATGAACCGCATGTTAAGGATTCAATTTTTTTAATTTCCTGTGATTTGTTCTAAGATGTTTATAAGATGATTTCTTTGTTGCTTTGTATGTATATCCCCCAGAGTATAAGCCCTGCTTTCACTGTATTTGGTGTTGATATATTTTGTGGAAGGAAATGGAAAAAAATACAACTGTTTAAATAGGCTTACAGGTGGAACCATTACAATTATAAGATGAACAAGAAGTTATATTTAAAAATGTACTTTACAAATTCAGTGGGGTGGGGGGTGGACGGGTGGGGATGTGGTGGTAGGAGCCTGTAGGGGTGGGGGTGTGGAAATGGGAAGGGATGTTATGGGGAAACAAAAGATGAGGCAACAATGCTTGATAAGAAACTTACTCACTATCTTGCCCATGTAATTGTCAACCCTCTGTATGATATTTTCATAATAAAACAAAACCAAACCAAACAAACAAAAAATCTACCAAGCATATGGCCCCCATAAAGAGGCGGGAGTTACAATCCTAATATCTGAAAAAATTGACTGCAAATTAAAATTAGTCACAAGAGATAAAAAAGTTTATTATATACTAATTAAGGGATCTCTCCTTCAGGAGGATATTACAATTCTGAATATCTATTCACCAAACAATGGAAAACCCAAATTTATGCAAGAAACACTACTTTCTCTCAAAGATCACATAGATACAAAGACATTAAATGTTGGGGGATTTAACACACTACTATCACTACTAGATAGAGCAACTCTTCAAAAACTCAATAGAGAAACTGCACATCTAAGCAACTGCATAGATCAACTAGCTTTATCTGACATCTACTGAGTATTTCAACCAGCAGCATCAGAATACATGTTTTTCTCAGCAGCACACGGAACATTTTCCAAAATATTCCACATTTTAGGTAACAAATCAAACTTGTCTAAATTCACAAATATTGAAGTAATACCTTGCATTCTTTTAGAATACAAGGGAATAAAATTAGAATTCCACACCAAAATACACCAAAGAGAGTCATGTAACACATGGAGGCTGAACAACACACTGTTGAATCATCAGTGTGTCATGGAAGAGATGAGAAACGTAATTAAAATGTTCATGATATTCAACAAAAATGAACACACAAATTACCAGCTCCTCTGGGACACAGCAAAGGCAGTACTCAGAGGCAAGTTTGTAGCTCTGAGTTCCTACATCAACAAATTGGAGAGATCTGAAACCAACAACATTTGAACCACTTTGAAAAAGAGGAGCAAGATAAACTCCAATACAGTAGACGGAAAGAAATCATTAAAATTACATCAGAATTAAACAATTTAGAATCCAAATATGAAAACATAAAAAATCAAAAAGATAAAGAATTGGTACTTTGAAATATTAACAAATTTGACAGACCCTTAGCAAATCTTATGAGAAAAAGAAGAGAATACACTCAAATAAATAAACTCAGAGATGAGAATGGAAACATCACCACAGAAACAACCAAGCTTCAGAACATTATAACGGAATATTTATCAAACCTTTATACTAGTAAGTTAGAGAACCTGGCAGAAATGGACATTTTCCTAGCAAATATTGTAATGCTGAAAGTAAACCAAGATGAGTTAAACCAGCTTAACAGGCCCATATCAAGCATTGAAATAGACACAGTAATAAGAGACCTCCCATCTCAGAAAAACTCAGGACCAGGTGGATTTACAGCGGAATTCTACAAGGCCTTCATGTCAGAGCTCACACCAATACTCCTTCAACTCTTTAATGAAATTGAAGGAGGAAGTTCATTACCGAACTCATTCTATGAAGCCATCATAACCCTCATCCCCAAACCAGGCAGGTACTCATCAAAGAAAGAGAACTATAGACCCATTTCTTTGTTCTCTTTCTTTGATGAGTATTGATGCAAAACTTCTCAACAAAATTTTGGCCAATTGACTTGAACAATTCATCCCAAGTATCATACACCAGGATCAAATAGGATTCATTTCAGGGATGCAAAGTTGGTTCAATATAACCAAATAATCTGGTATAATTCATCACATCACAAACAGCAAGGATAAGAACCACATGGTTATCTCAATAGTTGCAGAAAAAGCATTTGACAAGGTTCAATAACCCTTTGTGATGAGGGTTCTGGAAAAATTAGGATTCCAGGGAACATTCCTCAATGCAATAAAGGCTGTATATGACAAAAACCTACAGCCAGCATAAAATTTAATGGTGAAAAACTAAAGCCATTTCCTCTTAACTCAGGAACAAGACAAGGATGTCCACTCTCTCCACTTCTCTTCAATTTAGTATTAGAATGACTAGCTACAGCAACAAGAAAAGAGGCAAATATAAAAATGATCCAAATAGGGAAAGATGAAATAAAACTCTTTCTCTTTGCAGATGACATTAGCTTGTGTTTAATGAATACCAAAGTCTCCACACCCAAGTATTTCAAGCTGATTCTAAACTTTGGCAATGTAACATGGTATAAAATTAACCCTGAAAAAATCAGTGGCTTTTCTCTATTCCAACAATGAGAAAAGTGTGGCTGAAATCAGGAAAGCAACTCCATTTGTAATAGCTCCACAACAATAAAATACCTAGGAAGTAACTTAACCAAAGAAGCTAAGGATCTCTGTGATGAAAACTTTATAAACTTGAAAAAGGAAATCAAAACATAAATTCGATAGTGGAAAAATCTCCCATGTTCCTGGATTGGAAGGATAAACATCGTGAAAATGGCAATACTTCCCAAGGCTATCTACTAATTCAATGCAATACCTATCGATATTCCTACCAGATGCTTCAAGGAAATAGAAGACGCAATGCAAAAATTCATACGGAACAATTAAAAGACCCAAATAGCAAAAGCAATCCTTAACAGAAAGAATAGTGCTGGAAGAATATCAATACAAACTTTTAAACTCTACTACAAAGCTATAATATTCAAAACAGCTTGTTACGGGCACAAGAACAGACCTCAGGACCAATGGAATAGAATTGAAAACCCAGCAATGAATCCACAGACCTAGAACACTGTAATCTTCAATGAAGAAGCCAAAAGGTATAATGGAAGAAAGACAGCCTCTTTAGTAAATGGTGCTTGCAAAATTGGTAAATTACTTTTAGAAAACAAAATCTATATCCTTATATATCACCCTGCACCAGAATCATCTCCAAATTGACCAAATACCTCAGAGTCAAAGCAGACACTCTGAAAACTTTAAAGGATGGAGTAAGAGAACCCTAGGTCTCCTTTGCACAGACCAATATTTTCTTTAAAGAGACCCAGAAAGAGAAAAAAAAAAAAACAAAAAAAAAGGATGGACAAATGGGATTGCATTAAATTGCATAACTTCTGCATGTCAAACACATAGCTAGCACGATCAGTAGAAGGTCTAGGGATTGGGAGATCTTCACTAGCCATACAAAGAACAAGGGCCTCATATCTAAAGTATACCTGGATCTCAAAAATATTAAATCCCCCAACAACAAATCCTCAAAGAAACAACTTCCCCATAAATCAATGGACTAAAAACTTAAAGGGAATCTTTTGTGAATAGGAAAGAAGGATGGCCAGTAAACACATGAAGAAACGCTCAACATCCTTACCCAGAAAAGAAATGCAAATCAAAACCACATCGTGATACCTCCTCACCCCAGATACAATGGCTATAATCAAGATCTCTAATAACAACAGATGCTGGAAGGGATGAGGACAGAAGGGAACCTTACTGCATTGTTGGTGGGAGTGTAAACTTGTTCAGCCACTTTGGAAATTAGTATGGAGGTTTCTCAAAGACTTTACAAAGAGCTCTCCAATGACCTAGCCATCAGACTTTTGAGCATTTACCCAAGAGATCACAAACAAAACCATACTAAAGCTACCATCATAACTATGTTTATTGCAGCATTATTTACCATAGCTAAGATATTGAATCAAACAAGAGGCCCCTCAGTAGATGAATGGATCAAGAAAATGTGGTCTATATACCCAATGGAATTCTATGCTTCCATCAGAAATAATGACATTGCCACATTTGTTAGGAAACAGAAAGAATTGGAAAAAGTATATTAGGTGAAGTAATCCGAGCCCAAAGAAACATAGTTCCCTTGGTTTCCCTTACTTGCAATCCCTAGTATATGTCTGAGACAATCGGAAACGTTCAGATAAGTTGATGTTTGGCGAAATGTACCCGAAAGTAAGGATTCAAATGTTTTTCTTTCTTATGATTGTTTCTAACAAATTTATAAGATGATTTCTTTCTTGCTTTGTATGTCCCTTCCACAAGGTATAACCCCTGCTTTCACTGTATTTTATGTTGGTATAATTTGTGAAGGGGAAGGGAAAAATCAAATGAGGACCCATTGCAGCAATGAGATGTACAAGATTTATGTCGAAAAACGAACTTTACAACTTTGGCTAGGGGGGGGATTAAAGGGAGGGGGAGTGGGGGGACGGGAAGGGATGGGAAGGGGAAACAAAGGAGGAGGCAAAAAAGCTTGATGAGAAATATACTCATTTCTTTGCACATGTAATTGGGCCCACTGTTTACTATATTTTCACAATAAAATATTATCTGAAAAAATTGTATGAATAGATATGATTTTATTTTTCATTACAAACATAGAATGTAGTAAAAGTTTTCATAGCAATTACACTGCACTAGGTTGAGGGCAGATTCAAATGTAAATAATATACTGTGTTCATGTACAGAATTTGAGCATGAAAAATTTTAATATGCCTGTGGTCCTAAAACCAATACCTTACTGATATTGTGTGACAAATACAACTTCCTATATGTACAGAAATTTTCCTTGTATCTTTCTAATACATATTTTTATTGTAAATGTCCTGTGCACAGGGTTTACAGTTACATAAATAAGGTAATGAGTACATTTCTTACTGAGCATTTTTATCCTCTCCTTGTTTTTTCCCATACCGTCCCTTCCTTCCACCCCTCCCCCCAACCCTTTTCTACACACCCCCCCGCATCTGATAGAGTGTCTTGTACATCTCATTGTTACAATGGGTCAACCTGTATCCATTCCTTGTATCTTAAATGAAGAATTGCTGGCTTGATTTATGCTGATTCTACTTGTATAGATACACCTAAAATCACTTGCCAAGTCCAAGAGCACATAAATAATATTCACATCACTTTTTTTCATTTTGTTATAATTGTGTTCTACACATTTATTGACAGGTTACAAATTATTCTCAAATTTTAATGCATTAAAATACTTTCTTTTTTTCTTATTTTCTTAGCTAGGAAATCAGCAAGACCTCAGTAAGTATTCCTCACATAAGACTTTTCAAATGGGTTGGTGAAATGTTGAGCTGAGCTCCCATCTTTTCAGAACTCACACTTCTGCTTAGGAATTGATGCTGGCTGTTGGAAAAGAGCTCAAGGAAGAATGTCATTTAAAGCCTTATAACTTTATTCTGTACCGGGGTATTTTCTTGCTACTTTGTTTATTGAGCGTGTCTACAAGAACAACATTCCCTGGGGAGCAGGGAGATGCCATATGAGGTTTTCTTACTGAGATTTCTGAGTGACTTGCTATCACTTGTACTGCATTTTGCAAATTGAATCTGTCAAAACCATTTTAAGAGATATTTGGTTTTAAAAGATATTTGGTTCCAAGCATTTTGTCTAAGGCATATTCAACAACTAGTGAAACTTGTGTTGTCTGTAGCTATGTGTCCTTCTCTATGTGTGCATGTATAGATGTGTATAAGTATGTGTGTATTTTTGTGTATAGTAACATGCATGTCTACATATAGACGGGCATATACACACATATATTCATATACAAATAAATATACATATATAAATATATGTGCATATATATATATATATATCAGTTGTTCAGTGATTCAATCTATAGTTCCCAGCATATTGCCACTCTCACAATGTGTACATGATAAACTGCTCTGAGGGTATTTGTTGTATGATAGACATCTTTTGTACTCACTTCCCCCATTAACCTTGTTTTTCATCCCTGAATACCTTCGGTCTACTTTGCATAGGTTAGCATTGTTTTCATTATATGTATTCACTGATAATAGAAGAAAAATTGGTTTGTAAAAGAAAGAGAACTTTTAGGTCAGAGGTTAAAAGTATCCTAACGTCTCAATGATTCTTATGAGATAAAATTTGTAATAGTAGTAAAAGTGAAAAGGAATTCCTAGATCTGTTGTTTTGCCATTTAGAATAGGAAAGAATAACATCACGTCACTATTATAACTCTTAAAGAATGCAAGGGTAACTGATGGTCGCTATCATTTTTCCACAACACCAGTGGATTCTGAAGAATAATAGTAGACCAGCAGAAATTGTAAGTACCAGACATGGAGCATGAAAGATAAAGAGAGGAAATGAGAGAGTGAAAGAGAAAGAGAAATATCACAATACTGAAAGTGCATAACAGATAAACAAGAGCTGTATGAGAATATTCATACTGCTATCTTTAGACTTTACATGTACATTTGGAGGTATTTGATGTATGTTAACCCATTAACATGAAATATAAAGTTATTTTGATAAAAATAAAAATGATTCAGGAGAAATTATAAATGCAAAAACAATCTTCACAGAAGCAAATTCTCAGAAATATTTCATCACTTTGAAAAGGATAAAGTGGATGAAGTTAGTAGTATGACAATTCACAAAGACATAAAAAGATATTATTATATTTCATTATATATCCCAAAGAAGAAAGCAATTATTGTTTAGATGATTTTTTAAAACACAGTCTCTCAGGTGTTGGGAAGGTGGCTCAGTGGTAGAGTGCCTGCCTTGCATGCACTGGGTTTGATTCCTCAGCATGATATAAGCCAAAAAAGATGGAAGTGTGTTGTGGCTCAAGTGTTAGCGCTAGCTTGGAGCTGAGGGAGAGCACCTAGGACCCAGAGTTCAAGCCCCATGACCAGAAAAATCAAAATATAAAACAACACAAAACACAGTCTCTCACTTTTGTGGCTTCAACTCTGTAATACCACTGCTTCAGCCTAGGGCTAAGGTTTTAGGTGTGTATATTTATCAACACTCCTGATTCAGACTCTACTTAATCATTTTTTTAAAATAAATATTTTGTTCTTAATTTTCCTCTTTGTAAATTCACATGCCCTATAAAAAATGGTTCGGCCATCCCAGTAACCTTCTCAATGTACCTCCTAATAACGACTTTCAAAAAGTTGTATTATATTACAAGGAAAACAATGCTACAAATAAGGAAAACCAATAAAAATATTAATGATTAAAATAAAAACTAAAATAATTATCAGTGTTTTCAGTATTTGAAGGGTATTACCTATTAGATTTTACTATTTTCTCATATCCCTGTAATTTAAAATGGGCTAAGGTTATGATATTCAACAAGAGGTTTTTAGGTTATGAGTAATCTTTAAAGTTACCCACTAAGATTACTCTTTATGGCTCATCTAATCATTTGTATATGTCTTATATCATCATTTGTTCCTCGCTAACATATAAAATAAGGAAGCCAGGGGCTGGGAAGGTAGCTCAGTGGTAGAGAGCTTGCCTTGCATGCTTGAAGCCCTGGGTTCAATTCCTCAGCACCACATAAGCAAAAAGAAAAAAGCCGGAAGTGGCGCTGTGGCTCAAGTGGTAGAATGCTAGCCTTGAGCTGAAGAGCTGAGGGAGAGCGCCCAGGACCATAGTTCAGGCCCCACGACCGGACCCAAAAAAATTAAAAAAACATAAAATAAAATAAGGAAGCCCTATAGTTTTAACAGAAACTGTGTAGTTAACAAAGTCTTAACTCTTTATTCTGCTCCTTTACATAAAGACTTGGCAACTTCTGATTAGTAATGTTCCTATAAACTCTTAAATATACATTCATAGTAGCATATGTCTGTTCTGTTACCATAAATCTTAAATATTTTATCGAAAAGTTTTATTACCTGCCAAACAGTCCTTGTTTTAGCATATATAAGCAAATTCCCAAAATTAAATATATTTAAACCATTAAAACTTTTAACAAAACTTAACACTTGCTGCAGTGTTCATTATGACAGGTGCCTTGTATAGAATAATTTAATTCCTCCTCCTACACATCTCTTGAACAACAAATATCTGGAATTATTTTGTTTTTGACATGTCAATCTTGATTTTAGTCTTAAATGTGTGCTTATTTAAGAAGTACATGGTTCTAAAATTTCATGAAAATTCTTTTAAACTTACTTTTTGTTGAATTGTCTAGTTTAAGAAAATCAATTACATTTTATATATAAAACATGTTCTATGTTCCATTCAGCATCACTTACTCTAACATTGGAACTATACAGAGAAGATTTGAATGACCCCTGTGCAAGGATTGCAGGCAAATTCCTGTACCATTACCTACTTTCACAACAACAGATGCTGGAGGGGATGTGGCCACGAGTTAACTGTACTGCACTCTTGGTGGGAGTGTCAACTTGTTCAACCACTTTGGAAAGTAGTATGGAGGTTCCTCAAAAGACTTCACATAGAACTCCCCTATGACACAGCAATCCCACTTTTGAGCATTTACCCAAAAGATCACAAACAAGACGGTACTAAAACTGCCATCACAATTATATTTATTGCAGCATTGTTTAAGATAGCTAAGATATAGAACCAACCCCAATGCCCTTCATCAGATAAATAGATCAAGAACATGTGCTATTTATACCAATGAAATTCTATGCCTCCATGAGAAAGTATGGCATGACCCAATTTGTTAGAAAATGGAAAGACTTGGAAAAAAATTATTAAGTGATGTAAGCCAAGTCCAAAGAAACATAGGTCACAGGGTTTCCCTAATTTTTAATAACTAATATAACTGGGATAAGCAGAAAAGGTCAAAATCTATGCACATATGACCAGATAAGATGTTGTTAAGGGAAATGAACCCCCAAATAGGAACACAACTGTTTTTGTTTTCTTTCTTGCTATTGTTCTAACGTACTTATAACAGGCTATGTGATTTTTTTTTTGTTTCTTTATATGTTCCTCCCCCATGCTATAACCCCTGTTTTCACTGTATTTGAATTTGGTGTGCCCACCTCTTGTATATATGCTCCTGTAATTTGGGGGAGGGGAAGGAAAAAAGCAAAATGCTGAAATAGGGATTCAGGTTGACCCATTGTAACAATGAGATGCACAAGACACTATGTTGAAAACTGAACTTTACAATTTAGGCAGGGGAAGTGGGGAGGGGCGTGTACTTGTAGAGGTGGGAGGGAAAGGACAGTAGAGGGAAAATAAAGGAGGAGGTAACAAAGCTTGTTAGGAAATGTACTCATTACTTGCTCATGTAAATGTGACCTCTCTGTACAGTATTTTTAAAATAAAAAACATATGAAAATGTTCTGAGATGAAAGAGTTTATTTCCTTTATTTTACTCATATAATATGGTTAACAAAGAAATTAATGCGAAACACTGATATGAAGGTATTTTGAATGAATGTGTGTGTGTGCACGTGCACGTGTTCTCATGCACTTGCATGTATGTTGGTGTGCTCACAGTTTGAAAAAAGGGCGTCAAAGTCTTGCTAGGCCTGCTCTCTAGATTGGTGAGCTACTATATGAGCTACATCTCCATTCCTGGCCCTTTGCTAACATTAAAATTTTTGAAAAATTATCTCATGAATTTATTTTGTCCTGATTGGTTTCCACTGTTATCCACATATCTCTGGCTCCTGAGTAAATATGCCAAGTAGTTAGGATTACAGGTGTGATCAACCAGCACAAGGCTTTCAGAATAATTTTAAAAGTGGAAGAAAGTTTACTTCACGGGGGCTTGTTTTATCATCTCCTACTTATAAAGCACTTTGGAGTGATTATTTGTGATTTTTTTTTGTTTTTTAGATTCTTAAGAAAGTAAGTGATGATATTTAAAATTTAGTACTTTTTAAAATGGAACCTGGAAAATTGGGACAGAATATATTTGTCTCTCTTATAAGCACAGCTCTGTGCATGATAACCCAATACCACCAACACAGTCTGTGTTGAAGACAAAAGGTAACAGAAAATAATCACCATGGCCAATAATTGTTATGGTATTATTTCTTGGACAATATGAACCTTGAATAGAGAGTGTAAGAGAATGGAAAGATTTTACCTACCTTTTGTGTATTGCTGAAAGACTGTTGGAAACTTTGACTCATTTCCTTCCTCACAGTGTGTGCTTGGACCATGCACTTATTGACTTTAATTACAATTTTTCCCAACACTAAAATGGCAATAACATTAGCATTATAGAAAATGTTATCTTAAGAATTAAGGAAAATAAAACTTGTGAAATACTTAACATAAACTTCCATGAATGAGTTTTGAGTTTAGTCAGCAGTTTTTTTTTAAAATACTAAAAAGAATGCGAAAAGTATTACAGAAATCATTGCATATAGTGAGCAAACAGAAGTAATGTTATCTATTGACCATGCTCTTCTTCCAAGGAAGCCAGGTGGATTATTTCTCATGCTGTAAATCAAACTTGTTATCTTATGTCTTGATAGTGTAAAAATATCAGGACAAAATAATGAAGGAATGTTGTAGACTGAGGTGAAGTCCATATGAAAATGTGCAAAACTGATAAAACATAAAAGTATCTGAGCATTATATTGTGTTTTACATCATTTAAGTTACATTGCAAAGTTAAGAAAGACCTACAAGAATGGATTCTCTTTTTGATGTCCTATCATAGGTCCTTGGATGAACTCTTTCCTCATTCTTGTAAAGACATCATCAGATGAGGGGAACTATATTATTTTTTGTTTGCTTCTGTACATTTATTCTTCATTTGAAATCTGAACTACTTGAGACTGAAAGAAAACAAGGAAATTAGACACGCAGTCTTTGGAAAGAACAATCAATGTGAAATAAATAAAATGCATACAACCTTGTAAAAGGTCTGACTAAAGTGAGTTATATAGTCTCAAGCATAAACAGAAAATGATTAAGCAATATCATGTTATTTAAAATGGAAAATGTTAGGAGTTGCTTAATATTGTTCCTTTATAATACCTTGAATTAATTATTGATTTTGTATAGAAAGATTAAAGATGAGATTAAAAAGAAACTTGATTAAAAGTGGACAAAAGTTCTGAATAGACATGCTCTCCTTAAACCCTGAAAAATTCCAGTGGGTTTACAAAGTTCCTTAATACCACTTCTATGCTGGTTTAATTCTTTTTGAGCAGAAGTCATTAGAGAAATGTAATTCAAACTTACTATGATACTACTTCATAATTATTGTAACTTTTATCAAAAAAATCCAAGGAATCCGGTGTGGTGGTAAAGGCTTTTAATTCCAAGCATATAGGAGATTGGATTTAAGTCTAAGGCCAGTCTGGAGTACTGAAGATAATAAAAACCTGCCCTTTTTTACCTTTTAATAAAGGTAATAATGCTGAGAGTGTGGAGAAAAGGAAATTTTCTACACATTTCAACAAAATGCAGGTTAGTATTCTCCTTGTAGAAAGTAATATGCAGCTTTCTAAAGAACTCCAAAGTTGAAATATCATCTGCCCCACCAATCATGTGATTATTTCTCTATGAGTAACTCAAATATATCTGCAGTTCATTGTACTCATCATTCACAACAACAGCCAAGATATAAATCGAATTTCAGTGTTCAACTACAGACTAATAAAGCCATGCAAAAATATCTTTTTCTGTTTCATCCTTAGAATATCAAGAGACTTCTCCCATTAACCACAACTTACAATGACCTGAAAGATGTATTCTAAATGAAGAAAAATATTGTCTTCTGATCTTTGTAAACACACACACACACACACACACAGAACACACACACAAACACACACACACACACACACACACACACACACACACACACACACACACACACACACACACACACACACACACCCCAACATCAAACATTAAGAGAGAAATTTTTAAAAAGTAAAGCAAGGTGGAATTGCTGGGGCATTTAGGTCACAATGTAGAAGATAGTAGATATACAAGATGAACCGGTATAGAGTTGTAATGTACAATCATGAGGATACAGGGGACAACACTGGCCTTACATGGTTTCCCTTATTTGCAATATCTAGTATATGTCTGAGTCAAGCAGGAAAGATCAGATAAGGTGATGTTAGGGAAATGGACCCTAAGATATGTATTCAATTTTTTTTCATTCATGCGATTGTTTCTAACACATTTATAAGACTATTTATTTGTTGCTTTGTATGTCCCTCCCCCACAGTATAACCCCTGTTTTCACTGTATTTGATGTCTGTATAATTTGTGGAGGGGAAGGGGAAAAACAAATCGTTTAAATAGGGAAACAGGTGGACCTATTGCAACAATGAAATGTACAAGTCGTTATCTCGAAAACGAACTTTACAATTTTGGTGGGGGGAAAAGGGGGAGGTTTGGATGGGGGGGAGGATCAGAAGGGATTGGAAGGAGAAACAAAGGAGGAGGCTACAATGCTTGATAAGAAATGTACTCATTATCTTGTCCATGTAATTGTAATCCCTCTGTACAGTATTTTCACAATAAAAAAACTATAATGAAGCTATGTAAGTAGGAGTTGTTCTTCTGAGTATGGGTTGCTCTTTTTGTTGTGCTTCCTTCAGTAATGGATAAGATGAACATAATTCTTTAAATATACCTGCTTGTTTGCAGAAATAATAACAAACACTATACCAATAATGTTGCATGCTCAATATAGAACAAAATGTCAAATTAAAATACATGATATTATCCTTGTTGTAAACTAATTATTGCAAATAAAGGAAACCATGGGAGCTATGTTTCTTTGTCCAGTTTACTTCATTAAAATGATTTTTTCCAAGGGGAGTACTATGTGAAGTCTTTTAAGATCTTCCATTTCCGTAAAAATGAGATGATACCTTTCTTTCTGATGAAAACATAGTATTGCATGTACCTATATCTCTCTGTTGTGTGTGTGTGTGTGTGTGTGTGTGTTTCACTTTCTTGATCTATTCATTTACTGAGAGGCATCTGGGTTGATTCCATATCTTAAGTAGGGTAAATACTACTGTGATAAAACATAATTGGGCTGGTAGCTTTAGTGTGGCCTTGTTTGTGGTCACTAGGGTAAATGCCCAGAAGTGGGATTACTGGGTAATAGGGGAACATTATTGTGTACATCAAGGATAATATTAATAGTTGAGCGGAATAGCTCAATAGCTATGTACATATGACTCTATAAGGTGATTTAAAGTTAAATCAACACTTGTTGATTTAACTTTTTGTTGTTCTTAATATACTACGTGATTTGTTTTTATCCTTTTTTGTTTTCCACACCTATAGTTTATCGCCTGAAGACACTGTATTTTAATATGATGCCCGGGTATTGTAAATATGTTGATCTGAACTTGGAAATGGAAGGAGAAAAAACAAAATGGTGAGACAAAGGACAAAGGAGTAACCTATGCAACTGTGATACTCACAAGACAATATGTTGGAAATAATCTTGGGGGGGGGCGTTGGGAGAGAAGAGGGAAAAATTGGAGAAGGGGTAACAAGTTAGAAAAGAAATGAATTCCTTACCTTACTTGTGTAAGTATAACCCCTCTGTACTTTTCCTTAACAATAGAATTTAAATAGAAAATAAAATCTATGAGAGCAGCAATACAGGAGATAGCAGAGGGGGGAAATATTGTAGTATAGTGCAGTAAAACAGCTGTGGAGACCAGAAATTTTACTTTTACATAGGAAGTAATAAACTAACACACAGATTTTCAGCCTTATGTCAGTCATTAAAATGGGGAAACAAAATGCACAATCAGTAAACCAATAGAGATAAAATAGAAAACTAAGCAAGTTGAATAGATGATTTGGACCAAGAATAACAAATGACACAATTAGGTAACAAATAACAAGCTGGTAAGTTTAAAAAATATTACCCATAATTCTATTAAATGTTGTGTACATCACAATTTGTTAGCACTATAATTCAAATCACAGTTAAATAATATATCATTATTATAATGTCATTTATTTTTGATTTCTTAGTATTGAATGTTTAATATAAAATTTTAATTTTAGCAGCTATAGAAAAGAAGAAAGTGAAATTAATTTTAATGATATATTTCATGAATTGTAAAATTGAGAAACATTAGAATTTAAAGAAATAATTTATCATTATTGTTTTATTTCTGTGAATTAATGTAATAATTCAAAGTGTATTCTACACTTAACACTCATCGTAATATCAAATAATAAATAATTGCACATGACTCGGTTTTAGGTGGAAGGATTTAGCACTGTGGTAAAATTCATACCACACAATACAGGAGGGAATGACCCGTTTCATCTAGTTTAAGTTGTGGAAATTTGATTTCTACATGAATGTTAAATTCCTGTCTAGGTGACATCTATACAAGTATATAGAATTATATGCATGAGGAGTACTTCAGATGATACTTAAAAGTCATATTCATTAATTAAATTTTTAATATTTTGTACCAAATAAAAATTTATAGAGAGACTGAATTTCTGAGTAGATGATGGTGTATGTGGGCCAGATTATGCACATTGAGGCTTATTTTATATTCCTGATATTTTTTTCTACAGTTAGATTTAATTTTCCATAACTGGGTTAAGTTATTATATTGGATATATGAAAGTGATTCTTTGCCATTAATCCTTTGCCAGTTGTCTAATACTAATATAACTTATCCATGTGTTAGAAGTAATGGAAATAACAACAGATATAAGCAAGATAAATCAGTCTGAGGTAGAAAAGAATTTTCACCTTTATTTTGATAGCTGGTCCTTTTTACACTGCAGAATATTCTTGGGAAAATGTGCTCCAGGCTGGCCACAACTGCAGAATATTATGGTTTGATCTATCATAAGAGAAGGAAGGATGGGGAACGTCCCTTCCAAAAATCTGCTCCCAGAGATGTGATCTGCTTTATGGTGGTTACTTGAAAATGAACATTTTTCACAGTCAACCTTGAAAAGCTATCTTGATAGACCATTTCTGTAGCTGGATTACTACAGACTTCTTCATAGTTTTGTAAAGATGCCAGGTTTCCTCATTTTGAGACAATTTAACAGGAATTTAGTCACCTGTGTTTTGTATCTTTCAGGGAAAAACCAAATGACCCTAAGCCAGGGAATCACTGGGGCCCAGAAATGCTACTACCTTGAATAGTAATCCTAGACCTCTAAAACAAAACACACACACACACACACACACACACACACACACACACACACACACACACACACACACAATCAAACAATCAAACAAACAAAAAAATCCAGTTAATACAGCCAGTCAGGGCTGCTATCATATCCTACTTGAAGTCAGGCAAAAAAAGAGAAGCTGAGAGTTATTTAGCTGATAACCAATATATTTTTTATAAGGCAGACGGAAATGAGACCCCAGAGAGAGGGTCAGGAAGACTGATCAGAGAGACTAAAATTGGTCACACAAATATTGGAAAATAAAATTCTTTGCAGAACAAATAAATCATAGTAAGCCTGCGCATATAAGAACAAGACAGCAGACCAAATTCCAGAAATGCACATTTTCTTAGAGGTCAGCTTAATGAATTAGCAATGGAAATATTTGAATTCTTAAATATTTGACCACATGTGGAAGAAGGCTGAAGAGAAAGAAAATGCCATCACTCTGTTAGGAGGTCCAACATCAAATTAGGAAGTAATCAAGCACAGATTTGTAATAAAAAAAGTAAATAATTATTCCAAATGAGGGCTTCATTTGTTTTGATCTAACAGTTCTTGATTTAGGTGCTAGCAATTACCATACAATTGATCCAGTCCCACAGCTGAGTTAATACTGACCGCAGTATTCTCACATGAAGGAACAGAGAAAATTTACAAATGTCTGATGAAATGAGTAGAGGGTGAAATGTTCTAATAATGATATCTGAGGTTTAGAATCAGGTGATGAGGTGGATTTTCTTTTCTAAAAATTCCTCATTTTTAGCCTGGTGCCAGTGGCTCACAGCTGTAATCCTACCTACTCAGGAAGCTAAGGTCTGAGGACGGCCGTTCAAAGCCAACCTGGCAGGAAAGTTCCGGAGACTCTTATCTACATTTAACCACCAGAAAACCAGAAGTGGCACTGTGGCTCAAGAGGTGGAGCACTCACCTTGACTTGAAGAGCTTAGGGACAGTGTCCAAGCCCATACTTCAAGCCCCTCAACCAACAACAAAAATCTCCCTTTTCTTGGATCTTTTCCTAACATTCAACAAAGAAGCCATTTTATCAAGCACTACATTTAAGTCCTATTCTAGCTACTGCAAATAGAATGATTTGGTATCCTATGACAAATGGTTCATATTTGCGGAAACAAATACCAGCAGTGGTAACTTTTTTCCAGTCCTTGAACTCTGGGTCTAGGCCCTGAACATGGTTATGCTGGTAGCTTTCATTTGAGCTTGTTTGTTATTTATTGGATTACTGCCAATGAGGGTAATTACTGGGTATAAAGGGAGATATATGTTTAGTCTTTTCAGGAAACTCCGTACTGCATTCCACAGTGGTTGAACAAGTTTAGTTTCCCACCAACAGTGTAATAGAGTTCCCAATTGGTTACATCCATGCCAGCATTTTCTATTGCTAGTTTTCTTGATAATGGGCATTCTAATTGGGATGAGGTAGAATCTGTCTTGTTTACTTGTAGATTTGTGGGCACCTTCTAGCTACCATGAATGAATCCATGAAATCTATATTGCTCGGTGTCTGCATTCCTTTCTCTTTTCTCTTAGTATAATTTTCCCAAGCCTTTCATTTTCCTTAATATTGGTGAAAAGTCATCCTTTCTGATGGGTGAATAGAATTCCAGTGTGTGTGTGTGTGTGTGTGTGTGTGTGTGTAAGATGATTATAGGCCCATGAGTTCATTTCTATGTCTTCTGTTTCATGTGTACTTTTGTAATTCCATATTAAATTTGGATTGATTTCTTTACTGCATTGAAGAATATTGTTAGGATTTTGATGAGTATCACATGGTCAATTGTTTGGGGCAGTATTGCAGTTTTTGACACTTTAATTCTTCCACCCAGCAACATTGAAAGATTTTCCATATCCTTGAATCTCCTTCAATTTCCCTTTTTAGAATTTAATGTTTTCACAGTAGAGTTCCTTCACATTTTTAGTTAAATTAATTAATTCCTCATTTTGTTGTTGTTGTTTTTTGTTTAGATTAGATTTTATTTTGAGGCTAATACATATGAGGTTGTATTTTGGATTTCAGATTGGTTCTTCCCATTGTTGGTAACACAGAAAAACTACTGATTCTTGGTGGGTTTTATACCGTGCTACATAGCTGAAGGTTAGCATCCCCTTTCCTAACTTCAGGGAGGAAGCTATAAGGACTTTTAAATACAGGATCATTTCATCTGTAAAAAGGGATAGTTTTACGTCTTCCCTATTTTTATCCCCTCCTTTTTTTCTCTTTCCAATTCCTCTTGCTAGAAAGTCCACTACCATTTTGAAGAGTAGTAGAGAGTGGACATCCTTGTCTCATTCATTATTTTAATGTCTTAATGCTTCCACTGTTAGGTAAATGCTAATTATCTCTATCATAACCATACTCTGTATTATATTGAGGAGTGTTCCATGCATTCCTAGCTTCTCAGACTTTTTTAATCATAAAAGGATATTGGAGGTTTTTAAAAGCTATTTCTATATCCATATAGATGATCATGTGTTTCTCACCCCTGCTTCTACTGATGGTTTGTGCTATGGTTATTGACAAGAATATTGAATCAAATTGTATCCTAGGATGAATCCTTTTTGATCATACCATATGGCTTTTTTTGTTAGTTACTGAAATTGGCTGGTGAGAATTTTATTAAGAAGTTCTGTAGTAATGCTTATCAAAGAGTTCTCTTTCTTTGGTGAGTCCCTATGTGATTTAGGGAAGTGTCTAATTCTATTTTCATAGAATGTGTTTGATAATTCCATTTCCCTTTCCATTCCATTGAAGAGTTAGACCTGCGTATTGTAAGTTCTTTGCAGGCCTTAATTTCATGGTAAATTCATTGAGTCCTAGCCTTTTCTGGAATGGGAAGTGGTTTATTGACATTTAATTTTCATTAATTCTTATGTTTTACTTCTTGCTTCAGATTCAGTATAGGAAAGCATCAATTTCTTCAGGATTCTCCAGATTATTGGCATAAGGTTTTCAAAGTACTGTCTTATACCATTCTCAATTTTGCTTATATCTGTTGTGTTGCCTCATTTTTGTCTCTAATTTTCTCTATTTGAGTTAGTCCTCTTATTTTTTTTATTATGAAAGTGATATGCAGAGGGGTCGTTACAGTTACATAAATAATGAGTACATTTTTTTAAGTTTTAACCCTTCCCCATTTTTTCCTGCTTCCCCCAACCCTGACATCCCACTCCCGCAAAGTTGTAAAGTTCATTTCTAACATACTGTTAGAACCAGGTTAACATGTACAAGACAAAGGGTACAGAAATAAAGAACAGTGAGTACAAGGAATTACCCAAAGGGTAAAAAGTAAATAGAAATAACCAAAAACAGGTCACTATACAATCATCTTGTATCCATTTCTTGAAGCTCATTTCGATAAGCATCATTTTATATGGTGATATGCATATTGCTTTTGAGCTAATGTGACTATTGTAGACATATTCTAGTGTTTCCAAAGGATTGAAAATCGGTGGCTTATGATTCTTTGGGTCTTGCTTGTTTGACTTATTATATTTTAGAAGTGATTGCATTTCCTTACAAATGGGGCAATGCCATTCATTCTGATGGAAGCATAGAGTTTTGTTGTGAACGTATATGACATTTTCTTGATCCCTCATTGCGGGCTCATAGGGGAGCTCTATTGAGGAACCTCCATACTTCTTTACAGAGTATTTGAACAAGTTTACATTTCCACCAATACTGTAGTAATGTTCCTTTTTGGCCACATCCCCACAGCCCAGCATCTTTAGTTTTAGTTCTCTTCATAATGATCACTCTAACTGGGGTGAGGTGGAAGGCCAATGTTGCTTTGATTCGCACTTCTTTTATGGCCAAAAATGTTGCATATTTCTTCATGCGTCTATTGGCCATGCATATTTCTTCTTCAGAGAAGTCTCTCTTTACATCTTTAGCCCACTTATTAAGAGAGTTCTTATTTCTTTGAGGATTTGTTTTTATTTGGGGGGGAGTTAACTTTTGGGGCTCTAAATATATTTGAGATATGAGGCCATAGTGTGTTGCAGAGCAAGTAAAGATCTTCTCCCAATCTGCTGGCTTTTTTTATTAACTTATCTATATAAGTTCTCTTCTTAGTCAGATTTGGTATGGTTGTGTCAAGTCTGTTAATTTATTAAAAAAAACCAACTCTTTTTAAAAATTCTTTCTATGTTTTATTTTGTCTTTATTTATTTATTTCTGATTTTTTAAACTTGTTTCTGTCTACTGCTTTGGGTTAGGGCTTGCTCCAGTTTTCAAGGCGTTTGAAGTACATAATTAAAATATTTGTTTGAGATTTCCCAAATTGCTTGATGTAGGTACTCAGAGCTATAAATTTTCCTCTAAGTACTACATTTCCTGTGTCCCAGATAAGCTAGTATTTTGTGTGATCATTTTTGTTAAATTCCAGAAACTTTCAGTTGTTTTCTAATCCCCTCAGTGTCCCACTGGTCATTCAGCAACGTGTTATTCAGTCTTCATGGGTTTGACAATGGTTTTTTTTTTTTGCTTTAGCTGTTTAATTCTAAGTTTATTATGTTACATTCTGACAAGATATGGGAGTTCAATTAATTTTTCTTTCAATTTGGACAGAATTTCTGAGTGACATAGGATATGTTCTATTTTGGAGAATCTTCCATGAGCTGCTGTGAAGAATGTATATTCTGATGATGAATGTATATTCCGTAGATGTCTGTTTGGGCTAGGTGGTCAATGTAGTTATTTAGGTCTGCAGTTTCTTGGTTGAGTTTTCCTGGATAGGTCATTCATGGATGACAATGATGTGTTGAGATATGTTTTTAGGTTAAGTAATATTTGGTTGATGATGTGGAATGCTCCAGGATTCAGGGCATTGATATTTAGACTTGTTATATCCTCCTAATTGAGCGTTGTCTTTATCAATATGTAATGTCTCTTCGTACTAATTTTAATTTAATTCTATTTTATCTTATGTTAGTAATTCTACTGCAGCCTGTTTATGGTGTCCATTTGCTTGAAAATATTCCTTCCAGCATTTCAGTTTGAGTATGTGTTTGTTTTGGTCAATAAAATATATCTCTTGTAGATGTTAGATGGATGCGACTTGTTTTTTGATACTACTATTTAATCTATGTCTTCTATTTGGAAATTTAAGTCCATTGATGTAGAGAGTTAAGACTGAGAATTTCCTGATAGTCCTGCTATGTTATACATCTGCTGTTAGGAGCTGTGCCTCATTTACTCTTAATATATTTACTTTGTTCTCTGATTGGGAGCATTTTACATAATCAGTTCCTGTTCTTCTTGATCTTCTCTATGTAGGATATATTTGATTAACTTCTATCCTGCTGATTTGGTGGAGATACATTGTTTTAAGTTGCTTTGTAATGAAATATTTTTATATTTCCTTTAAATGTTAAGGAGTTTGGCTTGGGACTGTATTAATGATTGGTAGTTGTTTACCTTTAATGTTTGTCATATATCATGCCAGGCTCTCATTTTTGCCATATCTGCTAAAAATCTGTATTTAATCTGACTATATATTCTTTATAAATAATCAATCTTTTCTCTGTAGCAGCTTTAAAAATCCTTTCCTTGATCCTTAATGATCCTCTAATGGATTTTGATGTAGTGGTTGATTGTTCAGTTCTAGAATTCTCTGTTTGGTGTTCTAAAGGTTTCTCTTTTCTGAATGAGCCTATCTCTTTGGATGTTTGGCATGTTCTCTGCTATATTTCTGTAATATGTTTCCCATCTATTTAGTTTCCTACTCTTCTCCTTCTTGATACCTATCTCCCTGAAATTTGATTTCTAAATGAGTCTTGTACTTCTGGAAATATCGTATCTTATTTCTTGTATTTGTTCTAAATGATAATTTCCTCTTTCCTGTTAAACCTATTCTGTCTTTGACCCTGAGATTATCTTATATGTCATTTATATGCTGTGGAGACTTTCTATTTTGTTTTTGATTTCCCTGTCTTCTAATTGGTCCTTTTTTAGGCCTTCTATCTCTTTATTAAATATTTGTTTTCGGTATTGTATGGAATTTCTGTACATTTTTTATTTGGGTAAGGGGGTTGCAAAGGTTGTTTTCTTAGCTTTGCCTTCTCTCATATCTTTTAACTAGGCATCCATTTTTTCCTTGGACTCCCTTTACTTCTTAGAATTTATTTATCTTTGTTTCTTTTCTCCACGAATTATTTTGCTAATCGTTGTTTGTTCTCATCTTGTTCACAAATTTCCTTGTAGAGGTTTTCTCTCTTTTCATTAATCACATTTTCAGCAGCATTTGTAATATATTTTGATATATCTTCTATGTCCTTGATTGTCTGTTCTAATGCCTGGTTATTTACTGTGTGAATTGAAGTACCTTGACATAATTTTTCTTGTATTTTTTTCTGATTGGTTTTGTCCATTTGGAAGTTTGCTCTTGGGGAAACTATGATGTTAATAATTGACTCTCTATGTTCTTGGTTGGTTTGCCAGGTGTGGGTTTGGTCTTCTGTTTTGACTTGTTTTTCTGGAATTAGGTTTTTTTCTATACAATTAAGTGTAGAAGTATAAATCAGTTATGGTGAGATGTTGTGATGTTAATACTTATGGTTCCAGTGACAGTTCGGACGGTCCAATGGTATAATGAATAGCTCTGTGTATGGATGTGGCTTTCTCTGATGTACACTTCTATTTCTACCTTTTTCCACGTGGCCCTTTTATTTCTACATTGCAGATGTGCTTTTGAATATGTTGGCAATACAGTCACAGTAGTCACCTGCCTGGCTGGGCAGGTTTTCATAGATTTCTATTTTCTAGTGAATATAGTATAAAATCTTCTTATGAATTTTATGTCTATAATTATATCTATAATTAAAGCTGTATATCTATAATTATAGTTGTCTTGGTGTGACCCTCTAGAAGTGGAGTACGGGCCAGGACTCTGTTTCATTAGAGAGAGCTAGGGAAATTTTCTGTTGTTATTCTGCCATTGTTTTTCCTCTTCCTCAGATTTGTTTTATATATTGTTGATTTTTTAACATAATTTAGGATTTGTGATGGTTGTATCAGGTTATTTTTGTTTTTCTGCTTGTGTTATTTTGAAGTAGTTATTTCAGGCTTCTGTGAAGAGACAGAAATATTTGTTATTACATTGAGAGAAATCGAGAAGACATTTTAACCTATTTGCTACAAGTAAATTAATATTAAGCAAAGCTAATGTAAATAATCACTTCTTACTCTACAGAGGACGAGTATAGTACCTGCGAATATCTTGGAGGAAAAGACTTTAGACTCATTACAATTGATGCCTTACATTGAAATTACCGGCTAAACATTCTTCTTCAGAAAGTCAAAAGCTCCATTTATTTCATATTAATATTATAAAATCATAATACATGCATGTTGAATTGTTTTCCTCTGCTATTTTCAATTCCATTCTTCATCCATTACATATCTTTGAATGACCAATTCCTTCAAATACCTATATTTCTTATATTGTGTTATAAATCTCAGTAATATTAATGCGAATTTATCTCTGAGCCTCATCTTGAGCTACATTTATATGTAATTTATGCAGTCTCAAGAAAGAAACCTATTTTACTCTATTTTATGTTTTAATCAATAAATGCATTCTCTTTAGAAATATGTTCTCTCTTTTATATTGCTCCAGTAAACATCATGTGTCTAGTACTTTTAATGAAATATAAGATTTGGAACTAGAAGCCACCCCCCCCCCCATTATCACTTTCACGTAAACCCTTGGAGACTATTTTACCTATAAAAATATAAAAGTGCAATGCACATGTTTATATATAAATAATATAATGGTTAAGACAATTAGACACAAGGACTACCACATCAATTCCCAATTGACTTAAAGGCACCAAATCATTGTGTTCATGAATATCACTATTATTAGAAAATGACTAGTCAATACAAAGTTTATATTATATTTGAAGTTTACAAAATGAAAATTACACCCAGATTTGCTGTCAATATCCTGTTTCCATGAATACACTTTTTCAGCAAACAGGTAAATAAAAATAAGGGTTTGACACAGAATGTAAGATGTAGAAGTAGACTGTCTTTCCTTAAGATGATTAGTACCTGCAAATCATGTGATATATTGAAAGATACTATAAAAATTCATAAGAAGATGTATGATCAGAAATGATAGGTAAGAAAAGTAACTAGAAAACTGTATATGTAAATTGACCTTTCAATATAAGATGGCAAGTTTTCAATATATGGGCCTATAGAAGGTGATTCGGTATTTCTAACTCACATACAATATTCTGCATTTTTCCACATACTCCCGTTCTCTTACCTCAGTTCCTGATCAATATTCTTCTATTTCATGATGTCAATTCCTACTAAAATAACAAGGTGGATGTTTTTTTGGTCTCTAGATCCAATACATTTTAGTATTTTGGAATAGTATGAGTTCATGGAGTTTGACTTGAATGTCAAGATTGTAGATATTGTATTCAGGTTACTGTTAATTGGCCTGAAGCATACAAAGACACACAGTATACTAAAAAGAAGGGACTTGATCTCAGGGAAACATACAGGTCCAGGCAAGATCCTGAAGCAAAGAAAAATCAATGGAGCAAACACCAATCAACTATAATTACAAAGGAATGGAACTGATCTCTGATGTTTCTGGGTGGCAGGTGTGTGTATTTGCGTGTGTGTGTGTGGAGAGAGAGAGAGAGAGTGAGTGAGTGAGTGAAGAGAGAGAGAGAGAGAGAGAGAGAGAGAGAGAGAGAGAGAGAGAGAGAGAGAGAGAGAGAGAGAGAGAGAATTTTAGTGTGGCTTCCATATTTATAGTCCATAGAGCAATAATTATTAGGGAGGAGGTGCTCATATCAGAGCTCTGATACCGTTGTCTTCATTTTTTACTGAGATAAACACTTGCTTAATCTCTAATTAAATAGGGAAAATAAACTAACATGTAACGCGATTGTTTTGACAATTAATTAGTATATTGAAGGCCAAAGGGAGCAATTGGAGATCAGTTTAACCTTTTTCCTCTCAGTTGAATATTACACAGCAATAGATGTGATTTCAGGAGTCTCTTGCAATGTACTGACAGCTGAATTATTAATATGCTTAATAATATGAAACATATGATGGAGAAATAGATCAGCCAGCAAGCACAAAGTACTAGTGATAAGACCAAACTTTTGAGCAGTTTACCACATCTTTTAGGAATGTAATTCGTTCATATGAACTTCAAATTTTAATCACACAAGGAAAGCCACAAAATTTGAAGTTCATATGAACGAATTACATTCCTAAAAGATGTGGTAACCTGCTCAAAAGTTTGGTTTTATCACTAGTACTTTGTGCTTGCTGGCTGATCTATTTCTCCATCATATGTTTCATATACTCTACTGTTCAGCCAAGTAGAAAATGCTCATGATCCCATCTCATTTTACAAATTTCCATTCCATACAGACTCTATTTTAGAGTGCTTGCATTTAATATACTGCACCACCTCATCCTTCCCTGTGGGAGACAGGAAAAAAGATAATTTTGTTTGAATATTAAATTACATAAATTAGTGGATACAGGCATGATTTGTAAAATTATAGAAGTTTGTAATAAATGTAAATAGGGAACATGTCACAAACAAAAAATATAATTAAAATCACATGACAAGACTAGAAGTCACAGCATTTTGTGCAGGGAAATATACATTAGATTAGTTGCAGAATTTCTAATTTGAGATAAATTATATATTAAAGCGTAATTCCCTTTACCTAAGGATTGAAACATTTTATTGAAAAAAAAAAATATATATAGTTTTTTTGGTCGGTCATGGGGCTTGAACTCTGGGCCTGGGCGCTGTCCCTCAGCTCTTCAGCTCAAGGCAAGCGCTCTACCACTTGAGCTACAGCACCACTTCCGGTTTTCTGGTGGTTTATTGGAGATAGGAGTCTCATGGTCTCTCCTGCCCGGGCTGGCTTTGAACCGCGATCCTCAGATCTCAGCCTCCTGAGTAGCTACGATTACAGGCGTGAGCCACAAGCACCCGGCTTAAAAAATATATTTCTTAGAGATATTTTTGCTTCATAATTTTAGGGATACAGGTGAACCCATTGCAACAATGAGATGGACAAGTCATTATGTCGAAAAACGAACTTTACAACTTTGGCTGGGGGGGTGGAGATGGGAAGGTATTGGAAGGGAAAACAAAAGAGGAGGCAACAATGCTTGATAAGAAATGTACTCATTACCTTGCCCTTGTAATTGTAACCCCTCTGTATGTTATTTTCACAATAAAAAAGAAAATAATTTTAAGAAGACCATAATCCCAAAGTTATAATTTTTCTTATTATTTTCCTATTTCCATGTGATTTACCTCCAAATTAGAATTCCAGATATATGATTTAATTTAGTTTAACCGAAACTATTATTGAGTATAAGGTTCTTATACTCTCTACATTCATCACACTAAGATCATCAAATATGGTGGCTTTGAAATGATTAGTCTCTTTGTCAACTATGTTAACATTATTTACAATGTGAGTGAAATGTTTAAAAATAGTATTTATTTTAGTTTAATTACTCTGAAGAGACAAGAACTGATATAATAAAAGGCTAAAAATGATTAGTTTTTAAATTGAGAATTTAAGAATTGTTTTTGACCACACTGGTTACTGGAGCCTTCACAACATGAAGATAATTTATATTGAGATAATTTATATTGATGAAGCAAAAATCCTAGAGCTTACACATTTACAAATACAAATATTATGTCATTCTGAAAATTTAGATCGCATATTAAACAGAAAACTTAGCATTCAAATATCTGAATATAGTAATACATTGAATTGCAGGGTAAGTACTTGTTCTGAAAGGAGATAAAATTGCATTTATTTTTAAAAGTAAACCTAAGTATACATTTGAATAAAAGAAAATGTTTAAAATATCACTCATGCAAGACAAAAGATGTAAAATTTGTTGTCTTTCATGCCAATTATGTTCTCTAAACTTACTGGAAATACTAGAATAGTAACCCTAAATCATTGTTTTGTAAGGAAATAGAAATTTAGTTCTTAAAACTCATTACTATAACTTTTTCTCAAGCAATTTCTAAGTAATTGTTTATATTTTTTGTTTATATTTTTTGTCATGGAATCATATTTGATTTTTATTCATTAAGTTAATTAATTAGCCAATAACAATATAAATTATGCATGAACAAAGTTTATCTAACACATGTATTTCTTTCAAAAGACAAATGGCACTCTTAAAGAACACAGGAAGGGGGCTGTGAAGGTGGCTCAATGGTAGAGCGCTTGCTTTGCATGCTTGAGGCGCTGGGTTCGATTCCACAGCACTACATAAGCAAAAAAAAAAAGCCTGATGTGGCGCTGTGGCTCAAGTGGTAGAGTGCTAGCCTTGAGCTGAAAAGCTGAGGGACAACGCCCAGGCCCAGAGTTCAGGCCCCACGACCAGACCACCCCCCCCCCAAAAAAAAGAACACTGGAAGGCAGTGTTATGTATTTATTAATTTTTAGTTATTTTGTTAATGGTTATTAATTTTCAGAAGTGGCATTTTCATTATTCTCTTTCCATAATATATTTAAAACTTTTGATTATACTCCCTCTATTTCCTTTTTATTATTATTTTCTCCAGAGGTCTTCTGCATTTCACATCAAATTACATCTTTATATATGCACATATAATCTAATTTGGAAAATTTTATGTGAACTGCAACTTAATTCAAGATGTACAGTGGATTAACAGGATGAACAAAACCTTGAGTATTTTCATTTAACTTCTGAATTGAGCTATCATTATTATTTTGGTTAGGGTTAGGATCCCAGACAGAAATAGAATTAGGGTTAGAGTAACAGAAAATTTAGGTTTAACACATTGAAACAATGATACTCACAACACACTCTATTGAAGATGAATTTTACACCATCCATCATCGGGAGGGAATACTGAGGGAGGTGGGAGAGGGAAAGGCTAGTGGGACAACTACAAAGAAGAGGGTAACAATGCTCTACAAGAAAAGAACCAATTACCTTACACATGTAATTGTGATCGCTTTTTAAGCCTCTTTACAAAAAAATAAGATTTAAAAATTAATGAAAAATAAAACCGGACATAGAAATATAAATAGAAAATAGAAATAGAAAATGAAATAGAAAAACACTTTAAAAATTTAGGTTCAAAATGCAAGTAAAATTTAGAACTACACGCTGAGCAAGAGAGATGATATTTGTGAAATAGAAACTTGCTATTATCATTTTGATTCAGTTATATGTAGGCATAGGATTAGGCAAGGTGTTACAGTTAGAGCTGGGGTTAGGATAAGAAATAGATGTAAGATATTTTGTAAAACTGCAACGTATTTTAAGAAGAATGAATGGCATCAAAGTTAAAATGAATTAAAACCAGTGTTGGTGTAATTTTAACCATTCAGATATAATTTGGTTTAAACTGTGAGTTAGTTTTAGTTCTTGTTAGGATTAGGGAAGGATAAGCTTAAGAGTAAAATTTACTTTTCCACTAAGTAGTAGAAGCAAAAAAATGAGTGATTCAATAGATTCCAAACAATTTTACTTACATTAACCATTTGTTGTTAACTCAGATTGTGATTAGGATTTGGTTTCTGGTTAAAGGGGGTTGAGGATAGAGTAAAGAAATGGATTAAACGTGTGGCTCACGCCTATTATCCTAGCTACTCAGGAAGTTCATTTCTGAGGATCACAGTTCAAAGCCATGCCAGGCAGGAAAGTCTGTGAGAATTTTATCTCCAATTAACCACCAGGAAACAAGAAAGTGGTGCTGTGTCTCAAGAGGTAAAGTGCACAACTTGAGTTAAGGAATTCAGGGATTGTGCCCATGCCTAGAACTCAGGGATAGTACCCAGGCCCAGAAATGATGCCCCACTACCAACAAAAAGAAAAAAAAAGAATTGGATAAATGTTTAGTAAATCTGAACTTATTTTAGGTTCTAAGAATTCAGGAAAAGATATTAGAATACATTATACTTCCATTATCACAGCTGTTCCTGAATGTTCCAGTTAAGTTTCAGATTAGAAAAATAACAACATATTGAGCAAAACTACAAACTATTTTAAGAAAGATGAGTTGAATCAAAGAAGGGATTAATAAATCTAATATATTTGTGTGGCTTTTAGAATCCAAATGCAATTGGTTCTAGGGTTAGGGTTACTTTTCTAATTTATGAACTAATGAATTAAAGGCACAATTCTTTCATTCTTACAAACCAAGAAAGTCACGCTTTTGAAAACAATTTCAATTTTGTACCTGAAAATGTGCCTTAAAATATTTTCCAACCAAATTAAAGAATAGTGACCAGGGTGTCGTTTATTAAAATTAGGTAATTTGATGATAAAGCTTTCAAAAATATCCAAACATATGGGATAAAACTCAGACATGGTACTGGGAAAACAGATATTCTGCTTGCTCTAGCTGGGAAATTGTGTGTGTGTGTGTGTGTGTGTGTGTGTGTGTGTGTGTGTGTGTGTGTGTGTGTGTGTGTGTGTGTGTGTGTGTGTGTGTGTGTGCACCCACCACAGGTCTTCAACTCAGGCCTGGGTCTTGCCATCAGCTTATTCTATGCAAGTATGGCACTAAACCTCGTACCCATAGGTTTTCTTCTGGCTTTTTAGTAGTTATTTTGAGATAAATATCTCATGGATTTTCCTGTCAGGACTGATCCCCAGCAATCCTTGTGTTAGTGTTGCTGTGGGTGCTACCACAAAGTGACAGTTCATTAAACTGGGAGCAATATGTAGTACTTTTACTAGATACAAACTAACCAGTTCATTAATGTGGGAGTAACAGGATCACATTAGATTGCCTTCAAACACATTATTTCTAATGAGTTTAACTGAAGCCCAAAATATAATCAAAACCTATTAGCCACAATGTATGAAGTAGCACATATTTATGGTGTAGAATATGTACAATGAATTAAATCCTGAATCAAAAGTCTTTGCTGGGTTTGCAGCAAAGAAATAGAGAGTCATTGAAATGAAGTACAAACTGGAGGCCTGTAGTGAGCAGCAGAGCATCTGCTTAGTGTGTGTCCAACCCCCAGGACCATAAAGAAGTAGAAGAAAGTGAAAGTGTAGGAGAAAGAGGAAAGGAAAGGAGGAGGAAGGGGTAAGAAAGGAGAAAAGGTATAGCAGGAGGGAGAAAAGGAGGGGAGAGGGAAAAAGTAGAAGGGAGGAGAGAAGCAAGAGGGGTTCATTACCCTGGGGAAGAGAAGCAAGAGAGGAGGCAGGAGGAGGAAGATAAATGCAATATAACAACAAGAATTGTTGGAAAACATTTTGCATAAGTGATCTGCATGTACATGGCAGGATTGATTTCTAATCAGAGAGAGATAGCACGGTGACAATATGGGTGTTACCTATTGCTTGGTTATTTTATTCATTCTTCAGTGAGGAATTCAGATGAAATCCTGACTTTGGTGTTTTACAGAACACTTCAGGATTTCTTTTTCATGAATCAAATATGGGAAAGAACTAATGCAACCTCCCTTAATTCAGAAAGAAAGTTTTAGTGGATGCTTTTCGGGTTTTTTTTTGGTCTTTTCTTTTTTCTTTTTTTGCCAGTTGTTCAGTACTCCAAGGCTGTGCCCTGGAGCCCTTTCCAAGTCCCCATCTGAGCATCCATTCCTGTAGTCTCTGTGGTTGTGGGTGCCTCATCAGATCACCCGTTGAGAGGGGTGGCCCCTTCCCTTGCAGTGGATGTGCAGTGAGTGTATGTGTGTGCATACTCCCCAGGATTGTCAGATGAAACCCGCCCACCCTGCCCACCTAACTTCCCAGTCTCAGTTTTTCCATTTCACCCAGGAGCTGGTAGCCATGGGGCTGGAATTGAGTCCACTGATGCCCTCTCCTCCAGTTGTGCTGGTACTGCTCTGCAGTGGTCCTGGGTGCGAGTGCCATTCCAGGGAGACTCTGTTATGGGGTCACTGCCTGCACCCAAGGTTGTGTGGTGGGGGGACACTATGTTTGTACACTGCACAGTCCATGTGAGAAGGAAGGTTGGGTGTGCAGCCAGCCAACTTGCGGCCAGGCAGTGCAACCTTGGTTCACCTCATCAGTCTTTAAGTTCATCTGTGGACTGGAGACGTGTGCTAACCCCTCTGCCAGTGGGCTTGTGAAAGCTGCAGAAGCTCAGCATCCTTGATCCCCTTCAGCGTCTCTATGGACCTCCATTTTCTGGCCCCTGTGGACTCGGGTACAGGGCCATGCCTGCATATGCCCATCACTGCCAGAGGAACCTGGACTTGCAGAGTATCAGCTGCACCACCGGGAGTATGAAGCCCCTTTGACTTTGCTGTGTAGCCTCCTCCGTCGTCCTTCTGGTCCACATGGGCCCAGCTCTGGGTGCCATTCTGGGGATGCTCTTTTTGGAGGCAATGAGTTCACCCCATACCATCATTGGTCTCCAAAGCAGGGGAATGGATTTGGCCTTGGCAATGTAGACTGCACAGGTGGAAAGCAGGACTTGGGGTCTGCCCTGCCTATCCCCATGGCTTTGGCACCTGAGTCTGGATTTCTTGGTTTGGTCAATGATGGAGCCTTTTTGGCTACCGTCTACTGCAACAAGTCCTGCACTTGCTGCAGCACCAATGCAGTGTCTTGGACCCCCTCAGGGACACCACATGGACATCTGATAGGTCTACATGGGCTGGGTGTGGGTTTCATCCAAGGACTTCATTAGGAAGTGCTACTCTCCTTCATGGTACTGTAAGCAAGAGGTGCCACATATAATTTCTACTTTCTAACATTTTCCTTCACTGAGATAAACAGAACTGGGACATATAGATAAGTTTTATAAAAACAAAATATATAACCTATATCAATTCAACCTGTTAAAACATTGTAATATTTTTTATCCAGTAGGAATTCTGTCTGTAATTACTTATTTTACTTTTGAATGTAACTAATATAATATATTTTGTGTGTATTTTAGTATTCTAGTATAACTTCATTTGCACTACTTCCATACAATTTTTTTTCAAATTCTGAGATTTAATCATGTGTTTTTTGGATAAGAGTTTTGTTGTAATTTTATTTCCAATTGCCATTATGGCCTTATAAATACAAACAATAAAATCCATTCTTGCTAGTATCAAGTTTAATGATTTTAGACTAGAGACTCAAGGATATATCATTTTATATCATACAGTAATGTGTATCACTTTGTTTAAAATTGCTTCATAAAATAATAAGTAATTCAGGCAGCAGCCACTTAATCTGGCATGCTTGTCCCTCTGGTGAAGTACGATCCCAGTGGGAGCGTGCCCAACTTGGGCCCTTGTGGGCACCTCTCCTGGGACTGTGGGAGAAAATCAGGATGCACCTGCTTTTGGGATAGGGAAGCAACACTGAGGCTGCTGAATGAATGACACCACTGACTAAAGTCAGTGACTTGAGTCACATCTAGCACCCAGCTGCCCCACGGGCTTGGGTCCTGAGGATCAGCCCCTGGGAGCACACGCACCGCATGGCCAACCTAGGAAGGAGTGCAGACCGAAGAGAATCCACTCTGTGGATTAGCTTGTACAGTTTTTATCCTTCGTGGAGCAGGGGACGATTCTGCTCCACTGTCGGGAGCAGACAAAAAAGACAGGCCCAGGAGGGGTGATGCCAACTTTTGTATTCAGGCTGGCAAGGAAACGTTCCTCCACGCACTCTCCAGCATGCTCAGGAAGCCCTTCTATGGTCCTTGTCCATGGAGTAGCAGCCAGGGATACACACATCCTGTATTCCTCGCTGTTCTTTTGGGTTTGTATGTTAATTTATACAGAGACCCCCTCCCTCAGACAGCAGAGTTATCTTCTGGGTTTTGTTAAACATTCTGTATCTGAGCATTCCCAGTGTTTGGTGTTTGTATTGTTACTTATAAATGCGTTCTGAAATTTGGGTTTTATGTGTTGAGGTGTCGGAGGAGACAGATCATGAACATAGTTTCCTACAAGCCTTTCATCTATAAAAGAAAACAGATTCTCTCTAAAAATGCCTTTCAGGAAATAAATTTGAGGGGGGGGATAAAGGCTGTTTTCTCATGAGATCAAAATGTGCTCTTTTTATATGCATATTTTATGGTTCAAAATACAATTAAGTAATATACTATCTAGTAACAATTTTCCAGACCTAAGACTTAACTGTCATGGGAGCTAGAGGCAGGTTGTATTTTTAGCTTTATCCAAAAGGTGGGAAGAAAGTTAAAATCCATAGATTACTTTGTAGAATCAAAGTGGTAATACAAAATGAGAATCACGATAAACTTCTTTGCTATTCAAGGTTTTTTATTGTTCCATATGAATTTTTGGATTACTTCTATTTCATTGAAGAGTGAGATTAGGATATTGATAGGTATCACACTGAATTTGTATATATCTTTGTGAATATTGCCATTTTCATGAGATTAATCTTCCCAATCCAGGAGCATTGGAGGTTTCCCATTTCCTTAGTACTGCTTTTATTTTCTTTTTCAGGTTTTTAAAGTTTCCATCATAGAAGTCCTTCATCTCTTAAGTTAAATCTTAGGTATTGTATTTTTTGTGCGGCTATTAAAAAGGAATTGCTTTCCTAATTTCAGCTGCACTCTTATCGTTTTTGGAATACAGGAAAAGCATTGAATTCTGAGGGTTAATTTTATACTATGCTAGTTTGCGAAAGTTTCTGATCAGCTCAAGTGACTTGGGAGTGGAGTCCATGCAGTTCTTTAAATACAAGATCATGTCATCTGCAAAGGGGGAGAATTTTACTTCATCTTTCCCTATTTGGATTTCCTTTAAGTTTGCATCTTGTCTTATTGCCCCAACTATCATTCTAATACTAAGTTGAAGAGTAGTGGAGAGAGCAGACATTTTTATCTCATTCCTGAATTTATAAGAAATGGCTTTAACTTTTCACCATTAAGTATATGCTAGCTGTATGTTTGTCAATCCTTAGCAGAAAAAACACCACTGGAGCACTATCATTTCCAAATTTCAAACTCTACTAAAAAGCTATAGTAAAAGAACATCATGGCACAAAAACAGACCTGAGGACCAATGAAATAGGAATGAAGACTCAGAAATGAACCTCCTGACCTATGGCCACCTAGTCTTTCACAAGGGAGCTAGAAAAATAAAATGGAAGAAAGAAAGCCTTTTGAGTAAATTTTGTGGCAAAAGTGGTTAAACTCCACTAGAAAACTAAAGCTATATCTCCCTGCACGAGAGTCAACTCCAAATGGATCAAGACCTCAAAATAAAAGAAGACACCATGAGAACATTACTGAAGGAGTAGGAGAAACTCTAGGGCTTTAGCCTAGGCAGAAATTTTCTTAATAGAGAACCAGAAACAAAAGAAATCAAAGAAATATTGGACAAATGACATTGCATGAAACATCAGAGCTTCTACAAGGCAAAGGACATAGCTAGTAAGATCAATAGAAAGCCTATGTTCTGGGAGAAGATCTTCACAAGTCATAAAATGGACCAGGTCTTATATCTAAAATATACTTAGAACTTAAAAACATTAAATCCCCCCAACAATAAATCCTCAAACAAATCCTCAAACAAATCCTCAAACTGCTTGATAACTAATTGGGCTAAAGACTTAAAGAGAGATTTCTCTGAAGAGGAAATAAAAATGGCCATTAGACACATGAAGAAATGCTCAACTTTTCTAGCCGTAAAAGAAATGCAAATCAAGACAACATTGAGGCTGCATCTCATTCTAGTTTGAAAGACTATAATCAAGAAATATAATAACAATAGTTGTTGGAGGGGATGTGGCTAAAAGGGAACCTTACTGCATTATTGATGGGAGAGCAAACTTCTTTAACCTCTTTGGAAGCAGTATGAGAGTTCTTCAAAAGACTCCACGTAGAGCTGCCCTATGACCCAGCAATCCCACTTTTGTGTATTTACCCAAATGATCACAAACTAGGTCATACCAAAGCTGCCAGCACAACCATGTTTATTGCAGCATTATTCACCATAGCTATGATATGGAACCAACCTCAACACTCCTCAGTAGATGAATGGATCAAGAAAATGTGATATATATATATATATATATATATATATATATATATACAATTATATATATATGTATATCTATATACATATGTATGTATATAAAGAGAGAGAGAGAGAGAGAGAGAGAGAGAGAGAGAGAGAGAGAGAGAGAGAGAGAGAGAGAGAGAGAGAGAGAGAGAGAGAATGGAAATCTATGCCTCCATCAGAAAGAATGACATTGCTCCATTTGTTAGGAAATGGAAAGACTTGGTAAAAATGATATTAAGTGATGTAATCCAGGCCCAAAGAAACATAGGTCCCATGGTTTCCCTTGTTTGCAAGGACTAGTACATGTCTGGGACAAACAGAGAAGATCAAAGGCTATGCACATATGACCATTTAAGATGATGATAAATGAAATGTACCCAAAATCAGAGACACAGTGGGTTTTCCTTTCTTGTTTTTGTTTTTAATATACTTATAATGCGCTATGTGATTCTTTTGTTGGTTCATCCCACCACGGTATAACCCTTGTTTTCACTGTATTTGATTCCAGTGTTCTGCATCTTGTATATACATTTTTGTAATTTGGGGAGTGTAAGGGATATAGCAGAATGCTTAAATGGGGATGGAAGTTCACCCATTGTGATGATGAGATGTGCAGGACATTGTGTCAAAAATGAATTTACAATGTCAGGTAGGGGTCAAGGAAGGAGGAGTTTGAGAGGTGGGGAGGGAAGGGATGGTAGGGGAAAAACAAAGGAGTAGGTAACAATGCTTGATAGGAAATGAACTCATTACCTTACTCATGTAACTGTAAACTCTATATGCAGTACTTTTACAATAAAAATATATAAAAACTCTCTGCCCGGTGTAGATTTCCAGCGCTGCCCTTGGCATTGCATTTTTTTGCCTTATCTGGCTGTGGTTATGTCCACCTTCCCAGTGGATCAGTAGTCTTCAAGGCATCTTGGTCATGAACTGGGACTTGGGTTATCCAGTGGTGGTTGGAACCAGTCCAAGGGCAGGACAAAACCATTTCCAGGACATAGCTTCTTAATTCCCAATGCAACTGGGATTGCAAGCAGAATTTCTCTGAATTTGACTCCAGAAAACAATCACGGAACCAAAAGGCAAGGTCACCAAACACCTACCCTTCTCCCCCCATTCTCTCCTTTCTTCCTCCTTGGGAAAGTACAAAATAATTTTGCAGGTTTTGGCACACCAAAATTGCCCACCACTCTCCTGGTAAACTAGGTTTCAAGTCACTAAGTCATGTAAACGGATAATGCGACATTCATTATTCTGGACATCATCTTCAGATTATTTGATGCTTTAATTGGTTGTTGGTGGTGGTTGTGGTAGGGGGCCTGAACTCTGGGTCTAGGTGCTGTCCCTGAGCTCTTCAGCTCAAGGCTCATGCTCTACCACTTGAGCCCAGTACCATTTCCACTTTTCTCTGCTTATGTGGTGCTGAGGAATTGAACCCAGGACCTCATGCATGCAAGACAAGCACTCTACCACTGAATCTCCTTCCCGGCCCTAATGCTTTAATTCTTTAAAATTTATTTTAGTCAGTCATAGGGATTGAAATCAGGACCAGGGTGTAACATATCCCTGAGTTCTTCAGCTCCAGGGAAGCACTCTACCACTTGAGCCACAGTGCCACTTACTGTTTCTAGATAAGCAACTCTCAGACTTTCTTGCTAGGGTTTGCTTTGAACCATGAATTTTAAAATTATTTTTCTTTTACTTGTTTATTGGATCATTACAGTTTTTCTGAAATTTAAAGTTTTCTGTAAACCTTTGTTTTCAAGTAATCCAACAGCATTAAATATTACATTTAGAAGCTATCCTGTAGAACATCCTTTTTGAAATTCTTATGTTAAGATGAAATTCTTATTCTTGGTAGAAAAATTCCATTAAAGTCCAAATGGGAAATATGCTAATTTCAGCAGTCTTGAGTCTCCTTCCTATTTTTTTCTCTCTCCTATCTTTTCTTGTTCTGAACAAGTGTCATGGAATGTCCAAACATTCAAAGGAAGCTTATTTCATTAATTTTATAGAAAAGGAATGCAGCTTGCCTGCATCTCAAGGCAACTTTGAGTAGGTTATTCTGAAAATTCACACCAGTGAATTTTCAAAGTTATTTTGATAATTTTTTAAACCATTCATTAAAGAGGTTCCAAATAGCAAGAATAAAAAAACAATGTTCTGCTTTCTAAGAATGTTTAAAATCTAGTAAGTCAACAAAACACATTCTATTCTTCCAAGATTCCATGGTGAATAATTTCTCTTTTATCATAACCCTGACACTGACCTCTCCCTTCAAACTTGTAGCTTTATTCAGTTTTCCTGTTCCAGCTTTCATTTTGGTACCAGCATCCATAATCTCCTTGTAGTATTTGACAATGAAATTCCATTTGTTGTTAGAAAGCTCAATTAATATTGCCTTTGGCAGGCTCATGAGCATATCACAGAGCATAAACTATTGAATATCGTCAATGTGATCCTATGCAACTATTCCACCAATTAATATAAATACCAAATGAATTGCATCTTCATATAACTTTTAAAATACAAAATAGTTACATATCTATGTCATAAAATAATTCAGACCACTAGTAGAAGATACTAAGCTAAACCTTTTATATTATCCCCAATAATTTTTGTAAAATTTTCTTTGCTCATTAACATTCACCTTAGGGCCTCCTTTTCCTAGCAACAAGTTATAAGTCATGTCCTTGGATTTTAGTCATCTCTGAGTAACGTCTTTTCTTTCCACTGCCAGTTAGTCCCTCATGTTAAATACCTGAGGAATTACTTTTCCTAATGTGCCTGCAAGAGGAATATCCAAGTCGACTCTCTGTAACCACTCATCACTTACTTTGTTTGGGGATGGGGTATCAGAGACAGGGGTTTCAGGGATCAGGTGGCTGGAACCATGTTATTATGAATTATGGATAGCAGAAAAGAGTAGTAGAGACTAGGATACCAGGGAAATGGTAGTTGTGATTGTAATTGCTGAGTTGCAGTGGCAGGAAATTGGGTAGCAGCAACAGCTAATACAGGCATACAAAACTGTTTAGCAAGGATAAGAAAGCATCGAAAAAGTGAAAGAGTAAAAGTTGTGAGGGATTGTGGGGCACAATCAGGGTAACAAGGTCATGGGTGTGCAAATGGGTAGCCAGTACTATGGTACAAGCAATTGGAATGGTGGGCTTATGTGGTTCAATGCTCTGGGTTTGCCTCTCAGGTTTTGGCTGTTAGATCTTTAGGGAACGACCTCTAGCAGTTCATTATCAGCTTGTTGTTTTCCGGCATGTGCCATCTATAAATACCTACTCCAAGTAGATTCATTCTTTGACACCAGCTATATCATATTTGCCCTAAGCATCCTGAGAGACCACACTCCACAATACTGCAGAACAGGCTCCACATAGTGATTTGCAATCACCTCAAACAACTCTTGATGCTCCTCTCCAGTGTCAATTATCATGATAGAAAGGGATCTGAGATGTGCTCAACAGCAGTGTTCTGAGAAGCTGCCAATTCTTACCCTGGCATTATGGGAGCTCCCTAGAAATAGGCAAGAGCACTTGCTGATGCTCTTCCAAATTCTCGCTGTGGCTCTGGACGGCCAGACTGTTCTACCTCAGATGGGATACTTTGATGTCCAGCAGGCCTCAAACTAGCTCTATCTTCTCTCTCTAGGTGCTCATCATCTTCAGCTGCTTCTCTTTTTCCCTCCAGGTAGCTCACTTCATCTCCACTTCCTTTGAATTGTGCTTCATGTCAACCTGTGGCTAACACACCAAGCCCTTCCACTTTCTCATCTATCTCTCTAGCTGTGAATCTGGCACAAAAAGCTACATTTAACTTTTTTATCTGTTTATCAAGATTTCAGCTGGAATCCCAGGTGGTACTAGCTAACTGAGAACATGAGGAGCACCTTAAATACTCTCCTGCCTTTCACTGCTCATTGAGAAAGATGCAAATGTGTTGTGGTCAGTCTCTTCTTCTCCATTTCTTGTTCAGTAGAATAAAGTGAAGTCACAATGGAGATACTAGACAGCTGCTATGTCAGCAAGTGACCCAACCAAAGATAATTTAGTGAGGGGATACTTATCAAATATAGTAGGATAAATCCACATATTTGTAGGACACTACTAAGGGCTTTCATCAAACTAGTTATTTTATGTCCCAATTGGTAGACCAATCTTAGGGTCTCCCCTAGATCTTCCTGATCTGAAGGCCTGAGGACTCCTACATACAACACAGACCAAATGATATGGGTGAATAGAATAGTAGGTGAGTATGGATTAGTATTCTGAAGGTGTGTTAAGCTGTTGTCTTGTCATGATTACCATTAAATCAATGTCCTTTCTCTGACATTCACCATACCTCTTTATTTGGCATAATTGGTAGGTTTCTTAGTGTGTCATTTTCTCCTGTTAGTTCAGTGCACAGGTTAAAACATTAGCATGCCAAACCATGGGTTTCCATTATCATAATAGACGGTTTGCCTTCTAGTACCTTCCATCCAGATAATTCTCTTCTTGGGCCCTCATATGCATATGCTCTGAGAAGTGAATGTCTCACAAACAATGGAACATAGTTGCTTAATGATGATTAGCTAACACAGAGACTCAAGTAGTTTGGGTCTGGAGCCTTTATGAGAGGCCGTGTACTATATACTGTGGGCAACATTGATAGAAATTCCTCAGAGCAATACCACTGTCAGCAAGTGAGCACTGACTACTACTCAGCCCTTACTAGTTCTACCTCGGGTATGAACACATGGACAACCCTGATTAGCTTATTACACAGGGCCCCATCAATGAAATTGTTTTGAGCCTAGGAAAAAACCTCCATTGGCAGTACACATAAGAAGCAGATGATACCCCACACTCAAATGCTCCAGGAGAACATAATGTAAGGCTGTCTACACAATTGAGAAATAGGATTCTGAGGGTGGGAAAGGATGAGTTTAGATAGCAAACTTAGAAGTAATTATAAGTTTCTGAATTCCTAACCTAACTTCCTTCTGCCCCTCACATCAAATTCAGGAAGTGGTGGAATGTTTATGATCACAAAATGAAGTTTTTAATCCCAGGCCCAAACTCTAGGTGTTCTTGTTACATCTTCTCACCTGCCCCTGATGTAAAAGTTCAGAAAGGCAAAGGGAAAGGGAGGCCCATGCTCAGGAATATAATTGGAGCTTACAAGTCACTGAAGTCTCTGACTTTCTATGCTGAAGGTAAGATAAAAGGCAGCTTGAGTTTCTAAGAACTCAGTTTCTAGGCTATATGGCTCCTTCAGAACTTTTTTCCCTCCTCCTGTGTTTTGAGAGCATCAGTTAATGTGGTACTTCTGTCTCTTAGGTACAATCTTTCTCTTCACACAATGCTTAAAGTAGACAATAGGTGGAAGATGCTATTAAATCCAAAAAGAATAAAATAGCACACAGTAAGTGCTTCCCCTGAATTCCTGCACCCAACATGTTCCAAATTCTGAAGACAAAGTGATTATGGGTGAGTACTAACAAGTTCCACAGAATAGTGAGCTTAGAACAATTTTCCCAAGCAGGTTCTGTCCAGGTTATTACTATGGCTAAGATCTACCGGATCAATGAATTTATAGACAGTGCAAGACAGAAAAGTCTATGATATTGAGTCCCCAAAGAAGAAATTGGAACAAGAAGAGAAAATTTATCATTGCTGGAAAGGGAGGAAGACAACTAGGAGAATATTTCTCTGAATACAGACATGGATATAATTGTAACAAAAATGTAAGTTGTGGCTCATCAGTACAAACTATCAAATCAAACCTCACTAAAGCTAAAAATAAAACATAAAAATAAAAAAAACAGCTATTTGGATTTCAGTACTAACATGTATTTTAAGGAGTGTGTGTGGGGGTGGTGGTCTGAGATTATATATGGGACAGCATTGGTTCTTAAAATCATCATATTGACACTATCCTTTAGGTTTCCCATTCAAGTCTGGTGGCTTTCTAGCTCTATCACTTGAAAAACACAATTCTCGCTTTCCTCTGGTTAACTGGAGATAAACATGTATTGGATATGTCAACCTGGATTGGTTCAAACTATGACCTTCAGATCTTACTGTATGGAATAGGTAATGTATGAGAGTGAGCCACTATGCTTAGCCCAGTATTTCCTGTAAGTTACTTAATCTTTATGAATCTCAGCTTCTTCCTGTTTGGAAAGTGAAAATAATTACTTTGTGGACCTTAGAATCTGGTGGGAGTTATGACTGGATGCAGGAAGTATAAGTGCTCAGGATGTGTGGGCAGAGTCTGACACTCTCATAAAATTACTGATGTCTATATGAAATGAATTCCAGGAATTGGAAAGAAGAGGGATTTTTCTGTTCTTGTTTATCCATTTATGGGCATTGAGGGAGCCAGAGATATTCAAAGAGAACAGGGAAACAAATGCAGCAGTTGTATTCTGTAGATATTATGTTCACAATGAGGTATAACACTGTGGACAGGGACAGGAGGGAAAATCAGAGAGAGTGTGCAAAGGAAGTGATGAGATTGTCAAACAAGAAATGAACTCACCTGACTTACAAAATGGTGATCCGCATCTACACTACATTAACAATAACAATTTTAAAAATCCGGGTTTCTGATTCTTTCCTCCACTTTTTGTAGGTTCCCTTAAGACTCAGGCCCACCGATGGAGTTTGTGAAGGTCAATTTATATGATAATGAATATAGAGCCAGAATCTCTTAAGCAATAGTATAAAAAGTATTTCATTCTTAATACCAGTTTCTCTTTGAGTGGCAATTCTATATGTTGTTGGCAGAGATATTTTTTTTACTTTTTTTTTTAGTACTTGCCAGGTATTGAAATCCTTCTTAAAGCGTTGGGACAGATGTCTGCTATGTCTTGGCACCCTGCCAATAACTAAAATGATAATCAACCTTTGAAATTAATGTACTTGAGTATGAGTTTTATTTATTTATTTTATTAGTTGATGTTGGTGAACTCTGGGTCTGGTTGCTGTCCTTCAGTTCTTCAGCTCAAGACTAGTGCTCTACCACTTGAGCCACAGTACCACTTCCACCTTTTTCTGCTTAGATGGTGCTGAGGAATCAAACCCAGGGTCTCATGAATTCAAGGAAAGCTGTTAACCATTGATCCACCTTCTCAGCCCTTATGAGTGGTATTTTTGTGCAGGGTGTATCAAGAAAATCTATTGAGCAAATGTATTCATTTGCCAATAGACATATTCAAAATTATGAATTATCTGATATTTTAAAAATAAAAATGTTATCATTGTTACTAGGAATTTTTTGTATCCCCATGCTAAAAGCATGGAGGAGGTATTTTAAACTAAAACTACAAAAGAAATTTTAAGATCTTGATACTAATAAATCTGTCCAGGTGTTATTACATTAAACAGAGAATTCCAAACGGTTTTTCTTCATGAATACAGGATCAAAGGTCTTATAATACTTATTTCAAAATACAAATTAAAGGGAAAATCAGTCAGGAGGTAAAATTTATATTGAATGTTAATTTTTAAAGAGGAAGGGAAGATCCTACATGGCAGACTAAAGTCAAAGCAATATCAGAGCTGTATATGCTCAATAATAAATAAGAAGCCTTAATTGAAAAATTGAGCTGGAATATGCACATAGGGCAAAGATAAGCAATCAGAGCCCACCACCAACAAAGAAACATCATAATGTATCCCTCAGAAAAAAGAAAAAATTCAGACCAGGGCTCAACATCCTTATCCTGGATTTCAAGGATAACCCTTGATACACATACACCCCCCCTACACACACACACACACACACACACACACACACACACACACACACACACACAAATGTATACAACAACTCAAACTACTCACATCCATTCAACATGAATCAAAGATCTTCCTGTAATATTTGAAACTTTAAAAGGTTTAAGTCTTGTAAATAATTGATAACAGATGCATAAGCAATTATTTTCTGAATAGCACTCTGATATGGAAATGAGTGGTTATAACTACTTAAATATTTCTGAATCTTGAAAGAATTAAAAAAGAGACAATCCGAATTCTGGGACTATATTTCTACCATCTATTCTGCAAAGGCTTAATAAGAAGTTATGAAATCCAAAATTAAATACCAAATTAATACAATTAATACTTGTGTAAGTGAAGTGAAAGACAGTGATCAGAGACCTACGCTGCCTCCAGTTCTCAGCCGGCTGCACACTGTGGCACCTTTGATTCTGCTGGGCCAGGCCCACAGATGTCTTCCCCAGAGCCATGGCCATGTTGGTGTTGGGGCTGAAGCTCTGTGGATAGGAGGGGAGGCCACGGGGGAGGCTGAGCTGGGGTTGGGGCTGGGGGTAGTAAGGAGAGGACGGGAGGCTCTGGCAGAGGCTGGTGAAGGGAGGAAGGAGGCAGTAAGCCAGTGGCTCAGAAAGCAGCAGCCCCAAAGGCAGCTGGGTTCTGGAGAGTGTTTGTGAGGCTGGGAGTTTGGCCCCTGGGGCTCGGTGGCTGGGTGAGGAGAGGAAGGAGTCTCAAATCATACCCAGACAATGAGAAATGGGACAACCGTGGCTGAAGAATTTCAAGAACAAAGGCAAGGACTTGTAGGTAAACTCTGGGGGCTGGAAGGGCAGCAATGCTGGGCCGGTGGTGGTCATGCTTCTCTGGAGGTCCTTGGAAGTGAGTGAGGGCCAGCTTTGCTGTGGGCTAGGCTTCAGTCTCCCCTTGAAGCAGGCATCAGGAATTGCCAGCAGAGCCTCAGTCTGCCCCACGGACCTGGCCTGGCATGGCTGCTGCAGACCAGGCAGCTGCTGGGAGGCTTTGTGCAGCAGGGCAGAGGAAGAATGGCTTGTGGGCACTGCTCCATACCAGCCAGACCCAGGGCCACTGCAGAAGTTCTGGCTTTGGATCAGGACCAGGGACTGACCCCCAAACAAGTGGCCTCTGGTGACCTGCATGGTGGCTGCCACGTGTGGGCTGGGAACTTCCTTAACATGGCTGAGGAGTCTCCACAGCGAGGTGCATTTGCTCCTGTGCCTCTCCCATCTTTTGGATTCCCGCTGTCCTCAAACCTCGTGCCATGTCCAACTTTAAGAGTCAACTTCTCCTGGCCTCTGAGAGGCCATCCCGGAGATGCTCACCGTGCTTCCCCCTTCTGTTTCACCATGCATGCAGGTTTCACAGGGTGCCATCCTCCAGGCAAAGTGTACTCCCATTTCAGCTTGGCCACAACTGCTTAAGGGAACACAAACTGCATTCTTACACAGAAAGCCAGGGGAACACAAGGCTATCCTGCAGTCTAAGTCATTCTTTGACTCCTCCTGTTCAGGTGTGGGGCAACTGTGGAGCCAACCACCCCATCACGTTTGATAATTTAAAAGGAAGAGGAAAACGCTTCATTGTCACAGATAGAGCTGCCCTTGGAGTTCTCTATGTACACTAATCTTGTGCTGAGATAAAGATCCCCAAAGACCAGCAAGCAGCCAATTCCCATGCAAGTACATAAGAGTCATTTATTGCAAGCTCGAGCCTGGACTCACAACTGTCACCATCGCAGCAGGTCAGAGTTGAGAGCCCTGACCCTTCAGTTAACAGGGTTTTTATAGGGCATAGGGCTGAAGTAAGGGGGTTCCTAGCTTGGCAGTTTCATTATTGGTTGACATTTAGTGAGTGAATATTATAACAATCTTATTGGCTAGCATGCACAGGCTAAGCAAATAAGCAGCAAACTATGTTAACTATGCTATCTTAAGAAACATCTGTAATTTTAGCTACCTTCTTGTCATTCGTCATCCATATGAACCTGTCATCCATGGCTATTGCTAGGGGACTGATGGGCAGAACCTTATTGGGACATTTCCCATTTTTTCCGGGAACCTGATTTATTTATAACTTTCAGTAAAAGTCTTTCAGTAAAGGCCTTCACAAGGGATACTTTCTGTAAAGGCCTTCAAAATGTAGTCTAAGTCCAGAATGGCTGTACTTTGGCTAAAACTTCTCACTAGGTGTGTGTGTGTGTGTGTGTGTGTGTGTGTGTGTGTGTGTGTGTGTTTGATGTGAAAGAGTCAGCTGAGGTTTGGGGTCAAACACTTCTTTTCAGCATTGAATTTTGTATCTAGTGGTTGTTCCCCCTCCTGAATTCTGAGTTCTAAAGTTGTCCTTCCATATAATTTTATCCTTAGATCTTCTTGATATTCAGTTTCCTAAGGTCTGCTTGTGAACTTCAGCATTTGCTTCATGAAAGTGGTGCCTTTCTTTTAACTTTTATGAAGCCCTTTGCTCTCTTTAGATGCAGTTTGTGCTTTGTTATTTGTTTTACTTAGCCCAGACTGTTATGGCCCAGGCTGTGACTGTTAATTCTAAGGTTAGTTTAGGCCAATATGAGATGAAAGAAGTTCAGCATCTTTATTGTAATAATTTCCTTGCTTTAAAAACAAACAAATAATCCAGTGAAATAAATGTACAATCAGTTGTTTTTGTTAATTGTGCACCATTGTAATGAAAAAAATCTTTTTACTAAAGTGAGTATTTAGAATGCAAAAAAAATTGAATAATATAGTATTTAAGAATTGATCAAATACCAAAAGAAAAAGAAAATGACTGATCAGAAATGAAGTGCAAATTTAAGTTTTTAATAAGTAAATGAAATGTTTGAGATTCTTATCCACATAGGAAATACATAGGAAAATAAATAGGAAAGTCACTGAGTTCCCATCTTACACACCAGAATAGATATCACCACTGAAATAAATAAACTGCAGGAGAGGTTGAAATAAATCAGGAACTGTATTTGGTTTTGTGGCATTGTAAACTCGGGCAACCCATATGGATAACATAATGGAAGTTTACATAATACCAAAAGACACATATGTTAATGACCTTTATGGCAACTTGGATACATATTGAAGGAATACAAGTCAACATGAACATCCATGATCATGGCAGCAATATTCATAGCAACCAAGCTGTGTAATCAATCTAGATGCACAAGAAAGAAGGAATAAAGAAAATGCACTATTCATAGCTATAAACATATTCTGTTATATAAGAGAAGTGATTGTTTCTCCTGCATCATTGTTAAATATTTTGGGATATATACCTAATCCTAATTTTGTGGCATTGTGTTTTTGTTTTAATGAGGGAGCTCCATATTGATTTTCAGAACAGTTAAAATATGTTGAAGATATCCTATAATATGTGTATATCAAAGCAAAATTTAAATATATAAATGAATACATCCAGGACCATCATATATAGTTTATAATTTGAAGCAATTTAAAGAAGGCAACAATTAGGGAAAAAGACAATGTTAGAAGATTAATAACAAATATGCAGACATGGAAAAATACAAAAAATGTGCAACTAATTAGTGCTAATAGTAACAAAACATTTTCAAGTTTTAAAAATGAAACTATTAAAATAATAATAATATCAAATAAATATGCCATGGAAGAAAATGTACCATAGACATCTGTTTCCCCATAATTAGTTTTATTTTATAACAAATGGATTAAAAATGTGATTACATGTCTGAAGATAACACATTTAAGTGTAATTGATTGAACCCAGCAAAGGAAAGCAACACAGAAGTAGAGAGTAAGAACAACCTAGGGTATGGATGAAGATACTCAGTAGAACTTTGTGAGGAAAGAATGTGCACCGTTTTCCTCATCTAAAGAGAGCTAGGACAGCTACTTTTTGAGAGAGCACTTGTTATGTAGTCAGAGCAGTTGAATTACTAATTTGGGTAGTAATTTATTACTTTTATTCCCTAATCTTATGATGTGATTCACAAATGTAAGTGATCCTTGATTATCTGAGCCTTTGTCACACAAAGTTTCTAATTCCTCCCCCTGCTAATGATTTGTCTGTTACTCTCAATTCTCCTTGTTTCTGAACTCAACTCCTGTGATTTTTTGGTTCATGAGAAAGGGCTGGAGAAATAGGATGGATGGCCTGGAGTCTGACCTAACATCCAATCCAGCTTGGAGGATCTGGGGAGGAACTCCACGTGGGCCTCAGAATCAGATATTAATTGACCTTTTTGGAAATGGAGAAACTCACTCCCTCAGGCATAATCTGTCATTCTTTGACTTTCTCTGAAGAGATTTGGTACTAGGGCACAATTTAGAGAATGAGCTTTCCCACCACCCACCACAGTCTTGTCAGGAGGAACAGGTTGAACAATAAAAGTGGCCTCAGTTCCCACAGGGCCAGTCAGAAGCCAAGAGATCACACTTTCCCCTTCATCAGGGATCTTCTGGTAGGGATAGCGTCTGAGCAAAGTCTAAGATGGAGATTGAGACTGGGTCTAAGGAGGACACAAAAGAATGACCTTCTATTTGACTACAAGTGAGTTGTATAGTGAAACATGACAACTTCATTAAAATATGAAAATATACTAGGTGAGTTATCTCACTGCCACTTTAGAGGAGGTCAGTTTCCCCAAAGGAGAAGTTGTTAAATGTTGTGACTACCAGTTTGCTCTCTAGGCTGTTGCCTCTCCCACCAATTCCCATGCTAGGAATTCATTGCTTCTTTCAGGCACTCAACAACTTGTCCTGACTCCTAGGCAGGAATACTGTAGGTTATTCTTGGATAACCTCTTGCATTTGAAGTAGAATAGGCCCAGGCTGTGCTCATGCCAAGAAGTAGATGCAAGAAGGTGAGTATAAGCTCAGATTTGTGCCGAAAAACAATCATATTGGAAAAAATTAAATGAAATTAATAATTGATTAATCCAGGGTTTATAGCTACTAAATTTAGGTAATTATTTGTGACACACCTAGAACCATGGGTTAGGAACAGAGCAGTGAAGTAGGTTCAAGATAAGATGGAAAAGACACACCATAGCAATTACAGGAGATGAGAGTGTGAAGGAACTATTGGCATAGGTCCATTTACTATCTTAGGAGTGACCTTGGATAGGAGGCTTTTAGAATAATACCTAAAAGAGAGGGATTGCTGGGCATTGGTGGCTCACATCTGTAATCAAATCTACCCAGGAGGGTGAGATCTGAGTATTATGATTCAAATGAAGCCCAGACAGAAAAAGCCAGAAGTGGTGCTGTGGCTCATGTTGTAGAGCACTAGCCTGGAGCTCAGGGACACTGCCTAGCCCCTGAGTTCAAGAAACAGGATCAGCAAAACAACACCAACAAAACAATAATGATAAAAAGAAATAAAAGAAGGACTTAAATATATGTGATGGAATGATAATCCTGTGTAACTATTTAGGGAACATAAAAGGAGACAAAATTTGGAGCAAAATAATACCTATTCATTACTAATCAAGGATGCAAAGCAAATGCCAAATTCCTCTCTGGAAAACTACCAAACTTGGGCTGGGAAGGTTGCTCAGTGGTTAAAGTGCTTGCCTTGCATGCATAAGGCCCTGGGTTTGATTCCTCAGCCAGAAGTGGCGCTATGGCTGGACTGGTAGAACACTAGCCTTGAGATGAATAGGTGAGGGACAGCAACCAGGCCCAGAGTTTTGGCCCCATGACCGGCGAAAGAAACCCCCTCCCCCCAAAAAAACAGAAAAAATGCTTCCAAATTTATCTTTTCTCAAAATTGAGGTGAGGCTTTGTTTACAGGAATTCTCCTTATCTAGCTCAACGTCGTCAGAATCTCAGTAGACTTTCCTTGTTGAGATGTAATGCACCTAACTCTACTGAACCTAATCATGGCTAGGAAAGTATGGACATTGATATGTTTATTGTATTTTTCCTTATAAATGTATAATACTGTCAGGTATTATAAATAATATATATAATATACAAATGCATTATATATGATATATTAAATATATTCTAATATAACATATGTTATATATTAACAGACTTCCTACCTAATTTTAGTGTTAGGAACAAGCAACATATTGAAAGATATATGCTTGAATCTCTGAGTAATTTCTCTACCACTGGACAAAGCAACATAGGAACGCGATACACATGGAGGTGGTTCTCTGGATTTTGGAAACTGTGATCTGCATGTACATATATACATATATATATATATATATATATACATGAAATATTGTTTTATACTAGTGAATGTGTAAATCTATAGCAACAGTTAAATAAGTGAAAACCTATGTGCACACACACTCAATCACTTTCAAGTAGAAGACTTTCTTTTCTATGTGCCCTATTCACCTACACAGAGAACACATGATTTCCCCTTTAATTGTCCTGGAAGTTCTTTATGTGGCTACTGTAGCTTCACATCCTTTGCTCTCTAAGTAGCCAGATGCTATGTATTCAACAGTAATACTTGTTAAAGGCAACAGTATCCACCCTGACACACAGAGGAACTTGGATTTCAGAAATGCCACAAATAAGTGGGAGGTACAGCAGTAATTTTCAAAATTGAATAGATTATATATTATTAGAAAATTTGTAAGAAAAATAACTTCAGTGTAGGATGAAACACTTGAAGAAAACTACAGTTTAAATTACATATAGCCAGGTGCTTATAGCTCATGCCTATAATCTTGGCTAATCTGGAGGCTGATATCTGAGGATCACAGTTCAAAGCCAGCTTGGGCAGAAAAGTTCCCGTGAGACACTTATCTCAAATTAATCATTAAGACTAAAATTGATACTGTGGCTCAATGAGTCAAAGACCTCAGGAACAGTGCCCAGGCCCTGAGTTCAAACTCTGCAATAGACAATAAATAAAAATGAAAAATAAATTACATATAATTTATTACCAACTCTCTACAAGGAAAATATGATATGACACATGACACATATGACTTCAAGTTACAAAGTTCCTGTGCATTTCCCCACTCTTGAGAACTAGGAGTACTCCATATCAAAAAAAAATAAAAATGTGAATGATTTATAAAAAATTTCAAAACATACTATATATTATACAAACGAAATGCAACAAACATGCATTTCACAGTCTAGTAACATCATATATTATAAAGAATCTGATTAACTGACTCATAAAAATCAATACAATGCAGTTAAAACATCCGATATCTCAGGTGACAACTTAGCAGAATACTTTCAATCTATGATGGATATTTTGTAAATTACCCAGCCCTATCCATCCCACAATGGCAGAAGGCTCTTCCTGAGAAAGTCCAGAGACTTGTGAGTGCTCAATGTATACCTGTTCCCATTCTCTATTATTTGGGCATGTGATAGACTGAATATCTGATAACTTGACAAAGGTACAATTTAGGACTGGCTTCCAGTAATGCTATTTTAGTTCTCAGAAAAAAAGAAAATTGAAGACAGTAGGAAAATCTGCCAGATCCTTGAAAGATGTCTATCATTGCGCTAAAACTGTACCCTTCTACTGACACTTGAACAAACCAGTATTTCTCACTCCAACCACATGTACAAAAAATGGCTTTCCAAATATTGACCTGTTTTCACTTTGGCAAATCAAGACACACTACTGCGGCCCATTTTACTTAAAATATCAGCGACGGTTGGCCCAAGAGATAGTTGACCTTACCAATTTCTTAAATTTTAGGTCATCACACAATCACTTCATAGCAATTAAACATTAAAAATACATATCTATATAAGTCTGCATTACATACTTATTACTGTTTTTCATTTGTCGTCTTTTACATATTTGTGTATCCCAGAGCTTAGTTCTGTAATCTTCCTTCTCATGATTTTACCACTGAGTACATGTAATTATTTCTGTTTTTTTCCCCCCTCCGGCTCTGTTCTTTCTTTAATTGAAGTCCTTAATAGCATTCTCTCTACTGACAACTCCTAGCTACTGATTTTAACAAACAAAAAAGATTCCAAAGTGAGCTTTGATCTTTATCTACAAACTTATCCCTCATTACTATTTGATTAAGTGATATTTCTTTTAGTTATCTTGTCAAAATACCTTGGAGTCATTTCAGACTTACATACATTTTCACACCTCATATGTAATCTATGACCAGTTTTTGACAAATTATCTCACAGAATATATAGTACATGAGTGCTAACATTATGACTTAAATTCAGGGCCTAGGTCCTTTTATTTTTCTTTTGTGCTCAGGCTGTCAGTCTTCCATTTGAGCCACAGCTCCACTTTTAGCTTTTTGGTTCTTCATTGAAGATAAGTGTCTAATGGTCCATTTACCTGGTCTAGCTTAAAACCATGATCCTCTGTTTTCAGATTTCTAAATAGTTAGATTTATAGGCATGCACCACTAAAACCACACCTATTATATTTGAATTAAAAATAAATTTAAAGAACGAATATTTATAATATTTTCAAATTAGTATGTTTTCATTTACACCAAAACACACTGCCTTAAATGTTTTTTTGTTATTCCAGTTCACTGTCAAAGAAAGAAAAGAAAAATTCACAACTGGAGAACCTCTGAATGTACCAGTGCTCAACCCTGCTAGCCACAATTTCTTTGCTGTGAAATAACAAAAGATGATATTTTCTACAGGCAAAGCAGGAGAAAATGCTCTTCACTGAAATTGCTGAAAGGGTGATAGGGATGGGGACAAGGAACATTATCCAGAAAGTATCACAAACTGTTTTCTGTGGATGAGTGTCGCAATCTTAGAGGATGTTCATAGCAACGTGGAGAATATTTGAAGGTGAATATGGGATTACAGAGGTATGCTTTCTTGAAGATATATGTTTATAGCATAGTTTACACACTGTTGAAAAGAAGACAGTTAAGATAGTGATACTGTCATTCCTTGTATCCTTCACAGAATAATATTAAAACCAGTTTTATATATATATATTATTTATAGTATTATAAAATATCCCTAATTATGCATATATTATAAATATATCATTTATATGTTATATAACATAGTACACTGCATATACTATGCACACAAAATTTAATTTTTCTACTTGTCTGTCCAGGAATTCAACTAGCAATATCTTTGAAAATTGTTAGTAAAGTAGGGTTCTTAAAATTTCAATTGCAACATATAGTTTTACCCAATAAATCGTTATTTATTCTGAATTGGTTTAGAAATTTAATATCATAATATCATTTAATATTCAAAAATAATTATGTAAGAAGATGCCAATGATGGAATTAAAAAATATAACATGACTCATGTCTGTAATCACAGCTACTTATGGGCTGTGATATGAAGATTTTTATATGAAACCAGTCTGAGTAAAATGGCTCAGGGACAACACCCAGACAATGGTTCAAGTCTCAGTACTGGCACAAAAACAAATTATGTGACGAAAACATACAACTATATTTATTTAAATAAATTTGTCATTCCTTGTATGCGTCCCAGTATAATACTACATCAAATAATGTATTACAGAAGATCAGTAATGATACACATATTATAAACATATGATTTATATGTCATTTAATAGAATACATTACATATATTATGCACACATAATTTTAACTGATATCACTAATATCCATTAATTGATATGTGTTTTAGAATAGGGAGTAGATTTTCTTTGGTACTACCAGGATGTAACTAGTCATGAAATTTTTTCTTTTTTTTTTATTGTGAAAATACTGTACAGAGGGGTTACAATTACATGGGCAAGATAGTGAGTACATTTCTTATCAAGCATTGTAGCCTCCTCCTTTGTTTATCCTTCCTATCCCTTCCCTGCCTCCCCCCAACCCCCACCCAATCCAACCCAACCCTCAACAAAGTTGTAAAGTTCATTTTCAACATGACAAATTGTACTTCTCATTGTTGCAACGGGTCCCCTGTATCCTTATTTAAACAAATTGTTTTTCCCCTTCCCCTCCACAAATTATACCGACATCAAATACAGTGAAAGCAGGGGTTATACAGTGGGGGAAGGACATACAAAGCAACAAAGAAATAATCTTATAAATGCTTTAGAAACAAATGCATAAAAGAATAAAAAGCATTTAAATACATATCTAAGGGTTCATATTCCTAATATCACCTTATATGACTTTTTCTGCTTGACTCATATATATACTAGATATTGCAAATAAGTGAAACAATGGGACCTATGTTTTTTTGAGCTTGGCTTACTTCACTTAATATAATTTTTTCCAAGTCTTTCCATTTCCTAAGAAATGGGGCAATGTCATTCTTTCTGATGGAGGCATAGAATTCCATTGTGTATATATACCACATTTTCTTGATCCATTCATCTACTGAGGGGAATCTGGGTTGGTTCCCGATCTTAGCTATGGTAAATAATGCTGCAAAAAACATAGTTGTGCTGGTAGCTTTAGTATGGTCTTGTTTGTAAGTATTTGGGTAAATGCCCAAAAGTGGGATTGCTGGGTCATAGGGGAGCTCTATGTGAAGTCTTTTGAGGAACCTCCATATTCCTTTCCAAAGTGGTTGAACAAGTTTACACTCCCACCAACAATGAAGTAAGGTTACCTTCTGTCCACATCCCCTCCAGCATCTGTTGTTGTTAGAGTTCTTGATTTTTGCCATTCTAACTGTTGTGAGGTGGTATCTCAATATTGTTTTGATTGGCAATTCTTTTTTGGCTAGGGATGTTGAGCATTTCTTCATGTGTCTATTGGCCATCCTTCTTTCTTCTTCAGAGAAGTTTCTCTTTAAGTCATTAGCCCACTTATTTATTGGGCAGTTGTTTCTTTGAGGATTTGTTGTTGGGGGATTTAATTTTTTGAGTTCCAATATATTTTAGATATGAGACCCTTGTCCATTGTATGACTAGTGAACATCTTCTCCCAATATATGGGCTTTCTATTGATCTTGCTAGCCATGTCCTTTGCCATGCAGAAGCTCTGCAACTTCATGCAGTCCCATTTGTCCAAACTTTTTTTGATTTTTTGTGTTTCTGGGTCTCTATTAAGACAATTTTGGCCTGTGCCAGGGAGACCTAGCGTTTCTCTTATTCCATCCTGTAATGTTTTCAGAATGTGTGCTTTGACTCCCAGGTCTTTGATCCATTTGGAGTTGCTTCTGGTGCACAGTGATAAATAAGAATCTAGCTTTAGTTTTCCACAAGTAGTTAACCAATTTTGCTAGCACCATTTACTGAAAAGACTGTCTATAATGCATTGCATTTTTTTGGCTCCCTTATCATTAGAAAGCTATAGGTCTGTAGGTTCATTTCTGGGTTTTTAATTCTATTCCAGTGGTCCTGAGGTCTGTTCTTGTGCTAGCACCATGCTGTTTTGATTACTATGGCTTTATAGTAGAGTTTGAAATTTGGTATTGATATTCCTCCATCAGTGTTCTTTCCGTTGCGGAGCGTTTTAGCTATTCGGGGTCTTTTATTGTTCCATAGGAATTTTTGGATTGCCTCTTCTATTTCCTTGAAGAATGACGTTGGAATTTTTATAGGTATCACATTGAATTTGTAGATGGCCTTGGGAAGTATTGCCATTTTTACGATGTTAAACTTTCCAATCCAGGATCATGGGAGTTTTTTCCTATTTACTAAGTGCTGTTTGATTTCCTTTTTCAGGTTCTTAAAGTTTTCATCATAGAGGTCCTTCACTTCTTTAGTTAAGTTAATTCCTAGGTATTTTATTATTTGTGGAGCTATTACAAATGGAGTTGCTTTCCTAATTTCAGCCACACTTTTCTCATTGTTGTCATACAGAAAAGCCATTGATTTTAGGGGGTTAATTTTATACCCTGCTACTTTGCCAAAGTTTTGAATCAGCTTGAGTAATTTGGGAGTGGAGTCCACGGGATTCTTAAATACAAGATCATGTCATCTGCAAAGAGGGAGAGTTTTATTTCTTCTTTCCCTATTTGGATCCCCTTTATGTCTGCATCTTGTCTTATTGCTGTAGCTAGGCATTCTAATACTAGCTTGAAAAGAAGTGGAGAGAGTGGACATCCTTATCTTTTTCCTGAGTTAAAAGGAAATAGCTTTAGTTTTTCACCATTGAGTATAATGCTGATTGTAGTTTTGTCATATACAGCCTTTATTGTATGGAGGAATGTTCCATGGATTCCTAATTTTTCCAAAAGCTTCATCATAAAGGGGTGTTGGATCTTGTCGAATGCTTTTTCTACATCTATTGAGATAACCATGTGGTTCTTATTCTTGCTCCTGATGATGTGATGAATAATATTGATTGATTTGCGTATATTAAACCAGCTTTGCATCCCTGATCTGAATCCTTTTTGATCATGGTGTATAAATTTTTGGATGAATTGTTGAAGTCGATTGGCCAAAATTTTGTTGAGAAATATTGCATCAATGTTCATCGAAGAAATGGGTCTATAGTTCTCTTTCTTCGAGGAGTCCCTGCCTGGTTTTGGGATGAGGGTTATGATGGCTTCATAGAATGTGTTTGGTGGTGAACTTTCTCTTTCAATTTCATTGAAGAGTTGGAGGAATATTGGTGTGAGCTCAGCTTTGAAGGCCTTGTAGAATTCCGCTGTAAAACCACCTGGTCCTTGACATTTCTTAACTGTGAAGTCTCTTCTTGCTGTTTCTGTTCCAATGCTTGATATGGGCCTGTTAAGATGGTTTAACTCATTTTGGTTTAGTTATGGCTTGTCAATATTTGCTAGGAAAAGGGCCATTTCTTTCAAGTTCTCAAACTCATTAGCATAAAGTTTTGAGAAGTTTTCCCTTATAAAGTTCTGAACCTTGTTTTTTTCTGTGGTGATATTTCCATTCTCATCTCTGAGTTTATTTATTTGGGTGGGTTCTCTTCTTTTTCTGATAAGATTTGCTAAGAGTCTGTCAATTTTGTTAATTTTTTCGAAGAACCAACTCTTTTTTTGTTGATTCTTTCTATATTTTTTTTGGATTCTAATCCATTTAATTCTGATTTAATTTTAATTATTTCTTTGGGTAGACTGGATTGGGGTTTATCTTGCTGCTCTTTTTCAAGGAGGTTCAAATGTCTCATTATATTCTTGGTTTCAGATCTCTCCAATTTGTTGATGTAGGAGCTCAGAGCTATAAACTTGACTCTGAGTACTGCCTTTGCTGTGTCACAGAGTAGCTAGTAATTTGTGTGTTCATTTTTGTTAAATAGCACGAATATTTGGATTTCCTTTCTAATCTCTTCCAGGACCCACTTGTGATTCAGCAGTGTGTTGTTCGGCCTCCATGTGTTACTGGACATTCTTTGGTGGCTTTTAGTGTTGAGTTCTAATTTTATTCCCTTGTGGTCTTAGAGAATGCAAGGTATTACATCAATGTTTCTGAATTTCGACAAGTTTGCTTTGTGGCCTGAAATGTGGTCTATTTTAGAAAATGTTCCATTTGCTGCTGAGAAAAATGAGTATTCTCATGCTGTTGGGTGAAATATTCGGTAGATGTCTGTTAAATCTAGTTGATCTATGCAGTTGTTTAGATCTGAGGTTTCTCTGTTGAGTTTTTGCGGAGTTGATCTATCTAGTGGGGAGAGTGGTGTGTGAAAATCCCCAACAATTAATGTCTTTGGATCTATGTGGGATTTGAGGGAAAGTAGTGTTTCTTGGATAAATTTGGGTGCTCCGTTGTTTGGCGAATAGATATTTAGAATTGTAATATACACCTGAAGGAGAGATCCCTTAATTAGTATGTAGCGACCTTCTTTGTCTCTTCTCACAAATTTTAATTTTAAGTCTATTTTATCTGATATTACGATTGCAACTACCGCCTGTTTATGGGGGCCCTTTGATTGGTAGATTATGTTCCAGCCATTCACCCTGAAAATGTGTTTGTTTTTACGGGCAAGATGTGACTCCTGAAGGCAGCAGATAGAAGGATCTTGTTTTTTTTTTAATCCAACTAGACAGTCTATGTCGCTTAAATGGAGAGTTGAGTCCATTAATGTTAAGAGATAGGACTGAGAGGTATTTGGGAGTTCCTACCATGTTATCCACCTTCTTAGGGGCTGTGAAAATTGTGTTCTTCGTATGGTTCTTGGATTCTCAGTTTGGGTGTAGTTTCTTGGCCTTTATTGTGTTCTTGTTGGTGTTCTATATGTAGGACATCTTTAAGACTCTTTTGTAGGGCTGGTTTGGTGGAGATGTACTGTTTCAATTTTTCTTTGATATGGAAGGTTTTTATTTGGCCTTCAGTTATGAAGGAGAGTTTAGCTGGGTACAGTATTCTTGGTTGATATTTGCTTGTTTTTAGGACATGGCATACGTCATTGCAGGCTCTTCTTGCTTTGATTGTCTCAGCTGAGAAATCTGAGTTGATTCTAATTGGTTTCCTTTATAGGTGATTAGTCTTTTTCTCCTTGACAGCTTTAAGGATCTTTTCCTTGTTTTGAGTTGATACTGTGTGTATTATGATGTGACAGTGGGATGTCCTATTCTGGTCTGGTCTATTTCGAGTTCTAAAAGCTTCTTGCATATGAATAGGCCTATCTATTTGCATGTTTGGGAAGTTCTCTGCTAGGATCCTGTTAAACAAATTTCCAAGAACATTAACTTCTGTTTCTAGGTGCTCCTTTACACATATGATCCTTAGATTAAGCCTTCTGATTGTGTCTTCCAAGTGTTGGATAGATCTATCTTATTTCTTGGACTTGTCTTGGATTGATGTATGTTCTTTCTCTGTAATATCTAGGCTGTCTTCAATCCCTGAGATTCGATCTTCTGCACGGTCTAACCTGCTGTCAAGACTTTCTACTTTGTTTTTTATTTCTTTTCTTTCAAGTTGGTCAGTTTTGATGGCTTCAAATTCTTTGTTGAAGCTTTGTTTTAGATCTTGTATTGACTTCTTTACTTCCTTAATTTGGTGTTCGGTGTTTATTCTCAAATCACTTAGTTGATTGTTTATGGTTTCCTTGCACTCCCATTCCATCTGTTGGGTTCCAGTCAGTATTCCCTTTGTGTTCTCCCTGACTTCCTTCAGCTCTTTGTTAATGGATTCCATGAATGCCTTTAGTGTTCTTTGTGTATTCTCTTCCTGCTCTCTCAATTCCTGTATTGCTCTTTGCTTAGATTCCTCCCGTTCATGCCATTCCTATAATTCTCTTTGAATGTTCTCAGCCTGCTCATGCCATTCTTGCCTTTCTCTTTAAGCATTCTCAAGCTGCTCATGCAAATCCTGTATCAGTTTTTGACTAGGTTCCTCTCGCTCATGATATTCCTGTATAAAACTTTGCATTGCCTGCTTTCTATCCCTATCACGCTCATACAGAGTCCTTTGTATGTTTTCCGTCTTTTCATTTATCATGTTTGCCAGCAGTGCTTGTAGAGCTATTTGGGAAGTCTCCTCTGGATTTTTCATTATCTGTTCTGTCCCCTGATTATCATGAGTGGGATTTGAGATACGTGGATTTGCCATTTTTCTTGTATTTTTCCAGCTTACCCTGCCCATTTGGGATGAAATCAACACCAGTTTTGTGCTAGAACACAAACTTAAGGCAAGTATCAACCAAAGTCTGTATTTGCACAGTCAATAGTCTGCAGGTACAATCTAGTTCAACAGATAAATCTATTCAACATCGAACAACTATATATTAATAGGCGACGAACCGCAAAGAAGTATTTGGTAAACCAGAAATTATTAGGTTTAGGAAGAGTTGTGGGTAAAAAATAGGAATAGAGTGATGTGGGAAGGCACAGGGAGTGTTAACTAAGTCCTAATCTCAAAGCAGGAAATAGGTTGGATAGGATGAAAGTAGGGAGAGAGAAACAAAAGAAGAAAGAGAAAGGGAACAAAAAGAGACCAAAAAAATTGGAAAGGTAAAAATTAGAAATATACTTGCTCAAAAACAAACTATTCAGAAAAGAACGTGAATATAATGAGAGAAGGGGAGGGATATAAAGGAGATATAAGAATAAAAATACTTAAAATATTATATAGGTATAAAGAGGTAGTACTGCTCTTAAGGAATTTAAGTCTCAGAGGTTTTGAATTGAGTAATAAATTTGTGGATTCAGTGTGTACACAATGGGGTAAAAGGTCTAATAATTGACTACAGGTTTATCTGAGGATGTGTAGAACAACAATTAAGTCATATAAAGAAGAATGAAAGAGAAGAAAAGGTGAAAAGGATGAGAAAGAAAGAAAAAAGATCAGAGGTTCAGTAGAGCTAAACAGAAAGCGAAAACAAAAAAACAAAAACAAAAAACAAACAAAAAAAGAAAGAAAAACGCACACACTGAAACCCCTAAAATAAAATTCTAAGAGGAAAAAAAATTACTAGAAAACAATTTTTTTTCAAAAAGTAAAAATCAAAGATTAAAAAAAATTAGGAAAAAATTACTTTATAAAAGGTACAAAAACAATAGTTCTTTTTTTATTTAATTTTATTTTATTTGTGAACATACTGTACAGAGGAGTTATAATTACATGGGCAGGATAATGAGTACATTTCTTACCAAGCATTGCAGCCTCCTCCTTTGTTTACCCTTCATATCCATTCCCAGCCTCTCCCTCCCCCCCAATCCCAATCCTTCTCCTTCCCCTCGCCCCCCGCACCAATGTTGTAAAGCTCGTTTTGGACATGACAACTTGTACTTCTCATTGTTGCAACAGGTCCACCTGTATCCTTAAACAACTGGTTTTACCCCATCTCCTCCACAAGTTATACTGACATCAAATATAGTGAAAGCAGGGGTTATACTGTGGGGGAGGGACATACAAAGCAACAAAGAGATAATCTTATAAATGCGTTAGAAACACATACATGAAAGAAAAAAACATTAAAATACACATCTAAGGGTTCATTTTCCTGACATCACTTTATCTGACCTTTTCCGCTTGACTCATACATATACTAGATATTGCAAATAAGGGAAACCATCGGACCTATGTTTCTTTGGGCCTGGCTTACTTCACTTAATATAATTTTTTTTCCAAGTTTTTCAATTTCCTACCAAATGGGGCAATGTCATTCTTTCTGATGGAGGCATAGAATTCCATTGTGTATATATACCACATTTTCTTGATCCATTCATCTACTGAGGGGCATTTGGGTTGGTTCCATATCTTAGCTATGGTAAATAATGCTGCAATAAACATAGTTGTGCTGGTAGCTTTAGTGTGGTCTTGTTTGTAAACATTTGGGTAAATGCCCAAAAGTGGGATTGCTGGGTCATAGGGGAGATCTATGTGAAGTCTTTTGAGGAACCTCCATACTGCTTTCCAAAGTTGTTGAACAAGTTTACATTCCCACCAACAATGAAGTAAGGTTCCTTTCTGCCACATCCCCTCCAGCATCTGTTGTTGTTAGAGTTCTTGATTTTTGCCATTCTAACTGTTGTGAGGTGATATCTCAATGTTGTTTTGATTTGCATTTCTTTTATGGCTAGGGATGTTCATGTGTCTATTGGCCATCCTTCTTTCTTCTTCAGAGAAGTTTCTCTTTAAGTCTTTTGCCCACTTATTTATTTGGCAGTTGTTTCTTTGAGGATTTGTTGTTGGGGGGTTTAATTTTTTGAGTTCCAAGTATATTTTAGATATGAGACCCTTGTCCATTTTATGGCTAGTAAAGATCTTCTCCCAATCCGTGGGCTTTCTATTGATCTTGCTAGCTATATCATTTGCCCTGCAGAAGCTCTGCAACTTTAAAAACAATAGTTCTTTGATTTTTTGGGGTGGGGGTGGGAAAAATCCTGAATCTCCCTTGTGTCCTTAACTGGCCTCTTGTTGGAGTCTCTGGTCTGCTTGTGTTCCTGTGGCTTGGTTGGTTTCTTAAATCAGTTTGTTTGAACAGGCAGAAAAATGTTCTGCTTTCCTCAAAGGTTTGCATTCCTCCTCCCAGGTTAGTTCAATGGGAGTCAGTTCTGCTTTGAGTATCACAAAAGAGGGAGATGGCTTTTTCCTCAAGTTTGGAGATGTTGTGATGAGGCTAGGTTCTGGGTAGAGTTGAGGCCTTTTAGCAAACAGCAGCTTTTCCTGGGGGCTGGTTTGTGAGAAACTCACAGAGCCCAGCCTGGAGCCATTCTCAGGGTTTCTGTTTACTGAATTTCAATTGATTGTTGAGGCTGCTAAAGGGAGGGGCAGCCTCTGCCTCTGATTACCCGGTGAAGAAAACCACTCCTGGGGCTGGCACCCAAGCTGGGTGACTTTTCCCTGGGTAGAGCTGAGTCTGGCAGTTCAGGTTAGGCTCCTGTGACCTGCTAAATGACTCTAGTTTACTTCCAAGACCTGAGTTAGAGCTAGCAGCTCTGCCGAGCTTTGTCGGTATCCAAGATAGAGATCTCCAGTACTTGGGGGGAGGGGTGGCCTTCCCTCCTCTGCTCCCTAAGAAGGAGTGAGTACGTCAGGTTTCTACTCACACCAAGTCTTGGTTCCTGGGTTGTCTCTGGTCTGCGAACTGAAGGATGAAGATTTCTGATCCTTGTTGGTTCTTGCTGGTGATGAGTAGAATCTGCTCACCCTCAGTGTCTGGCTCCTTCATCCCAGACTCTCTGTGATTCAGATATGGCAGGTATGGCCGCCGCCGCTGCCACAGCTGCTGCTGCAGCAGCGGCAGCTGCTGGCAAGTGCTCAGAGCTGTCTCCTTGCCTTTATTTTCCCTCTCTGGCCTAACTCTCTGTCCTTTGAAGGCACACTTGGTGTGGTTCTCTGGCTTAGGACTGTTTGCTGGACCTCTAAAACTGCTTTCTATGCGAGAGCTTGTTTAGCCTCCAGCTTCTCCTCCGCCATCTTCCCAGAACCTCCTCTAAATTATTTCTTTTGGATTATATATCCATAACAAACTATTCACTGTGTATTCACGGTACTTCATGATAAAAGCCTGTGTTTATCAGCACAAGTGTCTTTGACATGGAATTGGTCTCTTTAAGCAATTACTCCAGGAGTAATGAAAAGTGGAATCTAAATGATGTTCATTCATGTATTTCGTGAGAAATTAAACTGATCTTTGTTTGGTATAAAGATCACTTACACTTTCATTAGCCACACCCTTTTCATTTAAAAATATCTATATTCTGAAGCATTTTTATTGCCATTATAGGAAGATAATGTGGGTTCATCTGCTCCATAGCTCTTGAAAGGTAATGAATATGACAAAGAATATCCTCAGATATGCCTGGTGCAAACCTGGATTTAATTATGTGTCTAGAACTGATCAGTCTTGGGTATTTGGGAAATTTGCTTCACCTTGTTGCCTACTTCTGTTTTTAATAAAATATTTAATTCATTTTCTAACTTGAAAAACACTCATAAGCACTACAATTACCTAATGCAGGTGCAGTGCTTGGAATAGTGTCTGTGCATTCTGTAGTAGGTCCCAGAGAAGTCAGCTTCAATTAACATAGTGAGAGCATCCTTCCTGAATGCCTTAAGAAATATATACCCAATTGATGTTAATATCTGTGAAAATTTGTCTACTACAAAAAGGTCTTTTCTTCATATGAACAATGAAAGTAATGATGGGGCTGTCCTGTGGCTTTTACTCTGAAGGAGTTTTGCCTAAATTTCATTCTTACTCTATTAATGGTAGCAGTAATATTCTTTAGTGCTACCCTTCATGTTTCTAGTTCTGTGTTCCATTTGGAATACTATTGTAACTTACTTTATAAACTTTGTTATCAGAATAAATAAACTACAACTGCTGAAGTTTTCAATAAAGAGTCATTACATTACATTTTATGTGCTTAATGCTTTCCTGAAATTATGTCTTTGGGAGTATATATACCTAACAGACCATTTTTTGTGATTTCTTATATGATTCATATAGATATCTTATGTTATTCTTTTATAATTTCTTAAAGATCCATAAATAAAACTGCTTAGAACAGAAAAGAGTAGGTAAACAATACTATTATGGTGGTCTTAATGGCTAAGCATAATGAATATGTTAAAAACTGTTGGAAGATTCATTTGCTCTGTTTGCTATTCTCTCCCCCTTCTTTGTAGAAAGGTTCTTACTATGAGGTGCCAAATGGTCTGGACATTCCAAGCCTTGTCTCAGTGACAGAAATGATAGAATTAGGGACATGTGCTTCCATGGATGGCGTTTAGGAAGCTCACAATATGCAATACCAATACACATAAAGAAACTTTTGTGAGTGATGTGTATTCATTTCCTCAATTACCAAAATTTAATTCACATGTGAAAACATCAAATTACTTACATTATAATATATGCAGTTTAACTGGCATTACTAACACCCCCATAAATCAGATGCAAACTAAAAGTTCTACTTCAAAAACCAACATCTAAGGCAGTGTTGGAAATATAAGAAGATAAACAATAAATCTAAAGAGTGAGATCTTTAACACTGGCAATGAGCAGTGATAGCTCAATTGTTAACCAGGCTTGAAAAGTTCGGGTGTCCACTAACTATGTGGTTAGAGTTGCAGTGTTGACCTTAGTACCAAGATTGGAGGTAACATTCCAAGGCAGCTGAGGTTGCTGCAGTATTGTAGCTCAATACAGTGTGATCCTGCCTGATAATGGTAAAGCACAAAGTAGAAGTTAAGTCAGTAAAATGTATAGAAAGGATTCTCCACTGAGAATAATTGCAGGTGTGATATCACTCTTGCATTGAAAATGCATTGCCCATCATTCTACTTTAAGCTCTAGCATTTTTCTGATCTGATGACAATTTTAACACACGAATGTGCCATGAATGCTGAGAGGTGTATATTACTCTAATCTAGGTATAAATCCTCACAGGTATGGAATGGCTTGACCCTGATACTTCATTCTGTGTTGCTGAGTTTCATGGAGAAATGGTCGTAATTAGGCAATTCACACTCACCTATTTGTAATTCAGGCAACTGGGTCATCACTCCAGTGACGTGGTCTGACCTATGAAATAAATAACATTATTTCACAATGTATATGTGTTTCTGAAACTATATGCAATACCAAATACCAAATATACAAAAGGGACAATTATCCATTTCTTATATTATCACAAGTAAAGATAGTCCTGAATTGCACTTTCTTGCTAGAGGATCACAGGTTGACTGCTGATGTTAGGTATCTTTCCAGGTGATCCTATACATTTGTCAATCTTCTTTGAGGAAGTATTTTTATGTGGTTTGTTTTGAGGTATTCAGAATATAAGTACTGTCATTAACTGCAACCTTGGGACAGCAAATACAATGGGATACCTGGCCAAAGAACTGAGAAATCACAGGAAGTGATAGGAATGAAGACACCAGAGGACCCAATGCCTTATTACCAGCTTCTGGATCCCCAAATCCTGCTTAACAGACTTTATATTCATTCTACTATAGGGGGTGGTCAGTGGCTACAGGTATGTCCACAAACTAAGGCATCAATCTAGTTTGTGGTTATAATTATTAACATGAGGTATTGTTTGTAAACATAGTGATAATTGAATCCCTTATTGTTAGGGAGAAGAAGGGAGCAAGGGTCATTACAACTATATCACAGACATCCATCTTGTCTCCAAAGTCTTAATCTTTTATTGTCCAACAGCTCTAACTTAAATACCCTTGAGGTAATAACTCCTCATACTCCTGTCTTCCCTTCACTGTTTGACCTTCCCAGAGCACAGCCTTTTGAATGTTGTTTGAGATGGCTTCCCAATCTATCCCTTTTCAGGTCTAACAGCTTGACTCTAGAATCTCTCACAAGTACTGTGAGAGATGTATTATCTTGAAAAGGATATTATTTTTAGGATAGGTTCAATTTTTGAATTTTATTTTATTTCAAAGATACTTTACAGAGTGTGTAGAGTTACATGAGTAAGGTAAATTCCTTGTTGAATATTGTTACCCACTCCATCGTTGTTATCATATCCTTTCCCACCTCCTACCCCTCTTCCCACCCAAGGTTGTCAAGTTCATTTCTGACATAGTGTCTTGTGAATATCATTGTTGCACTGGGTCGCTCTTTGTACTCCTTTCATCACTATGTTTTTCTTTTCCTTCTCAAAATCAGATAAATGTATATACAAAATGAAAGGTACCAGAATTAAGACAGAGATTGCAGGGGATAAACCAATTGAAAAAGACAAATGAAATAAAATAAGATCTAGATACACTATTTTAGAGATATCAAGGTTGACATCTGAAAAAAATGACTTGTTTCCATACCTTGGAGTTCATTTCAATTAGCATCATTTTGTAAGGTCAAATGTACATAGCTTTGGAGCCAGCAATCCCACTCCTGGGCATTTGTGGAAATGATCTCAAGCTAAAACTTACTAAATCTACAACTATGTTTTTGGAAGCATTATTACCATATCTAAGATATTGAACCAAACTAGAAGCCTCTCTATATATGAATAGTTCAAGAAAAGGTGGTATATATACACAATGAAATTTTATGTTTCTATCAGAAAGAATGACACAGCCCCTTTCTTAAGAAAATGGAAAGACTTGGGAAAATAGTCATGGAACCTAGGTTCCATGGTTTCCTTCATTTTTATTAATAAATGCTTAGGATAGTCCTGGAAGACAGGTTCACATTTTAAACTCTTAATATTCCCTTTTTTCTCCCTCTTCCTCTCTCATTCCATTTGTGTGTGTGTGTGTGTGTGTGTGTGTGTGTGTGTGTGTGTGTGTGTGTGTGTGTGTGTGTCTGCGCGTGCGCACGCATGCCACCCAGTAATGAAACTTGACTTGGAGCCTCAAACTCTTGCTTGGTTTTTTCACTAATGACTGACTGAGTCTGTACTATTTGATCCAAAGTTTCAATCTGTCTTTGATTGAACAATTGAACATAAATGTCTCATGGATTGCTACCCCAGCCATCGGTGAACTATGATCTTCCAATCTCAGGCTCATGACTATCTAGAAATAAGGATAAGGCACTGGCAGCCAGCTCTATTGCCAAGTGTCTTTTGCTTTTATTTGTTTTTGTTTTTTGTTGTTTTTGTGCATCCAAAATCTCTAAGAAAAACAAATCATTTATAATCAGGACTATTCACATAAAATGTGTATTGTTTAAAGATTACCTTAATAATGTTATTCTTTTGCATCCACATTATGTGATTTGATTTTTTTTTATCTCTACTATTGCAAACAGTCAAGTAACATACACATTTTGAATCTTCTTGTCTTGGTTTTATAGTTTGTTAGGTGTTTCAAAACAGAGTTTATCAAGGTTTAACTCTTCACTACTGAAGCAAGACTTTTATGATTATTCAATATCCTGTAAATCGTACGTTCATCACTTCTTGTGACACCTTATGAGCACAGGTAGTTTCCTACACGTACTTTAGACCCCAATGTGATGTGCTCTACTGCCATATATGCAAGGGCATCCTTTGTAATTCTCCTTGAATTTTCACTGCTCTTTTCTCTACTCTCCAGTGCTAAGTCCTGTTATGATCTTGTTGATTTTCTCCCCCGATACACCTTCATCATTGTATCTTGGGACTACTGGTATGCACTACTGTATTTCTGTCCATTCTCATTATGCTTTGGCTTAACCTTTCTCACCCTGGAGGGCCAGAGATGGGGATATTTTCTTCAATCTTTAGCTACGACATCTATCTTTATACTTTCTAGAACTACATTCATTGAATTCTTTCTGTAAAGTCTAAGGCCTTGACAATAATTACTGCATTTTCATGGCTTTTTGATTTGGCATTAGGGAAGAATATAGGTCAGTAACTGTAACTGAGGTAAAAGAAGATTGCAATCATTCCTCAATAGCTGTTGTTCATTGGATAATGTTTACTTCAAGGTCTGCCTGCCTGCTTCCTTTTAATTGTTTATTTTTCAATGTAGCCTTTTCTTCTGGAAAGTATTTATGGGCCGAGTGAAAATCAATTCCTACTGTAATTAGTCATTAATTTTATTCCAACATAATTTCACAGATCCTTCTGAGTTTCTTCAGGGTCTGTATAGTAGTGCTTCACATTCTTAGATATGTTTTAACATCGATGTATCCAATGATAAAGACACATTGCTTAAATCACCATTTTGATGACTGCAATAAACCATCTTGCAAGCTCACAGATACCCCACCCTCACTACTCTAGTCCCTCATAGTCACATTGCTCCCCTTTCCTAGTACATCCAAGCTACTCCCTTCCCTTTCATACCAACTAGCCTTCTCCCTCGATCCTCTCCTATTTTCATCAGAACCTCCGCCCATAACTAGCCTACTTCAAACTGGACTAACCTTTCAAACCCAGCCTTGAACCTACTTCTTCTCACAAAACCCATCATGCAATACCAAAAACCCTTCACCTCCCTATAACTGCCCTTGAAGCCTCACCTTGCTTGGCTAGAAGCTTCTCACACAGCCTATCTCCTGCCTAGAAAGCCAGCCCTGTTCTACCACAAGCCTCACCACCTCCCACAAGTGTTCTCTCAATGCCCTGCCTTACTCCTCAGATGAACCCGACCCCTATTGGCTCCTCCCTCAGATCCACACCCTACTCCACCAGATACCCTGCCCATAATTATCTACACCTTTATATCCCTTCCACTCCTTCTCAAAGCCCCTCCTCCAACTATCCCCATGGCTCCAAGCCCTGCATTGCTCCAGAAAAAACCCACTAGAATACCCCCAACACACTATCCCATCTCTCAACACCCACATTGCTCCACTAGAAACAACTGCATCAGATGGCCTCCATCTGGAAGCCTCACCAGGCTCAACTGTAAATCCCTGTCCCTCCGTTTTCCCTTTTTGAAGGTTGCTTTGCCCTACTGGAAACCCTGTACAAAGACCATGGCCTGCCTTGCAATACTGAAATCCCCACCCAACATTACTCCTCTTTTCAAAGTGGTGACTGACTATACCAGAAACCCCATCTTAACCATTCTGGTGCACTGCATCCTATCAGTGCTCTCACAAAGCTCTGGTTCTGAAAATCTCCTCCATACATTGTCACTGCACTCTTCTCTTCAGGAAACCCCACTTCCACCCTAACATACTCTCCAAAGGCCTGCCATTGTTCACCAGAAACCCCGCCCCTTACTAGTCCATGTCTTCCTTTTACCACCCTGACCTCTCAAGGCCAGACATTGAAAAGCCTCTCCCTCATAGCTCTGCATTCCTGCACCAGAATCCCCACATTCTGTCAGCCTCTTGCCTACATTCACTGCCTTGCCTTATGGGAAACCTCATCCTACATATCCCACAAGGGCTCACAATGCTCCCCCAGAACCCTTCCTCTAAGTAACCTCATCCTTTGTAGCTTTGTTCTTCCTTCTCAAAGCTCTGCCCCAATCAGCCTCCAGCCCTGTGACCCAGCCTTCTTACTAAAGTACCGCATACTCTACAAGAGACCAGGCCCCTAACAAATCTAGTACTTCCTGTCTCCTCCCTGTGGTCTCAAAGCCCAACACAGACTGGTCTTCACTCCCTAAGACTCACCATGCTCCACTACAGAGACTGTGCCAATACCAACTCCCCCTTTTAACCAGAGAGGGCTCCACCAGAAACCCACACCATCTCATCCATGAAGGTCCAATCTAGTAACTGTTATGAGATATGTGATATTGTACTGGCCATAGAATTCATACTAATCAATATGATAAGAAAGCAGTCTTGCAAAAAGGCAACAAAAATTAGACAGCTATTAGATGCTTTATTCTAGTTTGGGGTTCTGTTACCAGGCAGATACACATTGTGTGAAAATGTATGAAGGTGATTCTTCTTATTGGAAACCATTCTTTGAAGTATCAGTAAGGTTTCATGAATGATCATTTTATTTCTAGAAAATTCGTACATATTTGTGCCCATTAACTTAAAAAATATTAGTTATTTTAAATCCTCTCTTTTCATTGAGGAAAGAGTATTAGATGACTTTCAACTCACCTCCATAATAAATAATTTTGGAGTTGCTTACCTTACAATGTACCAGAGTTTTTAGCAACAGAAATTCTCTACCAGGGGGCTGGGAAGGTGGCTCAGTGTTAGAGTGCTTGCCTTGCATGCATGAGGCCCTGGGTTCGATTCCTCAACACCGCATAAGCAAAAAAGAAAAAAGCCAGAAGTGGCACTGTGGCTCAAGTGGTAGAGCACTAGCCTTGAGCTGAAGAACTGAGGTACACTGCCCAGGCCCAGAGTTCAGGCCCCACGACTGGACCCCCCCCAAAAAAAAACATGAAAAAGAAATTCTCTAACAGAATCCATTTTCAATTTCCTCCTTCCACTAAAGTGTCCTTTGGAAAAGATTGAAATGAGATTATACAGGTAAAATGCCAGAAATAAAAACGTATTTTTTATCATAACAAAATTATGATAAAGACCCCATCCAATGTGCTTTTAATTTTCTAACAAAAGGAACTTAAGCCTATTTAACTGTAGACTTTCTGAAGACTATAAGACAAAAATATAAGAAATGCCCTCTTATACCATGGTTCTGAAAACAAAACCAAAATAAGGAAAGACAACATAATGACACAGAAGGAAATGAAGAACTTGTACATATGATATAGCATGTAAAAAATACACTGAATCAGGTAAAAATTATTTTGGTCACCATGTCTGGTTGTTCAATATATTTCATTTTAAATATTGTTCTTTGTTAACCTGTGACTTAATATTAAAAGTCTCAGCAGGGATATGCCCAGGTAATTGTGTAGTTAGTCAATTTCATCATTGCAAGATCATCAGGATGAAAAACTCCACACACCTTAAGACACACCTGCAACAGCAGTAGACATACACTCCTATTGGTCCAACAGTGTAAGCCAGACCTGTGTTTTACCAAAGCTTTGTATGTGGTATGCTATGGTTTATTCAGGCTGAAGAGCCAAAATAACTCTAATTTAAGATTAACCCTACCATCTTGTGCTTGGCTTCCCTCAGAGTAATACCAAGAGAGAGAAAAAAAACCACAGGTTGCCACCAACCCTGCCCACCCTTAAGAAATCAAAACACTTTCCCAAGTGTTCCAGGAACAGTACATACCAATAGTTCAGAGAAAAGGCAGTGTGGTTTGGGTGGACTCAAACCAATCATGTAACTGCTTGTGTGGAAATTCCCTAAATTTGTTTGTTCAGTACTATAAAACTGTGCTGATGTTGTGCTCAGGGATTCTTATTATCACCGGTTAGTGAGTGCACAGAGGACCAGCTTGAGCTTGCAAATAAAAGACTCTTATGCTGTTCATATTGGTCGTGGTCTCTGGGGGTCTTTTGGGCATCTCAAGTCTGTACAACATTTCTGGGGGTTCATGTGGAATCTCCCTCATAAAACCATCCAGACGCCCCACCCCAGAGACTCAAAAACAAAAACAGCTGTTAAGTCAAGGCACTGCTGTTCTGCATATTTGGTTGCCTGTAATTTCTGTATCTGTAATTCTGGTTTCCCACAGGGTCTGTATTCTGGTTGGCAAGGACTCTTGGTAGACGCGCTATAAGACTGACAACAGGGTTCTTTGAGAAGATGTCCCCAGACCCCTCTTGGTAGATTGCTGTTTAGTACAGATATTTTTGGGAAATTTTCTGTCTGTAGTCTCGCACTTTCATGCAGACATTTTGTGGGATGTTTTCCATCTGTATTGGGAAGTTTTCCATTTTGGGGGAAACTCTCCGTATGTAGTTCGGCACTTTCTTGTTTACAATTTACAATGATGCAGTGTGTCTTTGTAAATTCTTTGTGTTGAGTGTTCTGTTTGTCATTTGGAGTTTATATTAGCCTTTGTCCTTGGCCCAGGAGGGTCTGAATATGGGGGAGAATCTGTCAGTCTGAGGGGATGGCCGCTAGGGACTTATTTCCCTTGCTCCAAAATGACTGGGACTTCTCTTCCACTTTGGAAGGCCCCTGGGTCAACAAACGTTGGTGAGACATCACCCCATTCACTGAGACCTGATTGTTCTCTGTTCTGTTTCTTGAGGTAGGGAAGTTCTGGGTGAGAGTAGCATGCTCATTCAGCAGACTCTGGATTCAGCTTGCTGAGTGAGAACGGCACAGAGTTCTGGTAGGGATAAACTCAGCCTTTGGGTGTTGAGTTGTCTCGTTCTGTTTTAGAATTGGTACGAGCTTTAATGTGGGTTTTTGGTTTTTGTGATTTTGTTATTTATTTGAACATCTCTGGGGAAATAAAAGCTCCAGCCTCCAGCTGAGCTCAGTCACAGAGAAGGCGGTGTGGCTGGGTTTCACTTTTCAGCTAGTCCTGACAATGTAAACTGCTCTTGTATAAAATTGGATAAAAATCAGGCCAGTTTAGTTTCAGGTGACCATCCCCCCAGCATTCCTCCAACAGAAGGGATTCAAAAGACTAATTGGAGAAATGCCTTTGTAAAGCAAGCCCTTGAAAAATGAAACTCAACAAAGATACTTAGTTTAAAAGAAATATTGTCTTAAATTTTTGTTTGAAAATTTTAGAAAATGTATGTAAAAGTTGTTTTTATTTTTGCATGCTTAAATATCTGTGTGAGTGTGTTTTGTATGTGTTTGGTAATATGTTGAAGATAGACATTTTCAGCATTCTGTAACAATTGGGTGAGTTCAAAATTTAAAATTCAAAAGGTTATGACGTTTGGACATTACCAAAAAATTTTTTAAAGAATTTTCACTTTGTTTTAAATGGCTTTTTAAGGATTCTTTAACTTGAAAATTAGAAAATCTGGTATTTTAGAATGCATAAGTCTCTTTACACTGTAATAAAGATATCTGGCTTAACAACAAGGAGAAACTTAGAAGACAAGAGAAGAACTATCTTTAGGAGTGAAGGGTGAACATGCAGAAGAGCAGTTCAGCTGGTCATGCACAGTAGAACCATGCATGGTGAAAGAGGGCAAGCTGGCACAAATGCAGTTCATATAACCCTAAAGAGTTGGATTGGGTGCGTGCCCATTACACAGGAAGGGCTAAGTGGCTCATCTTTATTTTGTACCTTACCTTCAGATAGACACTGGAAACATGATGGTAAAACTGAATGATGTAATGATCGGATTATCATTGCTAAAACTGTCCCTTGGATATGTTAAAATTAAAATTAAGAAGGCCTTTAAAAAGTATTAAAAAGTTTATTTATATAATGTGATTTGTTCTCAATGATATTCTGCTATTGGATATTTTTAAGGCAAAATGGTGTTAAGTCTATCTTCTTGGTACAGTGATTGTGATTGTAATTTTTGCAATAAGAAAAAATTCTTATTTGAGTTTAAAAGTTTTAATGTGTATCTGTTTTAAAACAAGCATCCAAGAGAAAATGAGTGACACCTAGCCTTGAGAGGTCAAGGGATTTTTCAAAATGCAACTAAAAACTAAAGTATAGAATATTAAAACGGAGATAACAAATTAGGAATTGATTTCTGGATATAAAGTTTAAAAGTAAAAACGTTCTAAATATTTACCTCAAAATGCTAAAGGAAAAATTAGGATTACCAAAATAATTGCTTAATTCTTATTTCAGTTTGCTCTCATAGGTTTTTTTTTTTTTTGTAACAGTTCCTAGCAGGTCCACAAAAAGGAGTGAGGATTCTTGTAAGTTTATCAGATGTAACTTTGGCTCTTAGTACTTTTCAGGTAAGAACATGCTTAAAAGACACTTCTATGTTGAACACCTTGTTGCTTTTAAGTGGATGAGAGTGGCCTTTTATGAGAATTGTTGATCTACAAACTGGTTCCAAGCCAGCCCAGGCAGAAAAAGGTCCTTGTGAAACTGTCACTTCTACTCAGCCAAAAGATGGTTGAAAGAGCAAGCAGAGTTTCTTTAGGACTCAAAGTGGCAGAGCAATAGCCTGCTGTAGATCTGAGGGACAGCACTCAGGCCCCGAGTTCAAGTTTAGCAACTAACTAAGGGAAATGCCAATGAGGCATTTTTCCCAGTGTGGAGAAGACACTCCTGGGATGAAAACAATGGAGGAGCATCCAGACACCATAAGCCACTGCTTGTATGGCAGAAATAATGTCAGATCTTAGAGTCATTTGTGTGTCGCTTTTCAAAAATTGGTCAGAACCAGGAGTTCATGGGAACATAGTTTGTAAGCATGCATACTGTCTATGTCTATCTACCTTGTAAGGGACAGGAACTCTTCAGTCATCTGTGATAGTACTAAAAAGTTAAGGTTTTAAAATGTGGAAGATAGTTTTGATCCCAACCCCTGTATGTGCCAAAAACTCTAATTGGCAGTAAATTTTGAGCTGATGCCAGCTACATGAAATTCATCTGCTCAGGAAAAAAACTTTGTAAACCTGAGAGTGTGTTTCTATTGATATCTGTCTGAAGGCCTACATAGGTAACTGAGGCATTGTTAGGATTACTAGAGATCACATTCCTATGCCATCCAGAAAGATCCTTTTGTAAACTAGAAGTCTAAATAAGCTCCACTGCTGTAGCCAGAAAAAAGGTCTGTGCATTTGTTAAAAGTTAAAATATTGTTCTTAATGACATTTAACCCTGATAACCTCTTTGTAAAATAGGCTATGTTTATAGGTTCCTGGCTAACTAGGATCAACATCCCTGAGTCAGCTTGAAGAAGTGACAGAAGCTGAATCTTTGCCCAACATCCCCTTTTAAGAACAAGGGACCAGATTCACTTTTTTAAAAATGTGGCAAAACAGACAGAAGGAAAAGACATGGGAAATAATAGTACAGGCCTGAGCCCTGTATATCTGCCTAGAAAATCCTAGCCCTATTAAAAGAACTCTCTAATTTAAAATGTTGTCAGCTTGGTAAATTGTCCTGGGCTATTGTCTAAATAGTTTTAAAATCTAGTGGGGTCACAGCCTGCCAAGCCTATGCCATGTGTCCTTAACCAGGTTGTGTAGGAATTTGCAGCTCAGCACGAGGTGTGACTGTCCTTTGGAGCCACTGAGAGACCCTGTGCTGCTGCTGCTGTTGCTGCTGCTGCTGCACACCCTAATGGGTAAAGTTCAACGACAGCCTGACAGTCACCTGGAGGAAATCTACATCATCAATCAGACCACCTCCACTGTAGTAAAATAGACTGAACTCCTGCTTGACTCCATCACCTGAGAATGCTTCCCTGTTGATATCTACTACAAAATAATATCATGTGGGACATTCTTTTAGTGATATCTAGTAACCCTCTCTACTCCCACAGTGGATATTAGTGGCAAGGTTATTGCTGAATTGCCTTAGGCACTTCAGGGTCACAGCCTCTTTTCTCTCTGGTAGGGTAATAACCTGCTTCTTCCTGGGTATGTTTTAAAGATAAAGGAGGATTTCTTTTTTAAATCAACGGAGACAGTAAGAGGAATGAGACCCAGCCCTAATCTTAGCCTTAAAATCTAACAAGCTTTTCATCCCATTAGTGACCTGAGGCTTTCTGAGATAACATGGTTCCACAAGTCAAAGTAAAAATGGGCACACACACACACACACACACACACACACACACACACACACACACACACAAAAACACTCCCACAGAGATGTACACACACAGAGTCACAGGCAATATTGTATCTTAAATTCTTATCCAGAGATTGGACAACAGCCCACTTATTTGTGAAGGTTTTTCTTGATTATTTTGAAGGAGGAGGATAGTTCATGAGACACAGGTGACAAGACTTTAGTGAGGAATACTTTATAAACAACTAGCTTATAAAAAGAACAGGAGCACGGTTTTTATCTTTAAATCTTACATTCCTTCAACTATAGTTTTAAATAATAATCATTGAGGGGCTGGGAAGGTGGCTCAGTGGTAGAGTGCTTGTCTTGCATGCATGACGCCCTGTGTTCAATTCCTCAGCACCACATAAGCAAAAAAAGAAAAAATCCAGAAGTGGCGCTGTGCCTCAAGTGATAGATTGCTAGCCTTGAGCTGAAGAGCTGAGAGACAGCGCCCAGGCCCAGAGTTCAGGCCCCACGACTGGACACCCATTCAAAAAAAAATAATCATTGAATTATGAGAAGACAATGCAGCACCTCTTCCCTTCTCCCCTTCCCCTCTGTCATAAAATATGACAAAAGTATCAAAAATAGTCTTTTATCTTAAAAAAATGTACACGTGTAAAAATGTCTGACTATATGTGTAAGGTTTTTTCAATATTTTTATGATTTTTCCCACCTCTAAGTATTTGTCTTTTGGGCAGATTACAGCACACAGGGGCTTCAAGAGCAAACAAAAGATTAGGAAACATGAACCAAACAGTGTCCTAAGAAGTAGATGCAAAAAGCACATGGCAGGCTGAGAGGGCCCTGAGAGGCAAAATGATTTTTGCAGAACAAGAGGAATAGTGAAAAATAAGGAATAAGGCATGGATCTCACCTAGGAAAGCTTCCTTGAGGCTGAGACCATGCTGGTTCCTAGGCCTACCTGAGGATGTTGGGATTTGACAATGTCCACATTTGTATAGAGTGATGTGGGAGGGGAAATTTCAGCCTCCCGTTTGTCTTTGGGATGGTCTTATGTGAGTAAGCAGCTTAGATCATTGGGCTCTGAGAGATGACACTACTTCCCTCACAATGGAATAGAATATGGAACTCTGAGACCCAGGCAACTGTAACTTACAGTCAGCTCTAGCCAGCTCACTTGGCCTGTGGCTCAGAAACAAGAAAGACATTCCTGTATTGTTTTCAAAGTTCAAGAGAATCAGGTCCCAGGCATGAGAGGGGTGAGTGCCTCACTCAATACTGCAGACATTGGATCAGTGCCAAACCACGAATCCAATGTCTCAGGCCTTTTTATAAGAAGAAATAAAGGGAATCACAAGGCAACTCAGGTCAGGTGTAACTATGACAGGAAACCTATTTAATCTCATTCTAGCCCACAGTACAGGCTTCTTCTTGTGTTTTTATATGTGTATATTGATAAAATATTTACTGTGTACTTTTCAATCCTATTACTCTATTACTCATTTTGAAGTGTACTCTCATTTCCATGTTTCAAAGATTCATTCTTTTTACCACCTCAGTGTGACAATGAGTCTGCTCAAATCCTGAATGTGCCTTATAATATATGGAGCTTGGACTCAGGCTTGTTGGAAATGCTGGTAATGGACCTGATCCCTGCCTACCAGAAAGGTGATCTCTTCTATGTTGGAAACTTCCACCGCCACTATAGAGAGTGGGAGACAATGGAGCAGTTGCTGGATATTGTTTAAAAAGTGAGTGTTCCTCATTCAAATCCAGGACTGATGAGACCCCCTGGTAGATTATTGGAATACTTGGTACCTCTCTGAGACTGTTTCACTGGGGTTTTATCACAGGAGCTTGGCTTGAGACAAAGAAGTGCATTCCCTGGATAACTCCTTACGAGTGGCCTGACAGAACATTTCATTTTCCTCAGAAGCTAGTGGAGCCTTAACAATTTGCTTGCTGAGAGACTAGGATTAAAGGAATGAGCCAGTGTCACCCAACATCCACCCTCACCTAGGAAATCACTATCTTGGAGGCCTTTGAAGGAATATAGATGGAAGAAAGAATGGAACTTGAACTTGGGGCCTGAGTGCTGTTCTGTTCATATCACTCTACCATTTAAGCTCCAAGTCCAGGTCTGGTCTTTGGCTGGTTAATTGAAGATAAGTGTCTTTAGAATTTTACAAACTAGACTGGGTTCAAACTGTGATCCTTAGATCTCACCCTCATGATTAGTAGGATTAGAGGCATGAGCCATGGGACATTTATTTGGACAAATGCTGATAAGCATCCTCACAGAATTTCCATGAAATTGTATAGACATATCTCTACTTTTTGTCTGTTATGTTTACATTACCATATGTGACTTAACCAGTCCCATGTCTGTCCTGTTAGTTCACAAAAGAGAAGCATAGAGTAACTTCCTTCTCTCCTCCCATTGGTACAGATCCTTCTACCGTAACTGGGAGGAAGATGAACAAGATGAAGAAGTAAGTGGACGTTGACACAAAGAGAAGTTCTGTCTTTGAAAACTGGGTATCTTTGAGGTGTCTGAATCAAAGTCAACTTCCTTCTTTGCACACCAGTTGTGATTTTCACCAGGGGGTTGAGGCTTGGCACTTCAGTGGATAGCAGATTACACAGTGTGGATGTGGTTGTGGTTTTGGACTCTCATGGATGACGAGGGGGGTATGTATAGCAAGTCAGATCAAGAGGGGAAACAACCTTCTCCTCCTAACATAGGGAGAATTTTAGATGATTATATTTGAGAAATTTCTAGAAGTGGGTTGTGAGGAGCATCCTGCTTGCAGGAGTCTCTTCCTACAACATGCAAGTCCCGCCAGAAAGAGGCTATAGTACAAAGCTCAGGATGGGGAGGAAAGGCTCTCATTTTCCTTGTCACCAATCTGCCCATAGCATAGTTTGTTCCATCTTCCCTATGTGGATGGACTTCTACCTTGATGATTTCTATGAGAACAAGAACCATGACACCCTGAAAGAACTTACACAGTATGTCAAGCTCAAGATGCCCTCTTCAGACTTGCTCTTCTGCTTACATATTCTTCTGGACCAGCTAGAGGAACGCATGGCCCATGAGACCAAGAAAAAGTGGAATAAGTCCTTGTTTAGATACCTCAGAGCTGGTGAATATGGATGGAACTTGGGTCTTTAGGCATGGGCAGGATGGGCATAGAGCCCTTAGTACTCCCCAGCTTGGCAAAATATCCTTTTATGGATATTCTTTGCCAGGTAATATCTGTTCTCCTTTGAAGGAACTTGGAAGTAGCCACTCATTAGAAACATATTAACTTCTCATCAGTGTTCAGTCCAAACTCAAGTTCTACAGCTTCCCCCATTAGATTCTCATGAAAGTGTAGTCACACCTTAACTTCTTGAGTTCTAAGACTCCTGTACCTATTTCCATTCTCAGGTTTGTATCACAGTAGAGCAGCTCCTGCAGTTCTCCAGATAAAGAACCCATCAGTGATGTCGTTTATGATGACTCATGGAAATCAGAAAACATTACTGATCTCCAGAAGGCATGTGAACATAGAGGGTATTTTTTTAATATATAGAAAGGCCCAAGCAGGTTTTGAGTCTTGTGGACATCCCACTGGTTCTGAACCCCACATGTGAAGCAGGAGTACCTGCACTTACTGCCAAGGAAGAAGATGATCCAGAATATCTTCCAGTGATGTTGATAATCCACCTAGATTAGCTCCAAACAAGTCAAAAAGACATGTCTTGGTATGCAGTGTAAATGTATGCTAATGGAAAATGACCCCAGTGTATCTTCAGGAAAACCAATAAGTGAGGTCCAAAATCTAGATTCAGTTGAGGAAAGGGAATCTTTCCTCACAGAATATCCTGACCAATCTGTCCTCCTGAAGGGGATCCAGTTTCCAATTGAGAAATTAGAATCTGTCCCTCCTTGGACTCAGGAAGAAAACCCTGTCTTTAATGAGGAAGTAAATCCCTTTTAGGACTCTGAGGCAGAATTTCTTTCTGAAGGCAACTTAGAAGCCAATCTAGATTTAGAGATTCCTTCCCCCATTCCTGGGAAAACCTGTATTTTTTTGTCCTGATGGTTATAAAATGCTCATTCTATTTATTTTTCTAACTTTATTAAAATGTTAGTGTTTTTTATATAATCTAGTATTCATGAATCCTAATTATGTTTTTAAGCCTACAATCTGAAGCATTGTGCATACGTGTTCTGTGGGAGGAAAACAGAGTGACAGGATGCTGTACAAGAGAGCCTACTGCATATTACTCAACTGTTAAATGCACAGGGAGCGGCAAGGAAGCCAGGCCATGCCTGTATGGGGAAATAAGGTGGCTACAAAAGGTCTATGACATAGCAGGATAGAGGTCCTAGAAAGCTGTTCTGTCAATTTGGACAAATGTCACAATACTTATAGTGGTATGTAGGATACTCTTCCAACCGTGAGTTCAAATCTGTTTACATTTCATTGTGCTTTGGGCACATATGGAAGAAAAATTACTCTCCAATAATATCATACAGTAATGTGAATCATTTTCTTTAAAACTGCTCCAGGGCTGAGAAGGTGGCTCAGTGGTAGAGTGCTCGCTTTGCATGCATGAGGCCCTGGGTTCAATTCCTCAGCATTACATAAGCAGAAAAAGCTGGAAGTGGCATTATGGCTCAAGTGGTAGAGCACTGGTCTTGAGCTGAAGAGCTTAGGGACAGTGCCCAGGCTCAGAGTTCAAGCCCCACAACTGGCAAAAATACTGCTCCATTAAACAATTAATTAAATAATTAATAATTAATTCAACTGCAGCCACTTAATCAGGCATGCTAGTCCCTCTGGTGAAGTAGGATCCTACTGGAAGCCTGCCCACCTAGGGCCGTTGTGAGCACCCCTCGCCTGGGACTGTGGAAGAAGATCAGGGTGCACCTGTTGTTGGGCTAGGGCAGCAACCTGGCAGCTGCTGCATGAATAACACAGTGCCACTGACTCACATCTAGCACCCCCCTGTCCCTTGGGCCGGGTCCATGAGGATCAGCCCCTGGGAGTACACGCATACTACGGGACAGGGTCCACCCACCTAGGAAGGAGTGCAGACTGAACAGATGCCACTCTGTGGATCAGTTTGTACAGTATTTATCAGCCGTGGAGGAGGGGTTGATTTTGTTCTGCTGTGGGGAAAAGACAAAAAAGACAGGCCCAAGCAGGGTGATGCCAACTTTTGTACTCAGACTGGCAAGGAAACTTTCCCCCACGCATTCGCCAGCAGGCTTAGGAAGCCATTCCATGCTCCTTGTCCATGGAGTAGCAGCCAGGGACACTCCCATCCGATACTCCTGGATGCTCTTTTGGGTTTGTTTGTTAATTTATTCAGAGAGCCCCTCCCTCAGACAGCAGAGTTATATTCTGGGTTTTGTAAAATGTTCTGCATCTGAGCATTCCCAGTGTTTGGTTTTTGTATTGTTTCTTTTAAATGCGTTTTGAAATTTGTGTTTTAGGTGTTGAGGTGCAGGAGGAGGAGCCAGGTTATGAAAATAGTTTCCTACAAGCCGTTCATCTAAAAATGAAAACATATTCTCTTTAAAAATGCATTTCAGGAAATAAATCTGAGAGTGGAGTAAAGGCTGTTTTCTCATGAGATCAAAATGTGAGATTTCTATATGCATGTTTTATGCATTCAAAATACAATTAAGTAATCCACTATCTAGGAACAATTGTCCAGACCTAAGAGTTAAGTGTCTTGGGAGTTAGAGGCAGGGTTTTTTGAGCTTTATCCAAAGGGAGGGAAGAAAGTTAAAATCCGTAGATTACTTTGTAGAATCAAAGTGGTAATACAAAATGAGAATCACTAAAAAAACCTCAGTGTTATTTGGGTTTTCAATTGTTCCATATGTATTTTTGGATTACTTCTATTTCATTGAAGAGTGAGATTGGGATATTGGTAGGTATCACATTGAATTTGGATATAACCTTTGGCAGTATTGCCATTTTCATGGTGTTATTCCTCCCAATCCATGAGCATGGGTGGTTTCCCACTTCCTTAGTTCTGCTTTCATTTTCTTTTTCAGGTTTTGAAAATTTCTTTCATAGAGGTCCTTCTTAACTCCTAGATATTTTATTTCTTGTGTGGCTTTTAAAAAGGGGTTGTTTTCCTAATATCACCCGCAATCTTAACATTATTGGAATACAGGAAAGCCATTGATTCCTGAGGGTGAATTTTATACTTGGCTAGTTTGCCAAAGTTTCAGATGAGCTCAATAATTTGGGAGTGGAGTCCATGTGGTTCTTTAAATACAGGATCATATCATCTGCAAAGAGGGAGAGTTTTATTTCATCTTTCCCTATTTGGAGACCTTTAAGTTTGCATCTTGTATTATTGCCCCAGCTAGCATTCTAATATTAAGTTGAAGAGTAGTGGAGAGAGCAGACTTTTTATCTCATTCCTGAATTTATAAGAAATGGCTTTAAATTTTCACCATTAAGTATAATGCTAGCTCTGGGTTTGCCAATCCATAGCAGAAAGAACAGCACTGGAGCACTATCAGTTCCAAATTTCAAACTCTACTAAAAAGCCATAGTAAAACAACAGCTTGTTACTGGCACAAGAACAGACCTGAGGATAAATGGAATAAGAATGAAGACTCAGAAATAAACCCACTGACCTATAGCCACCTAATCTTTCACAAGGGGGCTAAAAATTAGAATGGAAGAAAGACAGCCTTTTGAGTAAATGGTGTTGACAAAATTGCTTCAACACCTGTAGAAAACTAAAGCTAGATCTGTATATAATACCCTGCAGGAGAATCAACTCCAAATAGATCAAACACCTCAAAATAAAAGAAGACACCATGAAAACATTACCTGAAGGAATAGGAGAAACTCTAGGGCTTTTTAGCACAAGCCGAAATTTTCTTAAGAGAGAACTGGAAACAAAAGAAATCAAAGAAAGTTTGGAAAATTGGGATTGCATGAAACATCAGAGCTTCTGCAAGGCAAAGGTCATAGCTAACAAGATCAATAGAAAGCCCACGTTCTGGGAGAATATCTTCACGAGTCATAAAACGGATGAGGTCTTATATCTAAACTATACTTAGGACTCAAAAAATTAAATCACCTGACAACAAATCCTCAAAGAAACAACTACTCGATAACTAAGTGGGCTAAAGACTTAAAGAGAGACTTCTCTGAAGAGGAAATAAAAATGGTCATTAGACTCATGAAGAAATGCTCAACTTTTCTAGACATAAAAAGGGGAGCCTGGCATAATATATGACAAACACTAAGGGTAAACAACTACCAATAGTGAATATGGTCCCAAGCCAAACTCTCCTTTACATTTAAAGGATATATAAAAATATTTCATGACAAAGAAAACTTGAAACAATGTATCTCCACCAAATAAGCAGGGTAGAAGTTAATTAAATATACCCTATATAGAGAAGATCAAGAAGAACAGGATCTGGTTATATAAAATGCTCCCTACCAGAGAAAAAGGTAAATATATTAACAGTAGATGAGGCACAGCTCCTAACAGCAGGGCTATAACATAACATATTTCTCAGTCTTAACTTTCAATATCAATGGAATTAAATTACCAATTAGAAAACAGATCAGATACTAGTATCAAAAAACAAGACACATCCATCCAGTGTCCACAAGAGATACATTTTATTGACAAAAACAAACGTACTCAAACTGAAAGGCTGGAAATAAAATTTTCAAGTAAATGGACTCCATAAACAGGCCATAGTAGAATTACTAAAATAAGATAAAATAGAATTCAAATTAAAATTAGTAGGAATAGACATTACATGTTGAGAAAGGCAACTCTCAATTAGGAGGATATAACAAGTGTAAATATCAATGCCCTGAATCCTGGACCACCCTACATCATCAACCAAATACTACACAACCTAAAAACACATCTCAACCCATCATTGTCATCCATCAATTGGTTATACTGGAAAAACTCAACCAATAAACTGAAGACCTAAATAACTACATTGACCACCTACCCCTAACAGACATCTACAGAACATACATTCAGTATCAGTATATACATTCTTCACAGCAGGTCATGGAAGATTCTCCAAAATAGAACCTATCCTATGTCACACAGAAATTCTGTCCAAATTGAAAGAAAATTAATTGAATTCACATATCTTTTCAGACCACAACAGAATAAACTTAGAATTAAACAGCTAAAGCAAAAAAAAAAAGGTCAAACCCATGAAGAGTGAACAACACACTGCTTTATGACCAGTGGGGCACTGAAGAGATTAGAATAGAAATCTGAAAGTTTCTGGAATTTAACAAAAATGAACACACAAAATACCAGCTACTCAGGGACATATTAAATGCAATACTTAGTGGAAAATTTACAGCTTTGAATGCCTACATCAAGCAATTGGGGAAATCTCAAATCAAGATTTCATTTGATTTTAATTACGGTCTGCTATTAGGACACCCACAGACACCAAAATCAGAGGATGCTAATTCTTCTGATAAAATGCATAATAATTTTTCATAATTAATATAACATGAAGACTTTAATATTAATAACATTAAAAATACTTGTATTCACATTATATAATATATTGAAATCCTTTAGTTTCATCAATTTTTAGAATATTTATAACTAAATGTAAATTGTTTGTAAATAGTTATTTGATGATGTATAAAAATGAGAAAAAAATTCGCATACATATTACTACAAATGCAAACAGATTCACCTAGTTATTTATGATCCTTCATTTGTTGGTTTCATTCATGCATGGATAACATGCAAAGAAGTGAAAATTCCAAACTTGACTTTATTAAGGATTCATTACATGGAGTTTATGTTGGGCTAAAGAGATTTTATAAATTAAATTGTTTTGTCCCATTCTTTCTCCTTCTCTTCCATCCTTCCTTCCTTTCTTCTTTGCTTCCTCCTTCCTTCCCTCCATCCCTACCTCTCTCTTTCTCTCCTTCCTTTCTTCCTTTCTTCCTTCCTTCCTTTTCCTTCCTTCTTTCTTTCTTTTTTTCTTTCTTCCTTTTTCTTTCTTTCTCCTTTCGTCTAATATTCCTCTCTTCCTTTTACTCAGACTATTTCTTATGGCAATAGAAAAAATCTGAACTGTTGTACTGTAAGGTGTTATGAGTGATTATAAATATTAACTAGATTAATATTAATTTTAATAACCTATGTTATATCTTAAGACAAATTATACTAAAAGCAACTTCTCAAATGTTCCAAGATATGTAACAAATATTATTTTCATGATATTGTTTATTTCTTCAAACTAAAATAAGTATTTAGGCATAATATTGCTTGTGTGTGGGTTTTGTTCTTGTGATTTTAACTCAAGAACTATCCCTTAGTTGTTCTTGTTTTTTTCCTCAAGGGTATTGGTCTATCATTTGAGCCTCAATTCTATTTCTGGCTTTGTGTGTGTGTGTGTGTTTTTGTGTGTGTGTGTGTGTGTGTGTGTGTGTGTGTGTGTGTGTGTGTGTGTGTGTGTGTGTGTGTGTGTTGTAATGTGTGTGTGTGATTAATTGAGATATGTCTCACAAACTTTCTTGCCAAGGCTGACTTTGTACCCCAGCTTCCTGAGTAGCGAGGATTACAAGCTTGAGACACCCATATTTAGCACAGATTTAATATATCCAACAATAAAGTAAATTGTATTTTTTGAATTCTAGAGGCTCAGTTTAACAAATTAACATTTAGATATTTATTCATTTATTAAACCTGAACCTGCATTGTGAAAAATGTTTCATTTTTATGAAAAATTATGCACGCAAAGGTTTAAATGACAGAATCTTTAGACAAATTGCAATACTCTATCATTCAAAAGCAAAAAAGGGATTGTTAATCAAATTTCTCATATAAGCTAAAAGCAAAAGGCTCTGTCAGGCTGAATGAAGCAATTTTTCATTAAATTAAATATTATATACTGTGGTCACGTGATTTTCTATTCTTTTAAACCTAAACTTTTTTAGGTTTTGTAAATTCATACATTTTGTGAGTATATAAAAATCTTGATTACAAATCATGTATTTCTGAGGTTTGATTACTAAGTCATATCAGAGAAACACTGAATTTCATGTATTTTATGTCAACAGTGATTTTTAGAAATTGAATGAACCTCATTATAAGAAAACTAAAGCAGGATATTTAATCACTTATCCAATTATTCCTATAGACTTGAAGATAACTAATTTTTGAATGGTAGGAAATTCATATTATACCTACTCTCTAAAGAATAATTCTGATAAAGATTGTGATAGTATTTATTTTTCCTTCAACTTGAAGGAAAGAACCTCACTGTTGATGACAAATACTTGAATGGAAATGCCATAAAATTATGAAAAATTCAAGTCATTATGAGTTAGATGAAATAGTCATTTTTGAAGGTCACAAAATGAAACCTCTGGGAGCATCCTTATCCATTAAATAAAATGTATTTGTGCTCAAAATATTTCATTCATCTCTCCAGCAATGGTATAACCAAACCACCTCTATGCCAAATAGCATCTCTGGTATTTAGGAATAGAAGTTATCACAATTGTATAGAAAGATCTACCCATCAGTCTAGAAATTAAATCTGAAATAATAAAGGATTGGGATTAATAATTAGGTTTCACTATGTTGCCATAAAGAGGTGAAACCTTTCACGTGGACATAGTTATAGAGATTAGGTCACTGAGAACTTGTCATCAAAGAAGGTTTAAGATCAAAGTCCTTTTTTCCTCTTCCTTCGTTTACTTCTCTGTCTCCTTCTCCTTTTCCTTCTCCCTCTCCTTTTTCCCCACCTCCCCTTTCTCCCTTTCTCACTCCTATTCTTACTTTTCTTTACTTCCTCGCTTCCAGGAATACACATACTCCATCACATGTTCCTGATATGGGGTACTGTACCATCACCAACCAAAAGTAATGAGAAAAAGAAATGTAAATTGAAAGGTATAAAATCAGAAACCAAGATTAATCTTTCCTCCTTTGAAGTTAATTTTATAAAAATATTTGTCATATTAATAGGAGACTAACACAGCATGTCCTCATATATTATAAGGGATAAGATTTACTAGAAATAAATCTGGCCAACATTGTCCTAATGAAATAATTGATCAACTTAATTATATTTGGACAAATCTACTTTAAAATATCAGATATACTTCAATAAGAGGCAAAAAATGTGTTCAGAGGGAGAGTGGAGGAGAAACTAGAGCTAAACAAGCTCTCACATAGCAGTTTTACTGTTCCAGTGAACAGTCCTAGGTTAGAGAATCACACCAAGTGTCCCATTACAGTACAGAGAGTTTGTCCAGAGAGGGAAAATCCAGGCAAGGAGACAGATCAGAGCACTTGCTGGTAGCCATGGCTGTGCCAGCTGTGGCAGCAGTGGCAGTGGCCATAGGCGCCATACCTATAACAAAGAGTCCAGGACAAAGATGCCAGACACAGCGGGACAGCAGATTCTACTCAACATCAGTAAGAACTGACGGAAAAGGAACCAAGATTCTGATGTGAGTGGAACACTGACATCCTCACTCCTTCTCAGCGAACAGAGAAGGTAAAGCCACCCCACCCTGCCACCACCACCAGAGATCTCCATCTTTGATACTGACAAAGGCCCATTTGAACAGCTATCTCTAACTCAGGCCTTGGAAGAAAGCAAGATCCATTTAGGAGATCACAGGAACCTGACCTGACTTGCCACGCTCAGTTCCACCCAAGAGAAGTCACCCAGCCCAGGCAAAGAAGCCCTGCCCTTGGAGGAGTGACTTTCTTCACTCTGTAAACAGAGCCAGAGGCTGCCCCTCCCTACAGCAACCTTGACAATCAATTGAAATTCAGTAAACATAAATGCTGAGAATGGATCCAGACTGGGCTGTGTATCTCAGGAGCTAGCGCCTCAGGGAAAAGCAACTGTTGGCTGAGAGGCCTCAACCCTACCCAGAACCTAGCCTCATCACAGCATCTCAAAACTAGAAGAAACAGCCGTCTCCCTCTTTTGTGATACTCAAAGCAGATCTCCTTCCCACTGAACTAGCCTGGGAGGAGGATCACAAAATTATGGGTAATGCCGAACATTTTTCTGCCTGCTCAAACAAACTGACTTAAGCAACTAATCAAGCCACAGGAAAAACAAACACCACAAGCAGACCAGAGACGCCACCAAGAGACTGGTTATGGACACAGGGGAGATAGAATATCTTCACATTCTACCCCCACAAAAATAATCAAAGAAGTCTTTTTGTACCTTTCTTTAATTTTAATTTTTTTTTTTAAATAATGTTTTCAATTAATCTTTTTCTTCTCATCATTATTATTTTAGGTGTAAATGTGTGTGTGTGTGTGTGCTTTTTTATAAAATCTCTTCTAACCTTTTGGTCCTTATTATTTTATTCTTTTCTTTTTTTTCTCTTTCTTTTTTGTGAGACTTAATTGTTATTCGGATCATCCCCAGATATTTACCCATCGTCGAATATTAGACATTATGCCCCGTTGTGTACAACTTAATCCAGAAATTTATTACTCAGTTCACAAACTCTTACGCTAAAATTCTTTAAGAGCAGTATTATCTCTCTTTATACCTATATAATTTTCAAGTAACTAATTTAAAGAATTTTTAGTTTTTCATGTCTCCTTTTTTTCCCTCCCATCATCTCATCCTGTCCTTTTCGTCTCTCAATATCATCATTAAACACATAATTTTAAGTGTTTCACTTTTTAAATTTAAATTTTTGTATTTCCATTTTTTCTTTTTTATTCTTAATCTTGCTTCTAGCATTCTGCCTAATCCATTTCCCTCTCTAAGATTAGGACTTGGTTAAATTCACTCTCCTTTTAACTCTCCACATCCCTCTAATCCTATTTTTGCCCACATTTCCACCTAAAATTAATAATTTGTGATTTGCCAAATTCTTCTTTGCTGTTCTTAGCACATTAAGCCATAGTTGTTTGATGTTGAATAAATTGTATCTGTTGAAAAATATTGTATCTGCAGACTTTTGTCTGTGCAACTACAGAACTTTGATGATACTTGCCTTAAAATTTTGTTCTAACAAAAAATTGGTGTGACTTTCATACCAACTGGGCAGAACAAACCGGAAAAACACAAGGAAAATTGCAAGTCCAGTTATCTGAACTCCCACTCAGGAAAATCATTTGACAGCATAGTTAATGTATAATCCAAAAGAGAGTTCCCAAACATCTCTACAAACACTACTGGTAAACATGGTGAATGAAAAGATTGAAAACCTGCAAAGGATTCAATGTGAGCGTGATAGGGAGAGAGAGGCAAACCAAAGATTAATACTGGAATCTCATGAGAGTGAGGAAGCTCCTCAAAGATTGATACAGGAATTGCATGAGCAGGATCAGAACAGTCAAAGAGAAATACAGGAATTGCATGAGCAGGCTGAAAACAGTCAAAGAGAACTACAGGAAATGCATGAACATGAGGAAGCTAATCAAAGAGTAATACAGGACTTGGGAGAGCGGTATGACAAAAGACAAATATCAATAGAGGCATTCATGGAATCCATAAACAGAAAGCTGAAAGAATTCAGGGAGACCACAAAGGGAATGCTGAATGGAGCCCAACAGAAGGAATGGGAGTACAAGGAAACCATAACCAATCAAGTACGTGATTTGAGAATAAACACAACACCTAATTAATGAGGTAAAGAAGTTCTTACAAGATCTAAAACAAAGCTCCAACAAAGAATTTGAAGTCATCAAAGCTGACCAATTAGAAGGAAAAGAAATTTAAAAAAACAAAGTAGAAAGTCTCGACAGTAGCTTATACCATGCAGAGGAGCAAATTTGAGGGATTGAGGACAGCCAGCTTATTACAGAGAAAGAACATACAACTATCCAAGACAAATCCAAGAAATATGATAGATCTATTCAACATTTTGAAGACACTCACAGAAGACTTAATCTGAGGATAATGGGGGTAGAGCAGCACCTAGAGACAGAATTTAGTGGTCTAGGAAATTTAGTTAACATGATCCTAGCAGAGAACTTCCCAAACATGCAAAAAGATAGGCCTATTCAGATACAAGAAAGTTTTAGAACCCCAAATAGACCAGACTAGAGAAGGATATCACACCATTACATTATAATCCACACAGGATCAATTCCAAGGAAAAAATCCTTAAAGCTGTCAAGTAGAAAAGATCAACTATTTACAAAGGGAAACCAATTAGAATCAGCTCAGATTTCTCAATGGAGACAATTAAATCAAGAAGAGCCTGGAATGATGTAGGCCATGTCCTAAGGAAAAACAACTATCAATCAATCATACTGTGCCCAGCTAAGCTCTCCTTCATAACTGAAGGTAAAATAAAAACGTTCCATAGCAAAGAAAAACTGAAACAATGGATCTCCAACAAACTGGCCCAAAAAAAAATACTTAACGATGTGCTACACATAGAAAACCAACAAGACCACAATAAAGACCAAGAAACCGCACCCAAACTGAGAATCCAAGAACTATAGGAAGAATCCAATTGCTCCAGCCCCCAAGAAGTTGGATAGCATTGCAGGAACTCCCAAACACTTCTCAGGCCTAACTCTCAACATTAATGGACTTAACTCTCCAATTAAGTGACAGACTGTTTAGTTGGATTAAAAAGCAAGATCCTTCTATCTGCTGCCTTCAGGAGTCACACCTTGCTCATACAAACAAATACATTTTGAAAGTGAAAGTCTGGAACAAATTCTACCAAGCAAATGGTCCCCATAAAGAGGCTTGAATGGCAATCCTGATATCAGATAAAATAGACTTCAAATTACAATTAGTGAGAAGACATAAAGAAGGTCTCAACATACTAATTAAGGGATCTCCCCTTCAGGAGGATATTACAATTCTAAATCTCTATTTGGCAAACAACGGATCACCCAGATTTATCCAAGAAACACTACTTTCCCTCAAATCTCACATAGATCCAAAGACATAAATTGTTGAAGTGTTTAAGTCACCACTATACCCACGAGATAGATCAAATCGGCAAAAACTCAACAGAGAAACTGCAGATCTAAACAACTGCATGGATCAACTAGATATAACAGACATCAACAGAAGATTTCATCCAGCAGCATCAGAATACACGTTTTTCTCAGCATCACACGGAACAGTTTCCAAAATAGACCCCATTTTAGGTCATGAAGCAAACTTGTCCAAATTCAGAAACATTGAAGTTTTGCCATGCATTCTCTCACACCACAAGGGAATAAAATTAGAACTGAACACCAAAAGGCACCAATGAAAGTCCTGTAACACATGGAGGCTGAACAACATACTGTTGAATCACCAGTGTGTCATGGAAGAGATCAGTAAGTAAATTCAAATATTCATGATATTCAACAAAAATGAACACACAAATTACCAGCTTTTCTGGGATAGAGCAAAGGCAGTACTCAGATGGAAGTTGATAGCTCTGAGTTCCTACATCAACAAATTGGAGAGACCTTAAACCAACAATTTTATGAGATATCTGAACCTCCTTGAGAAAGAACAACAAGATAAACCCCAACCCAGTAGATGGAAAGAAATACTTAAAATTAAGTAGGAATTAAATGAATTAGAATTTTTTAAAAATCCATAGAAAGAATCCACAAAACAAAGAGTTGGTTCTTCGAAAAATTAACTAAATTGAAAGACTGTTAGCAAATCTTATCAGAAAAAGAAAACACACCCAAATAAATAAATTCAGAGATGAGAATGGAAACATCACCACAGAAACAAGATTCAGAACATTATAAGGGAATGCTTCTCAAACCTTTATATTAATAAGTGTGAGAACATGGCATAAATGGACCTTTTCCTAGCAAATATGGACATGCCAAAAATGAGCCAAGATGAGATAAACCATCTTAACAGCCCCATATCAAGGATTGAAATAAAATCAGCAATAAGAGACCTTCTATCTAAGAAAATGCCAGCAACAGATGGATTTACAGCAGAATTCTACAAGTCCTTCAAAGCAGAGCTCAAACCAATAATCCTCCAACTCTTCAATGAAATTGAAAGGGAAAATTCACTACCGAACTCATTCTATGAAGCCATAATAACCCTTATTCCAAAAACAGGCAGGGACTCATCAAATAACAAGAACTATAGACTCATTTCTTTGATGAATATTAAGCAAAACTTCTCCACAAAATTTTGGCCAATTTACTTCAAAAATTCATCCAAAAAATCACGCATCACGATCTAACATGTTTCATTTCAGGGATGCAAATCTGGTTCAATATACACAAATCAATTAATATAACTCATCACATCAAAAAACAGCAAGGATAAGAACCACATAGTTATCTCAATAGATGCAGAAAAAGCATTTGACAAGATCCATCAACCCCTTTATGATGATGGGTCTGAAAAAATTAGGAATCTAGGAAACATTACTCAATACAATAAAGGCTGTATATGACAAACCTACAGCCAGCATTATACTTAATGGTGGAAAAATAAAGCCATTTCCTCTTAACTTAGGAATGAGACAAGGATGTCCACTCTCTACTTCTCGTCAACTTAGTATTAGAATGCTTAGCTACCGCAATAAGACAAGATGCAAACATAAAGGGGTTCCAAATTGGGAAAGATGAAATAAAACCCTTTGCAGCTGACATGATTTTAAAGAATCACACGGACTCCACTTCCAAATTACTGAAGCTGATTCAAAACTTTGGCAAAGAAGCAGGGTATAAAATTCACCCTCAACAATCAATGGATTATCTTTATGAAAACAATGAGTAAAGCATGGGTGAAATCAGGAACGCAATTCATAATAGTGCACCAAAAATAAAATATGTAGAAATTTACATAATCAAAGAAGTTTAGGACCTTTATGATGAAAACTTTAAAAACCTGAAAAAGGAAATCAAAACAGAACTTAGGAAGTGGAAACTCCCAAGCTCCTGGATTGGAAGGATCAACATCGTGAAAATGGCACTACCTGCCAAGGCTATCTACAAATTCAATGTGATACCTATCAATATTCCAACCTCATTATTCAACGAAATAGAAAAGGCAAACCAAAAATTCATATAGAACAATAAAAGACCCCGAATAGCTAAAACGATCCTCAACAGAAAGATCACTGCTGGAGGAATATCAATACCAAATTTCAAACAGTACTACAAAGTTATAGTTATCAAAAGAGCTTGGTACTGACACAAGAACAGACCTCAGGACCAACGGAAGAGAACTGAAAACCCAGAAATGAACACACAGCCCTATAGCCACTTAATCCTCAATAAGGGAGCTAAAAAACTAGAATGGAAGAAAGACAGCCTCTTCAGTAAATGGTGCTGAAAAAATTGGTTAACTACTTGTAGAAAACTAAAGCTAGATCCTTATATATCACCCTGCAGCAGAATCAACTCCAAATGGATCAAAGACCTCGGGGTCAAAGCAGAAACTCTGAAAACATTACAGGAGAGAATATGAGCTACCCTAGGTCTCCTTGGCACAAGCCGAAATTTTCTTAATAGACACGGAGAAACACAACAATTCACATAAATGTTGGACAAATGGGATTGCATGAAATTGCAGAACTTCTGCATTGGCAAAGGACATAGCTATCAAGATCAATTGAAATCTCACGGATTGGGAGAAATACTTCACTAGCCATACAATGGACAAGGGTCTCATATCTAAAATATACCGGAGACAAAAAGTTGAATCCCCCAACAACAAATCTTCAAAGAAACAACTGCCCAATAAATAAGTGAGCAAAAGTCTTTTTTTCTTTTTTTAAAATTAAGTTTTTTATTGTAAAAATACTGTACAGAGGGGTTACAGTTACATGAACAAGGTAATGAGTACATTTCTTTTTTTGTTATTATTTTCTTTCTTTTTTTTAATTGTGAGAATACCATACAGAGGAGTTACAATTACATGGGCAAGATAACGGTACATTTCTTATCAAGCATTGTTGCCTGCTCTTTTTTTTCCCTTCCCATCCATTCCCATAATCCCCCTACCTCCCCCAATCCGATTTTTACCTCCCCCACCCCGCCAAAGTTGTAAAGTTCGTTTTTCGACATAACCATTAATGCCTGTCCCCCACAGTATAACCCCTGCTTTCACTGTATTTGATGTTGGTATAATTTGTGGAGGGGAAGGACAAAAACAAATCGAGCTAAAGTCTTAAAGAGAAACTTCTCTGAAGAGGAAAGAAGGATTGCCAATAGACACATGAAGAAATACTCAACCTCCTTAGCCATAAAAGAAATGCAAACCAACACAACATTTAGATACCACCTCACGCAGTTAGAATGGCTATAATCAAGAACTCTAATTTAAAGAACAGATGTTCCAGGGGATGTGGAGAGAAGGGAACCATACTGCATTGTTGGTGGGAGTGTAAACTGATTCAAACACTTTGGAAAGTAGTATGGAGGTTCCTCAAAAGACTCCACATAGAGCTCCCCTATGACCCAACAATCCCACTTTTGGGCATTTATGCAAATGTTCACAAACAAAGCTATAAGCACAACCATGTTTATTGCAGATTTATTTACCGAAGGTAATATATAGAACCAACCCAGATGCCCCTCAGTATATGAATGGATCAAGAAAATGTGGCATATATACAAAATGGAATTCTATGCCTCCATGAGAAAGAATGAAATTGCCCCATTTGTTAAGAAGTGGAAAGACTTGGAAAAAATAAATTAAGTGAAGTAAGCCAGGCCCAAAGAAATGTAGCTCCCATGGTATCCCTTATTTGCAGTAACTAATTTATGTCTGAGACCAAGATAAGGATTCAATTTTTCTTTCTTGCGATTGTTCCTAACATACCTATAAGATGATTTCTTTATTGCTTTGTATGTCCATTCCCCCCTGTATATCCCCTGCTTTCACTGTATTTGATGTTGGTATAATTTGTGGAGGTGAGGGAAAAAAGAGATTGTTTAAATAGGGATACAGGTGGACCCATTGCAACAATGAGATACACAAGATTTTATTTCAAAAATACAATGTACAACTTTCGCTGGGGGGGATGAGGGGGAGATGGGAAGTGTTGGGAAGGAGAAACAAAGGAGTAGGTAACAATGTTTGATAAGAAATGTACTTATTACCTTGCCCATGTAATTGTAACCCCTATGTAATGTACTTTCCCAATTGAAAAAAAAAGGCAAAAGAATTTCCTGTATGGTTTCTTATGAAAAGAAAGAAGAATACAATCTGCTCCTCAAGGAAATTGACCCATAACTGGCAGTACTGTCACATTCATAAATGATGTAAGAAGACTGAAGAACAAATTTCAACTCAAACTTCCTGATATAAAATTTACTTTGTCCCCTGTAAACAACCATTCAATTCTATCTATGTCTTGCTCCCAAAATGATTCGTATTTTATTCTTATCATATTTTTTAATTAACTTTAAGTAGTTGAATGGAAATTGCAGTTTGACAAAACAGTTTATGAACAGTATTTAGTGAGTTTTTTTCTTTTTTTTCTCCTGAGGTTTGAACTCTGGGTCTGAGCGCTGTCCCTGAGCTCCTTTGGATGAACACTAGAACTCTATCATTTGAGGTACAGCAACAATTTCAGATTTTTCTGAGATTTAATTGGAGATAAGAATCTCACAGACTTTCCTGCCAGGGTTGGCTTCAAAGCTCAATCATCACCCTCTTGACTATCTAGAAAAATAAGTGTGAGCCTCTAGTGCCTGGCTTAAAACAATGCATCTTTTATTTTTTGGTTTATCCTGGGGCTTGAACTCAAGGCCTTGCCAATGTCCTTGAGATTCTTTTCCTCATGCTAGCACTCTACGACTTGTGTCATAGTACCAATTCCAGCTTTTTTTGTTTATGTAGTACTGAGGAATCAAACTCAGGGCTTCATACTTGCAAGGCAAACCGTCTACCAGTAAGAAACATTTCATGGCTAATACAATGCAACTTGAGGTTCATTATCCCTCATCCCTCTCAATCCTATTTCATCCCTCAATTTACATAATTATGTAGAATATTTACTGGCTCTCAATGTCATACATAGTCACTCAGAGGCTATGTCACTGTGCCAATTTTAAAAAGCTCATATAATTAGTACATTTCTTATCAAGCATTGTAGCCTCCTCCTTTGTTTCCCCTCTCCATCCCTTCCCATCTTCCCCCCGACCCCCCACTCAATCCTCCCCGCCCCCCTCGCACGAAAGTTCTAAAGTTTGTTTTCGACATAACGACTTGTACATCTCATTGTAAGTAGAAAATGTAGTATAGGGCTGCGGAGATGGCTCAGTGGTAGAGCACTTGCCTTGCATGCAGGAGGCCCTGGGGTCGATTCCTCAGCACCACATAATCAAAAAGAAAAAAGCCGTAAATTGAGCTGTGGTTCAAGTGATAGAGCACTAGCCTTGAGCTGAAGAGCTGAGGGAGAGCGCCCAGGCCCAGAGTTCATGCCCCACTACGGGACCGCCCCGATCAAAAAAAAAGAAAATATAGTCTGTTTTATCCATTTTTCATATGTAATATTAGTGTTTCCTAAGTAAGTCCATGTAAATTTATTTCATGTTGTTTTGCATACATGTGTATAATTGTATTACATCCTCAATGAGCATCTCAACAATTTATTATATTGTATCATAAAAGGTTTTGCAATATCTATTCTTGTACATGTGTCTCATTTGACATAAGTTGAAATATATTTTGTATATAAAATTATGATTGAAAATGCTGGATCATAGAGGCAACTCTATGTATAATATCTAAAAGATTGCCAGTATGTTTAACAAACTGACTATCTCACTTTAAGTGCCAAGCACCAATGTATAAGGATTCCAATTTCTATATAGTGGTTGTGCAGGGCTATCTTATTGATGTTTTCCACTAATCTCTATGTATGCAGTGTCTAGGCATGATATGACCTTTTCATGTTCTTTGGTTGTTGGTATATTATAACAGACCGTTTTTTGATAACTTATTCAGGAAGGTTAAAGTTTTTCATTGGCATTAATATTTATAAGTTTTTGACAATTTCCAAAAACACCTGACCAGCACTCTTTGACTCATTGACAAAGGAATATAAACTTAAATATATTTCTCTGTCCAATATTAAAGCTGTTAGTGTAAAATTGTTAGGTTTGTAAAGGAAAGATTACACAGCTCAATGGGTTTATAAGGCACCAGATTGGATCCACATAATTATTGTCAAGGAATATTTAATAAGGAGTAAAACAAAATATTTGTGGAATGATATTCTCTTTAATAAGTGGTGATAGGTTAGCAAGTATTGGGGGAGAATTAAAAAATAAACATTGACTTAAACATAACAATTTATTCAAATATTAACTTCAAGCAGGATTAAAACATGGCATATAAAACAAAAAGAGTGATGTAAATGTAAATCAAAGAAATATGTCTTGACAATTTTGGAGATGAAGTATTCTTAACTTAGGCATTAAACTTATAGGAAAGGAAACTTGATATAATAGAACTCAATAAAAGTGTAAAATAAAATTTGGTCTGTGAAAGCTCATATACAAGTAGTGAATACAAATTGGGAGCAGAGGGCTTATGTATCTCATCCTAGCTACTTGGGAGGCTGTGATTTGAGTATTGCTATTCGAAGCCAGCCCACAAAATAAAGTCCCTGAGAATCTTATCTCTGATTAATTTACAAAAATCAGTAGTGAGGCATGACTCAAAGGGTAAATTGTTAACAAAATGCAACAATTCTCAGGGACCCTGAGTTCAAACCCCAGGACCATACATACATGTACAAAAGTGATAGTAGTAATACTAGTAGTGATGATGATGATGATGATGATGATGATGATGATGATGATGATGATGATGATGGTAATGATGATGATGATGAAGGGTACCCAGACTCAAGGATAAAATATTTGCAAATCCTATACCTGAAAAATACCTCAAATCGAGACTCTACTTAGAACTCTCAAAACCTAATGTTAAAAAAAAATTGAAACCAGCAAAATACATCTTGTGAAAAATAAGCACAAGAAAATCATCATTAGTCATCAAATAATTGCACATTAAAAGTAAAATGACATCATAAAATATAGATGAGAATTACTTCATGTAATACAATAATGACCATACTAAATGCTATCAAGAAACAGAGAAACTATGGATCATGGCAGGAATGTCAAATGGGAAAGCCACTTCTGAAAACATTGTGACAGGTTCCTAGAATATGAAATATGTAACCCATAGCATAGCACAGGAATTGAGCTCTTCAGGCTTTGTCTCACAGAAATAAAATGTAACGTTCACCCCAAAGCCAAAACACAGAGGATTATAGCAGCATTATTTCCTCTAAAAATAGAAATCAATTCAGGCTTTCTTCAGGTGAATGGGAAAAGAATTGTGCTACATTCTCTAATAACAGAACCAAAAGGCAACTCTCATAAATGCAATACAATATTAAGGCATACAATAATTGGGAATAATCTATCATGTATTTGAAGGCAATCTTAAAAACTTATTTATTGCATGATCTAGAAGTCAGAGAAAAAATGTGTTACCAGGATGAAACAGGTTTGGGATGGGACAAAGAGAAGAAGTGGGTTTAATTATAAAAGAATAGCATGAGACAGACTCATTTTTGGTAAAGAAACGTATCTGTAAATATAGTATATTCATATAGAGTTGATAACATTATATTGGACTTAATATGTGAACAAAATAATTAAAACAACTGAATGCTGCTTAAGGTACTTGTGAAATATTAATGTCTACTTGTGATGTCTTACAATAAATATTTAAAGAAACTGGGGAAAGTATTCAAGGGATATAACTGTGTTCTTATAACATCATAAAGATCCATACTAACCTCAATAGAATTTAATGATATCAAGAAAACAGAAGTCAATATTGAATGTTTACATTGAGAACTAGTCTGGGTCCAAGCTTGAGATGAAATATACCTTGCTAATTAGAAAGCAGAGACTTAGAAGATTGATATCATGGCCAATTTTTACAAAAAAGTGATAAATTACCAAACCAAAGTAAGCTAGATATAGTGTAATTTCCCTGTTACTCACGTTTGTGGAAGCCATAGGTAAGAGATGATTGCTCAAGGGAGGCTTGGCCTGAAAAATAATATAAAGTGGTTAGAGCTTTGGCAACTTCAAGCACCAGTATTATCAAAGGAAAAAAAAAGAAAACAGAAAAAGGAAAGGACAGAAAAGGCAACTATTTGCTCTTCATTCTTGTAGTTTCATGTCATTGGTACAATAATTGAGAATATTTTGTTTACTGTTTGAGGATTCAGGCCTCTCAAATATGAAAGCATTTATTTCAAATAATTATTGTATTACTATTATTTATTAACTTATTTTTAGGCCTTCTTGGAGATTGAACCCATAGCTTTGTATATATTAGTCTAGTTCTACAACTGAGCTGTACCCCAGCTCTCATATATAGTTTTGGAAATTGTTTATGAATTCTTCAGTAGTTAACTATTCTACTTTCCATCTTATCTTTTCTCTCCCTTTTCCTCTATGCATTTTAGTTTATGTGTTGAAAACTTTCCTCAATTTTATCTTCTAAACTTACAATGTTGCTGTTGAGTTTACAGGGAAGTCGGTTGTTATATGACATCTTTTAAAATTATATGCATATATATGTATTTCACATGTATGGTTGATTCTTAGAGTTCATTTCAATAAGCATCACTTTATCTGGTCATATGCACATAGCTATTGAGCTATTGTGATCCTCTCCTAAGAATAGCTTCCATTGCTCTTGCCATATGAATGTTTAGAGTGCTGTTAATCATATCCAAGTGCAATTATATGTCATTTATTATCTGTTGCATTACCTTGTAGATTTATGGATATATCTAGTTATTAGAAATGAGGAAAGCCATGCAGCATATACTTAATTGGATGTGGCTTATTTCACTTAATATTATTGTTTCCCAGTCTTTCCATTTCTTCAGGAATGGGGTAATGGCATTTTTTCCAATGGAAGCGCCGAATTCCATCAATAAAACAGAATTGAAGATCCAGAAATTAATCCACACCTATAGGTATATAATCTTTGATAAGGAAGGCAGAAACACAGGATGGAAGAAAAACAGCCTCTTAAAAATATGTGCTTGTAGAATTGGCTGTACACAGGCAACTGAAGTTATATCCTTATATATCCCCCTATACCAGAATCGATTCCAAATGGATCAAAGACCTCAATGTATGTCCAGATACCTTGAAAATGTTACAGGACTGACGTTAACGGACTGAACTCTCTAATTAAGCGACATAGACTGTCTAGTTGGATTAAAAAACAAGACCTCTCTATCTGCTGCCTGCAGGAGTCACATCTTGCCCGTAAAAACAAACATATTTTCAAAGTTAAAGGCTGGAACAAAATCTACCAAGCAAACGGCCCTCATAAACAGGCGGGAGTTGCAATCCTAATATAAGATAAAATAGACTTCAAACTAAAATTCGTGAGAAGAGATAAAGAAGGTCGCTACATACTAATTAAAGGATCTCTCCTTCAGGAGGATATTACAATTCTAAATATCTATTCGCCAAACAATGGAGCACCCAAATTTATCAAAGAAACACTACTTTCCCTCAAATCCCATATAGATCCAAAGACATTAATTGTTGGGGATTTTAACACACCACTCTCCCCACTAGATAGATCAACTCGGCAAAAACTCAACAGAGAAACCGCAGATCTAAACAGCTGCATAGTTCAACTAGACTTAACAGACATTTACCGAACATTTCACCCAGCAGCAACAGAATACACGTTCTTCTCAGCAGCACATGGAACGTTTTCTAAAATAGACCACATTTTAGGCCACAAAGCAAACTTGTCTAAATTCAGAAACATTGAAGTTATACCTTGCATTCTCTCTGACCACAAGGGAATAAAATTAGATCTCAACAATAAAAGCCACCAAAGAAAGTCTGGTATCACATGGAGGCTGAACAACACACTGCTGAATCATGAGTGGGTCATGGAAGAGATTAGAAAGGAAATTCAAATGTTCATGCTATTCAACAAAAATGAACACACAAATTACCAGCTCCTCTGGGACACAGCAAAGGCAGTAAGCAGAGGCAAGTTTATAGCTCTGAGCTCCTACATCAACAAATTGGAGAGATCGGAAACTAACAATTTAATGACACATCTAAACCTCCTTGAAAAAGAGCAGCAAGATAAACCCCAATCCAGTAGATGGAAAGAAATAATCAAAATTAAGTCAGAATTAAATGAATTAGAATCCAAAAAAACTATAGAAAGAATCAACAAAACAAAGAGTTGGTTCTTCGAAAAACTTAACAAAATTGACAGACCCTTAGCAAACCTTACCAGAAAAAGGAGAGAACACACCCAAATTAATAAACTCAGAGATGAGAATGGAAACATCACCACGGAAACAACCAAGATTCAGAACATTATTAGGGGATACTTCTCAAAACTTTATGCTAATAAGTTTGAGAACTTGACAGAAATGGACCTTTTCCTAGCAAATATTGACATGCCAAAACTAAACCAAGATGAGTTAAACCAGCTTAACTGGCCCATATCAAGCATTGAAATAGAAACAGCAATAAGAGACCTCCCAGCTAAGAAAAGTCCAGGACCAGATGGTTTTACAGCGGAATTTTACAAGGCCTTCAAAGCAGAGCTCACACCAATACTCCTCCAACTCTTCAATGAAATTGAAAGAGAAAGCTCACTACCGAACACATTCTATGAAGCCATCATAACCCTCATCCCAAAACCAGGCAGGGACTCATCAAAGAAAGAGAACTATAGACCCATTTCTTTGATGAACATTGATGCAAAACTTCTCAACAAAATTTTGGCCAATCGACTTCAACAATTCATCCAAAAAATCATACACCATGATCAAACAGGATTCATTTCAGGGATGCAAAGCTGGTTCAATATACGCAAATCAATTAATATTATTCATCACATCAACAGGAGCAAGAATAAGAACCACATGGTTATCTCAATAGATGCAGAAAAAGCATTTGACAAGATCCAACACCCCTTTATGATGAAGGTTCTGGAAAAATTAGGAATCCATGGAACATTCCTCAATACAATAAAGGCTGTATATGACAAACCTACAGCCAGCATTATACTCAATGGTGAAAAATTAAGCCATTTCCTCTTAACTCAGGAACAAGACAAGGATGCCCACTCTCTCCACTTCTCTTCAATCTAGTATTAGAATGCCTAGCTACAGCAATAAGACAAGATGCAGACATAAAGGGGATCCAAATAGGGAAAGAAGAAATAAAACTCTCCCTCTTTGCAGATGACATGATCTTGTATTTAAAGAATCCCATAGACTCCACTCCCAAATTACTCAAGCTGATTCAAAACTTTGGCAAAGTAGCAGGTTATAAAATTAACCCCCAAAAATCAGTGGCTTTTCTATATGCCAACAATGAGAAAAGTGTGGCTGAAATTAGGAAAGCAACTCCATTTGTAATAGCCCCACAAAAATAAAATACCTAGGAATTAACTTAACCAAAGAAGTGAAGGACCTCTATGATGAAAACTTTAAAATCTTGAAAAAGGAAATCAACACAGAACTTAAAAAATGGCAAAACCTCCCATGCTCCTGGATTGGCAAGATTAACATCGTGGAAATGGCAATAGTTCCCAAGGCTATCTACAAATTCAACGCGATGCCTATCAAAATTCCACCCTCATTCTTCAAGGAAATAGAAGAGGCAATCCAAAAATTCATATGGAACAATAAAAGACCCCGAATAGCAAAAACGCTCCTCAACGGAAAGAACACTGCTGGAGGAATATCAATACCAAATTTCAAACTCTACTATAAAGCCATAGTAATCAAAACAGCTTGGTATTGGCATAAGAACAGACCTCAGGACCAATGGAATAGAATTGCAAACCCAGAAATGAATGTACAGACCTATAGCCATCTAATCTTCGATAAGGAAGCTAAAACTATAGAATGGAAGAAACACAGCCCTTCAGTAAATGGTGCTGGCAAAATTGGTTAACTACATGTAGAAAACTAAAGCTAGATCCTTATATATCACCCTGTACCAGAATCAACTCCAAATGGATCAAAGACCTTGAACTCAAAGCAGACACTCTGAAAACATTACAGGATGGAATAGGAGAAACCCTAGGTCTCCTTGGCTCAGGTCGAAATTTTCTGAATAGAGACCCGGAAGCACAACAAATCAAAGAAAGGTTGGACAAATGGGATTGCATAAGATTGCAGAGCTTCTGCAGGGCAAATGACATAGCTGGCAAGATCAATAGAAAGCCCACCGATTGGGAGAAGATCTTTACTAGCCATACAACGGACAAGGGTCTCATATCTCAAATATACTTGGAACTCAAAAAATTAAACCACCCAACAACAAATCCTCAAAGAATCAACTGCCCAATAAATAAGTGGGCGAAAGACTTAAAGAGAAGCTTCTCTGAAGAAGAAACAAGGATGGCCAATAGACACATGAAGAAATGTTCAACATCCCTAGCCATAAAAGAAATGCAAATCAAAACAACATTGAGATATCACCTCACTCCAGTTAGAACAGCAAAAATCAAGAACTCTAACAACAACAGATGCTGGAGGGGATGTGGACAGAAAGGAACCTTACTTCATTGTTGGTGGGAATGTAAACTTGTTCAACCACTTTTGAAAGCAGTATGGAGGTTCCTCAAAAGACTTCACATAGATCTCCCCTATGATCCAGCAATCCCACTTTTGGGCATTTACCCAAATGTTTACAAACAAGACCACACTAAAGCTACCAGCACAACTATGTTTATTGCAGCATTATTTACCATAGCTAAGATATGGAACCAACCCAGATGCCCCTCAGTAGATGAATGGATCAAGAAAATGTGGTATATATACACAATGGAATTCTATGCCTCCATCAGAAAGAATGACATTTCCCCATTTGTTAGGAAATGGAAAGGTTTGGAAAAAATTATATTAAGTGAAGTAAGCCAGGCCCAAAGAAGCATAGGTCCCATGGTTTCCCTTATTTGCAATATCTAGTATAGGTATGAGGCAAGCGGAAAAGATCAGATAATGTGATGTTAGGAAAATGAACCCTTAAATATGTATTTTAATGTTTTCGTTTCTTTCATGCATGTGTTTCTAACGCATTTATAAGATTATTTTTTTGTTTCTTTGTATGTCCCTCCCCCACAGTGTAACCCCCGCTTTCACTATATTTGATGTAAGTATAACATGTGGAGGAGATGGGGACAAACAAGTCGTTTAAGGATTCAGGTGGACCTGTTGCAACAATGAGAAGTACAAAATGTCATGTCAAAACTAGCTTTACAATGTCGGTGTGGGGGGGGGGAGGGGGGTACAATTGGGTGCGGGGAGGGGGGTAAAATTGGGTGGGGGGAGGGGGGAGGCGGGGAAGGGAAGTGAAGTGTAAACAAAGGAGGAGGCTGCAATGCTTGGTAAGAAATGTATGCATTATCCTGCCCATGTAATTGTAGCCCCCCTGTACAGTATGTTCTCAAATAAAATAAAATACAATTAAAAAGAAAAAAAAAAAAGAAAAAAAAAACTTCAAAAAAAAAAAAAAAAAGAAAATGTTACAGGAAGAGTTAGGGGGAAACATGGGGGCTCCTTGGCACAGGTCGAAACTTCCCAAGTAAGTCTGGATAAATGGGATTACATCAAACCAAATCAATCATTTGTCAGACTCAAAAGCCATGAAAAACAAAGATAGTGTAGCACAGATTTATTAAGGAACAAACCTACAAATGAGTGTCTCAGCCAATGCCTTTCTTCCTTTTCTAACTAGGTTATTTATAGTGGGTTTACATGAATATAAGAGTTTTCTGGTGAGGATTATTAAGAAAATAACTAATGCTAAAAGAGTGATAATATGTGAACTTAGTTGTAGCTGGAGAAAGGGAGGGACTAAGGCGGGGGGGGGGGTCTAGTTCAAAGCCTTGTCTTGGTGCCAGTTTAGTAAGGGATAGCTGCAACAGGGAAGAGGGGTAAAAGAGGAGTGGTTATTAAAAAAAGCACTGGTCTGAAACCTCAAAATAAGGACCCCAGTCTGTGTGGACCAAACAGTCTCTAACATAAGGTTCTTTTTAAATTAACAAGCACGATTTTAGATTTTTGCAAAGTGGGATGATACATAGTTACAGACGAAGTCTGATATGTCAGGTAATCCAGTCTGCTCTTTCACATGTTACCCAATAGCCAGGTTTCAACACAAATGACTACAATGAGATTGTCCAAATTATACTGTGACTTTTACCTGTCATGAATGAAAATTCTGTCTAATAATTTGTTTTCCAGATGTTTTCACAACATTTCTCATGATCTTTTCTACAATTTTGTCTTCATTATTGATGAGCATACTAATTTTTTTGTTGTCTTGTGTGTATATGCCATTTTTGGGCTTGAACTCAATGTTTAATGGTCTCCCTTGTGTTTTTTGCTCATAGCTGATGACAGGCTATTCCTTGAGCCACATCCACACCTTCTGCCTCCTGCTGGATAGTTGGAGATAAGTTTTCACATTTTGTCTGTTTGGACTGATATTGAGCTAAAATTTTCAGGTGTTAGCTTCCTGAGTTTCTAGGATTCTACACATGAACAACTAACACCAAGCTTTGCTATACCATTATTTTAATTATGTCTTAGAAGAATGTGGAAGTATATTTGTGTTAAGTGTGCAATTTTAAAATACAAGTTTGAATCTACTTGATATAATGTAACTGTTATCAATTTTAACAGTTAAATCAATGAATACTACACATTCCCAAAGAAATAAAATTGAAAAAAATGCATAATTATTTTTTAAACAAGTAATGGAACTATGAACTTCTTTCACTTTACAATTCATGTTTTAATTAGCAGACTTCCATGACTAAAAGTAAATATATTAATTTTATCCTACAAGAAGCAAAGTGATTATAGTTAAGAATAGATATTTCATCACAGCCAGAAGATAAGTTTTTGAGCATTCTCCCTATAAAGAAATGTTACATGCAGAAATTAATGGATATGGTGTGGCTTGATCATTAAACAATATATAAATGAATGGGATTATCACTCCATACTTCATAAATGTGTAAAAAATAATTATGTTGCAAGGCGCCAATGGCTCATGCTCGTAACCCTAGCTACTAAGGTGGCTGAGAGGTGAGAATCATTGTTCAAAGCCAGCCTAGGCAGGAAAGACCGTAAGACTCTTACTTCCAAATACCCACCAGAAAACTGGCTGTGGCTCAAGTGGAAGAGCACTAGTCTTGAGCTGAAGACCTGACGGATATTGTCCAGGTGAAGATTGCAAGCTCCATGACCGACAAAAATTAAAAATAAACAGTTCCAAATAAACAAATATTTTGGCATAAATGTTAAAATATGTATAATAAAACTTTTAAATCCTCACTAGATATACTAGTTGTTATTGAATCAATTGTGTAAATCACATATTTCTCACTCAATTCATAACTGTATGTTTATATACTTATATGCCATAAGTATAATTAACTGATACGTGATAGGCAGTGTTGTTTTAGGAACCTCCCTTGGCTTTCTAACATTAATCCTTCTACCGTAAAATAAATATACCCTCCAAACTTGTAAGAGGTTTCATCTCATTGAAGCATAAAAGTATAAACCATAATAATTTTTTGGAACAACTGTAATATTTTACATGCATTTCACTTAGTTTAAGAACCAAAACATTAGCTGGGCACTGGTTGCTCACGCCTGTAATCCTAGCTACTCAGGAGACTGAGATCTGAGGATCGTGGTTCAAAGCCAGCCCAGGCAGGAAAGACCGTGAGACTCCTATCTCCAATAAACCACTAGAAAACCGGAAGTGGCGCTGTAGCTCAAGTGGTAGAGTGTTTGCGTTGAGCTGAGCTCTGCGCCCAGGCCCAGAGTTCAAGCCCCACCACCGACAAAAAAAAAAAAAGAACCAAAACATTCAAGTCATCTTAACCGTACAAGTTATAACAAAATGTTTTTGATCTTTTCAGTCTCTTAAGAGATGAAAACTTTCAATTATATATCTATTTTTTTTCTGCCTAACATCCTATTCCTTAGGAAGATATTTTGTGTAACCTTGTGTTCCTGATTAGAAGACAGGAACAAAGGCAATAATGAAAATAGCCAAGAAAAATATTTGAAAACAATTATATAACAATCGCACACACTCCTGTTTTCACTGGTTTCAATGAGAATATACGTTAAAGTATCACGTTTTTGTTATCATTTAAAGAGCAATAATTAAACTTTAATTAGCAGTGAAGAAGGGAACAGAAAACTGAAGGCAGCTTGACTTTGAACAATCCAAAATAAGCAAAAGGTATTTATCTTGTTATTCTATGTAGTTGCCAAAATAATAGCAACACCCAAAGTCAAGAAAACACCTAAGTCAAAGCAGTAAATGTTTGTCTATAAAATAATGGTGAGGGTCTGACTCTTTCAAAGTCAGGTTTGGAAAAAAGAAAAGTGTATTTGCTTTAGTGTGAACGAAAAAAAATTTAAAAATCCTTTATTAATGTTTTACATATCTAGACTAGGACTTCTAATGTTGGAGAAGAGGAAAGGTATGAAAAAGTTCAAGATTGACTATGCCCCAAGATCATTCTTCTTTATCAGCTATAGCAATGCCTTGGTTACTTATAGTATCCTGCTTGTTTACATTTAGAAGCATTTGTTCCTGGGTCATACGCTGCAAACCCTTGAGTATTAATAAAGTAATTTCCTAAGAGATGAAAGTAGCTGTGTAAACAAATCTAAAATGTCAAAGACTTAGCATAGTGGAAACTATTTTCTAGCTATATCACAATCTGTAGGTGTAGATTTTGTTTCCCATTGTTCCATGGGACCCATTTTTGTTAACTTCTTTTTCACCATCTGGTGATCCTATAACATCCTATACCATCCTGGGATTGCTTATCTTTACGGGATTCTCTAATTTCTGTTGGAAAGTTAAGAAGGAGAGAAGATTGAGTTACTGTTTCCGTTTTACCTTATTTTTTTATTACCTTAGAAACTGTAAATCAAAATGACATAAATTATCTTTATAATAACAGGAGACAGATTTCGTTTCTATATTCTTACCGTAGCCTTCTATATAAATTTGGTACTTAGTGATCTCCAAATGTGAAAATGAAGATAGGGAGCTTCTTGTTTAAATATTATTTAGGAATTCAAGACTTCATTAATGCAAGGCCCTTAGTAGTATGTATATCATACATGTGTACAAAGCTGGTGGCAACTTTTTCTTATTCTCAGAAACTAGGACGTGTGGTATCCTTGTAGTTGCATCAGGAAAAGGTTGTAGTTGAGTGAGCTTACCACAACAAATCTGCTGTAAAATATTTCTACAAGATAATTGGCTTGAATAATCCATATTTATCATTTACATTTCTAAAGGACAGAAATCTAAAATAAGTCTCACTGGATTAAAATTGAGCCCCCTACAGAGCTAAAATATTTTTCAAGTGATTCTAGTGGAAAAAGCATTTATTTCCTGTTCTGCTTTCCAGAAACTTCAGAATCTGTGTTCTTGTCTTTTCCTTTATCTTGTAATGTAGCATCTTTACATCATTTTGATGATTCTTACCTAATGATGTCCCTTTCGAACTACAGCTTGGACTTTTGAGTATATTTTGCCCATCTGATAATTATTCAAATTTGTGTTCCTTGGGTAATGAAAGGTGATTATTTTACAACCTTATATATAAAATGTAAATCAACATTTTATGGATTAGATATTTCGGGACTATAGATATTTTGGGAAGGTATTTTACTGCCTACCACAATGAGTGTGTAAGCATTCTTTCTACAGGTTATAACCTGTTACCCTTTCATTAATTTTGAACAACATATTTTTTTAATAAAATATAACTAGAAAAAATTGGGTTCCTGAAAGCATTTAATCCTGATTGTCATGTACTAGCAATCTTAAATGTCAGACAGCAGCTCCTGAAGCAGTTCTAGCACTATCACTTTTTGAATATTCTGCTTACAATCTTCTCTTTTCAAGAGCATTTGATTGTTGTTATTTTGGAATTATGGTTAATAGTTATGTGACTGCTATTTTTAAAGAATGCACTACCAATACTTGTTCTCGTCTTTTAACTTGTTTATGTGTAATCTATTTCTGAAAGAAACACAGCTATTTGAATTACATGAACTGCTTATTGAAATGTGGAGAGGAAAAGAAGAAAAAAGATGTCCCTGTGTATATGTCATATTGAAAATGTACCTAAAAGCTATTTATCTTAACATCATATATTTTTCATTTTGTTTGGATTCTTATAAAATTTAGCCTCTCAACTCACACAATGTTAATGCAGTCTTATTTTATGCCTACCAAAAGCAAAGAACAAATTACTATATATTTAAAATTTTTTAATTGTTAAAATTATTATTTATTAAAAAACAATATTTAAAAAAAATTAGCCAAGGCAAATTGTTTATTAGATGTTTAGAGTCGTGTTCAGACTCTATTGTTGAAGCCAGAAAGGGGAAAAATCATGCTTTGCTTCTTCCTTGAGCCACTCTGATTTATTTCATCTATTTCTGAAAGAATGAAATTCTGGCTTTGAAGCCTTTTGCTTGATATCCACATGTGTCATTCTTTCTTTATTAAAAGGAGAATTTGGAGAAAGGATAAAAATTCTCAGTAGAAAAAGGAGAAGAGGAAAAGAGAAGTGAGAACTCTAGATATTTTGTTCTTCCTCATCTCAATCACAAGTTCTTGATAATGATTGTGGATGTTATATACAGTGCTCTAGAGTGATTAAATACATTTATAGAAAAAGTTAACCCCTCAAGTGATCACATAGAGAATGCTTATTTATTTAAAAAATGTAATAGCATCAAACAGGAAGTGTTATCTTTTTTTAGTACTTGTTTAGTATTTCTTAAGTTCTGATGTGCTGTAGTCATACAAGAATGGTAAGAAATTAACATTAGTATCACATTCTAATATTCGCTTAATTCTTTCTGTGTTTGAGTTTTGCCTCATTTTACATGCTATATTCTTCCAGTATATAAGTTGAAAAAAGATTCCCTCTGGAAATATGCTATTTTTATACCTAAGGGAAAAAAAGTTAGCTCTTAGACACAAACAATGGGATAGAAATCTTCCCCTAGAAATAGCCTTTCACCACTTCTGGTTCATTTTTGTAAGCCGAAGTAAGTCACATGACCAATCTTGACATTGCAGAGTAGAGGTAAATCTCACCTACAGGAAGCTGATGCAGGGCAGTCTAATATGCCAAAATATGCAACACTTGAGATAAAGAGGAAAAAGAAGAGAACTATAATACAATCAGTCATACTTGCCATCACATGTCTCTGCAGGAAGAAAGTATTATGTACCTTTGTTCCTAAAATTACTGAGATCTTCAAATCATGTCTTTTATGCTTCCATGTTACTGGAATTAGAGAACATCTTAATACAGAAACAGCATAAAATCTCAAAGAATTCAATACTACATTTTGTTCTGCTAGGAGATGAAACCATTTTATAGACAATAATTTATACTGGTAACTTTTTCGAGAACTGGATTTCGTTAATATATGTGACTATCCACCAGAATAAATGTATTCATTTATCTGCATTTTGTGCAGACAGCATATTCAAGTAGATGTGAGAGTTCGTCAGTAGCACTTTTTAAAATTGCAAAAAATGTGGACTGGGAGCCAATATACATATTTTTCCAACATCATCTTCCACATCCTCCTTCTTCCTTCCTAGGAAATATACCCAATCAATTAAAAAGTCTTCGATTTTTGACTCTTGAACTTGAAAGTGGAAGCAGAATGTTATGGATGTCGGGGATGACTTTTTATGTTTTTTTATATAATAATATAACATGCAACATCCCTATGAGTCCTGCAGGTCTTCACACTGTACTTCTGTAGGGATGTGATAGGAATGTCAGCCTTACTGGACTTAGTATTGTTTTCCACTTCCTTTTCTACCACCAAGCCTAAATTATAGTACATAGTAATTGAATGAAAAAGTAATGCCATATTAATAAATTCATTTAGAGCTCTGGGAATGTGGCTTCATGGTACAGTGATTGCTTAGAATGCATGAAACCCTGGCTTCAATTCCTCAGTACCACAAAAACAGAAAAGGAAGTGGTGCTGTGCTTCAAGTGGTAGAGTGCAAGCGTTAAGCAAAATAAAAAGAGAAAAATCTCAGGAAGAGTTCCCTGGCCCTGAGTTCAAGCCCCAGGACTGGCAAAAAATGCATTTACCTAGTAAATGCCAAATAAAGAACCTATATTTGAATATATAATTGCTCCTTCCAATTATGACTTAACAATCGTTCTTAATTCATGTACTTTACCTATATTAGAAGGCTGTGTTGATTTAAAAAAAAGGTTTTGTTAGTAAGTCACAGCAATTAATGTCAGGAATGTGCTTAGATATCAGGTGAATATTAATCCTGGAAATTCAAAGATTCCAGGCTTTTGAGTGGTCACTGCTAATCACAATGTGTAGGGTAGTCTAAGTGAGAATTATAAATCTTTTTGGTCAGTTATTGCACCAAAAAGGCTCCAGCTAATTAATAGTTGTGATAGAAGTGAAGGAATAATCCAGATCGAAGAAATAAATGACAATTGTTACATTTTTTTAAAAAGAGGTAGCTGAATAAGAACAGCACCATGAACATGGTATTCAGGTAAGGAGTAAGTTTATTCTTCGTTCTGGCTGGCACCAGGCCATCTTGGTCTTCCACGCGGTGGGGAAAGGCCTGGGAAAGAGAGCTGGGAGATCTGGGAAAGAGAAAGAGCTGGGAAAGAGAGAGAGCTGGGAAAGTAAAAAGAGCTACAAAAGAGAAAAAAAGAGCTAGAAAAGAGAGCATCTGGGAAAGAGATGGGAAAGAGAGAGCTAGGAAAGAAAAGAGAAGGAAAGAGCTGAGAAAGAGCTAGAAAAGAGCAGAGAGAGGACGTCTGGGCCTGTGGTAGGCCTTATCTAGCGTATGGGCGCAGAAAGGTGTGGCCACATCAATTTCAGATGTGACCTCAGCGGATGCAGATGTGACCTCTTCCAGGTGTCCCAGTTGCCTAGGTAACGCAGGTACTGGGTGGAGATTTTGCTGAGAGAAGGGTGGAGTCTGTTAGCCATCCAGGACTGGACCTTACAATAATAATAACTAAATTATACCAGAAACTGTTCTAGGGAACCATATTTGGTTATTGAATAACTAGTTATCAACCAAGCTTATTCTTCATTACCTTTAGCATTCTATATCACTTAGGCTAACTCTTAATCTCTGTGTGATAAATTGTATGTCATTCTATGTTGTTCTTTCCTATCTGATCTCCATTGCTTTCTAAAAATATCAGGCTTTCTATATTTCTTTACTAACAATTATTTATACTAAGTCCACCATCGCAGACATCAGAGGATGCTAAAGTAAGAGTCCAATAGCTCATGACTAATTAATTTAACAGCATGGGAAAGGAAGACATATTAATTGCTACCTCAAATTTTCTGAAAAGCTGAAATGTCATCATTTGATTCAAATTTTCATTTTTTGTCTACAGTGTCATTAAGTGCACATAAATGCAAATATGAGCCGGGTGCTGGTAGCTTACGCCTGTCATCCTAGCTACTCAAGAGGTTGAGACCAGAGGATTGTGGTTCAAAGCTAACCTGGTCAGGAAAGTACATGAGACACTTATCTCCAATTAGCCACCAGAAACCAGGAAGTGGTGCTATATCTAAAGTGGTAGAGCACACAATTTAAGCTCAAGAGCTGAGGAACAGTGCCCAGGATCAGAGTTCAAGCCCCACGCCCAACAAAAAAAGTCAAATATAATTTTAGTTTCCCCAGAAGGAACTATGAAGTCAATAGTAATCTTCCCAAGCAGAAGAAAAGTTTCCAATATGATTCAGTGCACCTACTTTTGCTGAATTATTTAAGTTATGGCTTCTTTCCTGGATGTATTCTCTTCTTTTAAAAATTGTCAAATATTACCTTTATAATAAACTTCATCTAATATTTCTTTGTTCAAAAGAGAAGTCCATACAGTTGGTGTCACTTAGCTTTCTTACTATCTCAGTTCAAAGCCAACCCAGGCAGGAGAATCTGTCAAATTCTTATCTCTAATTAAACCCCCAAAATCTGGAAGTGGACTTTTGTCTCAAGCAGTTGTGTACTAGCTTTGGGGGCAGGTGGGCAGGAAAGACAAATGTTCAGGGACAGGGTCTAGCCTCTGAGTTCAAGCCCCAGAAGCAGCTCAAACTAAACAAACAAACATGAAACAAAAAAAGCCAAATATTTTTTTGGACCATACTTAAAGCACTGGTTTGAAAAGAGGCTCCTTTTGCTGATCATACTCACTGGATCCTTATTGGAATCCTTATTGATATGGTGAACTGAGGACCAGAATAAAGGAATAGATATCTGACTTTTACAAGAGAATCATCTCAAGAGTTAAATATCCATGCATAAGACATTTTAAAACCTCCGTGTCTTTATTTCTTTGCAGAAGATTGTACAACAATGTTATTTCCATTTTTTCTATGCTTGCCTTCAAATGGCATATTGTTTCCTTTTGTAATACTCTCAACTAGAAGTTTACAGAAAGTTTTATGAGGAAAGAACACACTCGAAAAAGTCAGGGACAGTGATTCCTTCAAGCCTTGGATTATTTTCTTGTACAGTAAAAGGATCACACAAATTAAGTTGAACTTTGTCTTTTCCCTATGTTCAATTTCTCTCCTGGATTCAGTTTCTACTTCCTGTAAAAGTTCCTTCCAATTAGTTCCAGTAACAATCTATGGTGCTGCTCCAGGAAAAATGAATGTTTTCTGGCTTAATTGAAATAGCACAAAGACATCTTTGGGCATGAGGTAACACGTGTTTCAGAGATAACTTAGTAACGAGAAAATATGGAATTTAAATGATTTATAAAACATTATCCATGTTCATATGGCCATATAAGACTATGTTAAGTGAAATGAGCCCCAAAATAGGGACACGACTTGTTTTTTTTTTTTTACTATTGTTTTTAACTGTATTTATTTTATTTTATTTTATTTTATTTTATTTGAGAACATACTGTACAGAGGGGTTACAATTACATGGGCAGGATAATGCATACATTTCTTACCAAGAATTGCAGCCTCCTCCTTTGCTGACCCTTCACCTCCCTTCCCAGCCTCCCCCCTCCCCCCCACCCAATCATACCCCACTCCCCCCCCACACCGACATTGTTAAGTTGGTTTTGACATGACATTTTGTACTTCTCATTGTTGCAACAGGTCCACCTGAATCTTTAAACGACTTGTTTGTCACCATCTCCTCCACATGTTATACTGACATCAAATATACTGGAAGCGGGGGTTACACTGTGGGGGAGGGACATACAAAGCAACAAAGAAATAATCTTATAAATGCATTAGAAACACATGCATGAAAGAAACGAAAATATTAAAATACATATTTAAGGGTTCATTTTCCTAACATTACATTATCTGACCTTTATGGCAATACTTCCCAAGGCTATCTACAAATTCAACGCGATATCTATCAAAATTCCACCCTCATTCTTCAAGGAAATAGAAGAGGCAATCCAAAAATTCATATGGAACAATAAAAGACCCCAAATAGCAAAAACGCTCCTCAACGGAAAGGACACTGCTGGAGGAATATCAATACCAAATTTCAAACTCTATTATAAAGCCATAGTAATCAAAACAGCTTGTTATTGGCATAAGAACAGACCTCAGGACCAATGGAATAGAATTGAAAACCCAGAAATGAACCTACAGACCTATAGCCATCTAATCTTCGATAAGGAAGCTAAAACAATAGAATGGAAGAAAGACAGCCTCTTCAGTAAATGGTGCTGGCAAAATTGGTTAACTACATGTACAAAACTAAAGTTAGATCCTTATATATCACCCTGCACCAGAATCAACTCCAAATGGATCAAAGACCTTGAACTCAAAGCAGACACTCTGAAAACATTACAGGATGGAATAGGAGAAACCCTAGGTCTCCTTGTTTCAGGCCGAAATTTTCTGAATAGAGACCCGGAAACACAACAAATCAAAGAAAGGTTGGACAAATGGGATTGCATAAGGTTGCAGAGCTTCTGCAGGGCAAATGACATAGCTAGCAAGATCAATAGAAAGCCCACGGATTGGGAGAAGATCTTTACTAGCCATACAACGGACAAGGGTCTCATATCTAAAATATACTTGGAACTCAAAAAATTAAACCCCCCAACAACAAATCGGCAAAGAAACAACTGCCCAATAAATAAGTGGGCGAAAGACTTAAAGAGAAGCTTCTCTGAAGAAGAAAGAAGGATGGCCAATAGACACATGAAGAAATGTTCAACATCCCTAGCCATAAAAGAAATGCAAATCAAAACAACATTGAGATATCACCTCACTCCAGTTAGAATGGCAAAAATCAAGAACTCTAACAACAACAGATGCTGGAGGGGATGTGGACAGAAAGGAACCTTACTTCATTGTTGGTGGGAATGTAAACTTGTTCAACCACTTTTGAAAGCAGTATGGAGGTTCCTCAAAAGACTTCACATAGATCTCCCCTATGATCCAGCAATCCCACTTTTGGGCATTTACCCAAATGTTTACAAACAAGACCACACTAAAGCTACCAGCACAACTATGTTTATTGCAGCATTATTTACCATAGCTAAGATATGGAACCAACCCAGATGCCCCTCAGTAGATGAATGGATCAAGAAAATGTGGTATATATACACAATGGAATTCTATGCCTCCATCAGAAAGAATGACATTTCCCCGTTTGTTAGGAAATGGAAAGGTTTGGAAAAAATTATATTCATTGAAGTAAGCCAGGCCCAAAGAAACATAGGTCCCATAGTTAACTGTATTTTTTTTTTGTCTTTTCTTTTTTGGTACTGGGGATCGAACCCAGGTCGTTGCACTTGCTAGGCAACCGCTTTGCCACTGAGCTACATCCCAGCCCTTTTACTTTTGTTTTTAATGTATCTAACATGTATTATGTGATTTTTTTGTTTCTCTTCTATTTTCTTCCTCCATGGTATAACCCGTTTCCACTGTTTGATATCGGTTAACTGCATCGTGCATACGCATTTTTCTAATGTGGGGAGGGGGAGGGAAATAAAATGGTAAATCAAGGATACAACAGTATGACCTGTTGTAACAATGAGATGAACAAGACACTACGTTGAAAGGAACTTTACAACTTGGGGATAGGAGGGGAGAGTTGGGGTGTTGGGGAGAAAAGGGATGGCAGGGGAAAGACAAAAGAGGAGGTAACAATGCTCCTTAGATAATGTAGTCATTAACTTACTTATGTAACTCTAACCCCTTTGTCCACACTTTTCACAATAAAAAAATGAAAAAAAAAACATTATCCTGGAGTACATTAAGTTCAAATTTCCTAAGTGCTCTGTAAATTAAGACAAATTTTAAGTGGGAAGAAGGTTCTCGGAAACGTTTTTTTGGTCAGTGTTTGTGTTGTGCATTATTACCCAAGTGTACATAAGTTAACAGAAGGAGAAACAATAGGTATAGGAGAAAGAGAAGTTCTGTATTTAAGTATAATGGTTCAATACTCGATAGAAGACTCTGAAAATAAGACAACGTTGAAATAATAAAGCCAAGGCCAGTATGTAGATCTATGGGAGTGACATAGAGAAAGCATTACTACTAAGTGGAACATGAAGGGTGAGACCACTCTCTTTCTTCTACTAGCTCTAAATCATGATAGCTAATCATGCAGATTTGTAAAAAGTAGAGTGGAAGAATAATTCTGGTTCCAATCAAGTCAGAGATAAGACCATGGACTTAACTGGAAAAAAGTCCATGTGTCGAGAAAGCAGGAATTATACTAGCAATAAACTAGTGGCTAAGATCACATTTCTTTTTTTCTTCTCTTTCTTTCTTTTTTTTGATGGTAGTGGGGCCTGAACTCCGGGCCTGGGCACTATCCCTCTATTCTTCAGCTCAAAACTTTTTCTATACCTTTGAGACTCACACCACTTCCAGTTTTCTTGTGGTTAATTAGAGATAAATGCCTCAGAAACTTTCCTACTCATGCTGGATTTGAACTGCAATCCTCAGATCTCAGCCTGCTAATTAGCTAGGATTACAGGTGTGAGCCACTTGAACCCTTCTTAGGATCACATAGAAATGTGAAAACAGTGTACACTCAGCATACGTAATGTGTATGTTCATTTATCTTTATATGAACTTGAGTTAAAAATCTGGGCTACAGCTGAGATTTTACACTCACAAAAATGGTTGTAGTTCAAAAGTTGATACCCCTGGAGAAATAAAACTTAAGAATGCAAAGGAGTCTGGGAAGTTCATTTTGCATCCAGCTTGGGCAAAACAGTCTTTGAGACACTATAATTAACCAGCCAAAAGATGCATTAGAAGAATGGCTCAAGTGATGGAGTACTAGTTATGAGCAAGATTGCTGAAGAAAAGCATGAGGTTTTTGCATACATATATACATACAAATACGCACATATACACAGAGGCACTTATATGATAAAACACACATTTGGAACAACTCTCAGATTCTGTAGAAAAGTTAGAAAATATGTCCTAAGTAAGACTAAAATCAAGTGATAATTTTTAATACTAGAAAGGCTTCAAGTGAAATTTCCCCAAAAAGCTTGAGAATATTACATAGGTGGGAACAAAAATAGTAAGAAAATCAAGTCATCATTAATAAAGGGATCGGATCCAGGAAGAAATGAATCACAGACCCCTTCAGGTGCATCTGAAAATGTTCATATCCTGTGTCAAATGTTAGAACATCTTTGAAAATAGTACATGAATAGTCTGAGCCATCAGTCTAGTGGAAAATATTATTGGAGAAGTTCAGAATTTCTAGTCTGTATCTAGATTAAATAAACCAACAAACTATGGTAAGACAATGTGATACAAGCCAGGAATTCTATCACTCAGACTTAAACAGGTAATTAGAGAATGGAATGACATAGTGATACTTTCACTGGACTAGGTAGTATAATTTTATCTCAATAAAACAAACCAAGAAAGGAATAAAAAATAAGTCAGAAAGAAACACACAGTTGGAAGTTTGGGCTAATTTTGTCATTACGTTTTGAGAAGTCAAGTTTCCTATTGAACTGCAACTCATATATTTAAACTCAGTTGTGTTTAAATATCGTCTTCATTACAGAACATTACTAGATGCAAATGTGTTGGAGACCCAAAACCTGCCTGAGAATGCTCTGGCCTCTCTCAAACACTTAATTAACAAGTAGCCGTTCTCAGAAATTCCCAGGTGCACATTTAGATAACTTCCAGCCATAAAACTTATCTTATCTCCGGCCCTGAGCAAACGGCGCCTGGCTAACCATAAAAGAAATCACAGGAGATACCTTTAAGAGGAGCACAATGGCCAAAAGGATAAGCACGACACATCCCTGACCCTGGGACTCCTCACCCTTGCTTCTGCAAAGTTTTTTTTCTCTTTTTTCTTTCCTTTCCCCTGTCCCTTCGGGTATTTAAACCCTGCCTCACTTTAATAAAGCAGACCTTGACGCGACTCAGAATGGCTCTGTCTTTCTTTATGCGCTTGGTCTCGATCCTCTCTCGCCCCCCTTGGTTCTTTTAGGAGGTGCCCCCTCGGATCCCCCACAAAATTACCTGGCCTGCTGGACGGGTCAAGTGGCGCCCAACGTGGGGCCCGAGACGCGGTGACCTACCGGACAGCGGACAAAGAAGGAGCTCCTGACGCGAGGTAGAGACGGCCGGACTGCATCACTCGTGCACCGGAAAGGTCTCGGGGTAAGCATTGCTGTCAACTGACCATGGGAAGTAGTCTGTCTAAAGAAGGTCTTTTCATTAAGGAAATGAAAAGGAGTATCAGGGAGAGAGGAATTAGAGTTAAGAAAAAGGACTTGCATAATTTTTTTTTTGTTTTGTGGAAGAGAAATGTCCATGGTTAGTGTTACATGGTCCAGGAATTCACCCTCTTACCTGGAATAAGGTAGGAAGGGACATTAACAAACTCCTCAAAGACGGAGAAGACGTTCCTGAAGCCTTTTTTAGTTTTTATGGGGTCATCAGGGACATCTTAAAAGATGTGGAGGGAGATGGACGATTTTCCTATCTCTTAGCCCTTGCTGATGACCTCTTTACTTGTCCCCTGGCAGAACATAAACCTTGCTCCAAGGTCAGTTCGCCAACCGCCCCTTTAAAAAATGAAACTGATTTGGAAAAAGGGACATCAGGCCTGGATGAGGCTGCCACTGGCAGAGCTTCGCCCTCCCCATCCCTTATTGATGAGCTTATCCCCACTAAGTTGGCCCCCCCTTTATTGAGGCCACCTCCTCCAAATAAATCATCAAAAAATAAGGCACTCTATCCTGTAATTCATCAAAATGTCCCTGACGATGATTGGCTTGACCCCTCACAGCAGGCCAGCCTCGAGACGGAGGCTGCCAGATATGAGGAAGAAAAACACGGGTCCCACCCTCAATATCAGTCCCAAGCTTTTATAACAGACTGGGAACATCCCAGACAACTCCACTGGCCCTATCCACCTCCATATGAGCCATGTCCCCCCAGTGCTCCAAGCGCCCCCCCCAAATAATTTAGTTCCTCTTACCCAGATTCCAGGGGTAGAAGGACTCTTAAAAACTAAAGACTCCCTGTTAAGACAGGTCTCCTCTTTAAAAGATGAGATGTCCTTTCCATAAAAAGGGAATTGAGAGATCTCACCCAGCAAATACAGGAATTACAGATTGACCTTACAGGAGAAGCTGGCTTTGTTTTGCCCCGTGTGGGCTTCTTACCCAGAGCACAGGCCAGGCCAAGGATAAGTAAAAGTAGCAAGACACCAACTTCAGTGTCACTCTCTTTTCCAGTAATGACCCGTTCTGGTACTCAGGGAAATCAGGTAGACACCACCCAGGGTGATAACTCAGAGGATGAAGATGCTGAACAAGGGACCTCGGCCTCTGAGGGAGAGGGGGAGGAATTAGAGCAGGAACGAGGGGGAGGTAATGTGGGCCAGGCCATATATAAAAAATTAAACATCTAAAAGACTTACATTCAGCAGTAATAAATTATGGTATTAATGCACCCTTCACCCTTTCTATACTTGAAGGACTGGGCCAAGGAGGCAGCCTGCTGCCTCACGAGTGGGTTAAAGTGGTTCAGTTAGTCCTGACTAGAAGCCAGTTCTTAACCTGGAAAGCTGAATTTATAGATAAGGCAGAGGCTCAGGCTATCATAAACAAAAAACATGTTCAGATGGCCATTACCATCTGAAGTTGCCTTTTCTGTTTGCAGTCCTTCGACTGCCGCGCAGCGCCTGTCTGGTTTCCTCTGTTTCTGTTTAGTGTTAATTGTCTCTGTTGTCTGTCTTGTTGTCCTTAAAGGGAAGGGGCGGCAACTAACAACCCCCTTAAGTCTGACTTTAGATCACTGGAAAAAAGTTACAGCTCGAGCCCAGATTGTCAGGTTTTAGGAACTTGCTTGTTTGTCAATTATGAAATTGCCACTGACCACCTGTGAGTGGCCCCAGTTAGATCTCAGCCTTGGGCCTTGGTTCAGGGGGTCTGAGCGTGGGGGAGAACCTGTCAGTCTGAGGGGACGGCCGCTAGGGATTTTTGTTTTCCCTTGCCCCAAGATGACTGGGAATTCTCCTCCACCTTGGAAGGCCCCTGGGTCAACGTCTGCAGGAATCTAAGAGAAAAAATCCTCCAGAGGTGAGTAGGGGTGTTGAGTCCCCTGGTAAGTGAATGGTGGTGAGATGTCGCCCCATTCACTGAGACCTGATTTTGTCTTTGTGGCCACTTGTTTGTCTTGTTTAGTGTGTGTGTTCGTTTTATGTTTTCTGAGGTAGGGAAGATTTGGGTGAGTGTGGCAGGCTCACTCAGCAGACTCTGGATTCAGCTTGCTGAATGAGAACAGCACAGAGATTCAAAAGACTAGTGAATTGCCTTGCTAGATAAGCAAGCTCTGGGAAAATGAAGCCCAACAAAGGTACCTGGTTTAAAAGAAATACTGTCTTAAATTTTTGTGTAAAAACTTTAAAAGGTGTACGTACAACTGATTTGATTTTTGCGTGCTTTAAGATCTGTGTGAGTGTTTTGAGTGTGTCTGTAAACGTGTTCAAAGATAAAATTGTCAGCATGCTGTAACAATCGAGTGAGTTTATATTTAAAAATTCAAAAGGTTATTAGGTTTGGACATTACCAAAAATTTTAAAGAATCTTCACATTGTTTTAAATGGCTTTGTAAGGATTCTTTAACTTGCAAATTAAAAAAATCTGGTCTTTAAAAACTAATATTTTAAAATGCATAAGACAGTTTATACTGTAATCAAGTTGCCTGGCTTAACAAAAATGCATTGGCTGTTTGGGATCTAGTTCCCTTGGCTAAAATTTGGGGATAAGTATTAGAAATTTAAATGTAAAGGTTAGCTTAACACTGTCAAAGATGTTACTTGTTCTGTCTGTCTAAAAACTGTGTATTTCATTCGAGAACCAAGAGAAGAGACGGGGAAAAACTTAGAAGCCAACAGAAGACCTATCTTTAGGGGTGAGGGGTGAACAAGCAGAAGTGCAGTTCAGCTTGTCATGCATGGTGGGACAGGCCCTGGGAGGAGTCCACGCATGGTAAAAGAGGGCAAGCTGATGCAAATGCAGTTCATCTAACCCTAAAGAGTCAGATTGGGTGTGTGGCCATTCCATAGAAAGGGCTGGGTGGCCCATCTTTGTTCTCTCTTTTCTCTGCAGATAGACACTGAAAACATGATGGTTAAAATGAGTGATGTGATGATCTGATTAGTATTGCTAAAACCTCCCCTTGGATGTGTTAACATTAAAATTAGAAAGGCCTTAAAAGAGGGCTAAAAAGTTATTTATATAATGTGGCTTACTTTCAATTATGTTCCACAATTAGGATGCTTTTAAAAGTTATAAAGGTGTTAAGTCTAGCTTCGTGATATAGTAAAGATGACTGTAATTCTTGCATTAAGGAAAAATTGTCATTTGAGTTTAAAAATCTTAATGTGTGTCTGTTTTAAAACAAGCAACCAAGAGGCAATGAGTGACACTTGGCCTCAAGATTTCAAGGGATCTTTTCAAAATGCAAATAAAAACTAAAGTATAAAATATTAAAGGTAATTAATAAGAGGTTTAAAAAAATGGAAATGGATTTTTGGATATAAAGTTTAAATATAAAATTGTTCTTAACATTGGCCTCAATGTGCACAAAGGAAAAATTAAGATTACCAAAATAATTGCTATTCTAGTTTGCTCTTATAGGATTTTTAAGTTTCCAGCAAGCCCAAAGCAAAGCACAGAGGATTCTTACAAGTTGTCAGATGTAACTTTGACTCTTAATAAGTTTCAGGTAAGAGCATGCTTAAAAGCTACTTCTATGTTGACCACCTTGTTGCTTTTAATTGGAGTAAAATGGCCTTCTGTAAGACTCATTGATCTGCAATCTGGTTCAAAGCCAGCCCGGGCACAAAAAGGTTCCTGTGAGACTGTCACCTCTATTCAGCCAGCAGCAGAGTACTAGCCCTGGACTAAAGAGTCAGGGGACAGTACTCAAGCCCCAAGCTCGAGACTCACAGTGGCAGAGTACTAGCCCTGGACTGAAGAGTTAGGGGACAGCATTCAAGCCCCGAGTCTGGGACTCAAAGTGGCAGAGTGCTAGCTTTGAGCTGTAGAGCTGAGGGACAGTGCTCAGGCCCCGAGTTCAAGTCCAACAACCAGCTAAGGAAAATGCCAATGAGGCATTTATCCAAGTGGAAAAGACACTCCTGGGACGAAAGCAATGGAGGAGCATCCAGAGGCAGTAAGCCACTGCTTGGATGGCAGAAATATCAGATCCTAGAGTCATTTGTGCGTGGCCCTTCAAAACAGGTCAGAGCCGGGAGGTCATAGGAAGATAGTTTGAAAGCATGCCTAATGTTCATGACTACCTTGTAAGGAACAGAAACTTGCCAGTCCTCTGTGATAATAAAAAGCTAATGTTATAAAATGTGGGGGATAGTTTAAATCTCAACCCCTTTAATTGGCAGTAACTATTGAGCTGACATCAGTTACATGAAGTTCATCTGCTCAGGAAAAAGTTTGTAAACCTGAGAGTGTGTTTCTATTGATATCTGTCTAAAGGCCTGCAAAGGTAACTTAAGCATTGTTTGGGACATTAGAGATCACATTCCTAAGCCATCTAAAAAGATGTTTTTGCAAACCAGAGTGCTAAACAAGCTACACTGCTGTAGCCGGAGAAAAGGTCTGTGCAGTTGTCAAAAGTTAAAATATTGTTCTTAATGACATCTAACCCTGATAGCCTCTTTGTAAAATAGGCTAAGCTTATAGGTTCCTGGCTAGGTAAGATCAACGCCCCTGAAGTCAGCTTGAAGAAGTTACAGAAGATGGACCTTCGCCCTTCTACCCCCATTTTAAGATCAAGGGTCCAGAGTCAGTTTTGGAAAAATGAGGCAAAATAGATTTTTAAAAAAGGCATAAAAAATAGTGTTAACAGTTGTCGGTGTGCAAGGTGTGGAGACTGCATCTGTCAGAGATGGCTACAAGACTAAGCCTTCTGAGCCTGTGTCTATTTACAAAATATTTACAAAAATATCTGGTTAGTAAAAAAAGTTGTGATTTTGGTAAATTGTCCTGGACTATTGTTTAAAGATCTTAAAAACCAGCAGGATCAAAGCCTGCCAAGCCTATGCAATGTATCCTTAACCAGTCTGTGTAGGAATTTACAGCCCAGCATGAGGTGTGACAGACCCTTGGAGCCACTGAGAGACCCTGCTGTTGCTGCTGCATACCCTGATGGGTAAAGTTCAACACAGGCCTGACAGCCACCTGGAGAAACTCCTGCCTGATTCCATCACCTGAGTCTGCTTCCTGGTTGACTGCTGCTAAATCTAAGATCTTGTGGGACATTCTTTTGGGTGATATCCAGAAACCCTCTATTCCCACAGTGGATACTGGGGACAAGAATATCACTGGCTTGCTTGTCTTAGGCACTTCAGTGCATAGTGACTGAAAATCCACTCTATGGTCACAGCCTAGTTTGGCTCTGGTATGGTAATAACCTGAGTGTGTTATCAGTGGAGGTAATACTCTTAGCCTTAAAATCTAGCAAGCTTCTGCATCACAGTGGTGCCTTAAGGCTGTTCTAAGATAAAGGTTCCGCAAGCCAAAGAAAAATTGGGCAGTTTTAAACTACAGCCACAAAGATGCTCAAAAAATCATAAAAAAAGAGGGTAGTAAAGAAAGCCTTGAAAAAAAATGTAAGGGGCTCTGGTACTGTTATTTTTGTTACAATCGGACCTTGTATACTCAACAGACTGGTGTCTTTTGTAAAAGAAAAAGATCAGCGCAGTCCTATTAGTTCTGAGATCCAAATACCAAGCATTGAGAACAACTGACACCCCACAAGATAATATAGAGACACCCCTATGACTGAGATAAAAACCCCTAAATTTTAAGATTAAAATTAGCCCCAAAAAATGGGGGAATAAAAGATTAAAAATTAGAGTTACATTTTACAATTGCTAACTGCTGGTTTTGCTTCTGTAAACTTGCTTGCGCTAGCACTGACCCTTCCCCTCCCTGAAGATATAGAAAAGGTTTCGGGGTCTAGGTGTTGGCCCTGGGACAAGCTCTGTAGTCGTAATTAAAGGGCTAACAAGTAAATTCCCTATATGGCCATATGGCCAAATGGGACCCAAGATAAGAAACAAGAAGTATGTTCCTCCGCATTCCTGTGTAAAAACTCCCGATTTAGGGGGCTCAAGATTAGGGCCATTTGATGAGCCCAGCAGACTAGGCCAAGTGTTAATCACAAGCCTGTAACACTGTAGATTCCCTAACCCTTACCTCCCAGAGTGACTACCTCAGTTTGATCATCTGCGCTAATTGTTTTATTGCAAAGAGTGTTATAAACTTCCCCAGGTAGTATGACATTGATGTTGGGATATCCTCTTTTCCTTGTGCAACAATGTTATTAATGTTTTGCCTCCCTATACTCACAACAGAGCCAGGTTTTTGTTTGTGGCAATAATATGGCCTACACTGTACTTCCACAAAATTGGACAGGGCTCTGTATTCCAGCTATTTTGCTCCCAGACATTGACTTGATTTCCGGAGATGAGCCAGTACCCATTCCTGCCTTTGATTATTTTGTTCCCCAACATAAAAGGGTGGTACAATTTATTCCCCTACTGATAGGACTTGGAGTGGCCGGTGCTTTAGGCACTGGGACTGCAGGATTAGCCACTGCTGTCTCCTCATACTCCCAGCTTTCACAACAATTAGCTGATGCTATTACTAAAGTTTATCAATCTGTTAAAGATCTTCAGGATCAGTTAGATTCATTAGCTGAGGTGGCTTTACAAAATCGGTTTAGATCTTTTAACTGCTGACAGGGGTGGCATTTGCTTAACTTTACAGGAAAAGTGCTGTTTTTATGCCAATAAGTCTGGCATTGTAAGAGATCGAGTTAAAAAACATCAGAAGGAGATTGAAAGATGGTGACATGAGTTTTTGAGCGCCCTATTTGGGCTGCTTGGGGGGGACTTTTACCCTATGTTCTTCCCCTCCTGGGTCCCCTTGTTGGATTACTTTTGCTTATTTCCTTTGGCCCTTGGGCTTTTCAACGGCTAACTCAGTTTATTAAAAACCAGATCGATTCGACCCTTACCAAAACCGTTTCAGTACACTACCATCAAGTGGAAACCCAAGAACAGGCTGTTAAGGCAGAGCAAGGGCTCAGGTTCAGCGCCTCTCAGTCCCGACCTCCCCCCGGGGCTAGCTAGAGAGTACTCAATGACGGGATTAGTATGGGGCCTGCGCTGGAGGCACAATGTACAGAGGTCGTCGAGACCGGCTCAACATGGCACGTTGCCAGAAGCAGGAAGCACCCCATATAGCCTAAGACAGGGGCTCTCTCAGCCGGGCCAAAAGTCAACTCTGGCCATTTTTATAAAAGGAGGGGGAATTGTTGGAGACCCAAAACCTGCCTGAGAATGCTCTGGCCTCTCTCAAACACTTAATTAACAAGTAGCCGTTCTCAGAAATTCCCAGGTGCACATTTAGATAACTTCCAGCCATAAAACTTATCTTATCTCCGGCCCTGAGCAAACGGCGCCTGGCTAACCATAAAAGAAATCACAGGAGATACCTTTAAGAGGAGCACAATTGCCAAAAGGATAAGCACGACGCATCCCTGACCCTGGGACTCCTCACCCTTGCTTCTGCAAAGTTTTTTTTTCTCTTTTTTCTTTCCTTTCCCCTGTCCCTTCGGGTATTTAAACCCTGCCTCACTTTAATAAAGCAGACCTTGACGCGACTCAGAATGGCTCTGTCTTTCTTTATGCGCTTGGTCTCGATCCTCTCTCGCCCCCCTTGGTTCTTTTAGGAGGTGCCCCCTCGGATCCCCCACAAAATTACCTGGCCTGCTGGACGGGTCACAAAAGTGAACATGATTCCCAACCAAGAATTTGAAAGAGCAATAATCATTCTGTTAGATTCCAAAGAAATGATGAAGGATTACAGAAGTTTAAACCTAGAGAAACAGGAAAGTTCATTTAATGTAGGACTTTGTAGACCTGGGTAAATAAGAATTGAGATTTAAAAATAAATATTTTTGTTTGTAATTTAATATTCTATTAGATACTATAAAATTGTTTTTAAGTAGAAGGTTTAATTTACAAATTCACAAATGATTCTGGCATTCTATTTGCCTAAAATATTCGTCAAGTGAGGTATAATTAGAATTTAGTTAATAGTTAATTTCAACAGTTCATAAGTAACATGATAATGTGAATAATCTAGACAAAGTTGCCAACAAATTGATGCTATTAATTTATGAATTTAGCAAAAGAGCAATTTTTTGAGACTTTGCTGTAACATGGTATGAAGAGAGTAATTGTGTGACATCTTTTTTTTCTATACATAACACAGGAAGAAATTTCCTTAATTATGTACCTCTGTATACAATGAGAAAAATGTTAGGGTTAGGGTTTGTTTTTGTTTTGTTGTTTGCTTTGTCCTAGGGCTTAACTTCTAGGCCTGGGCACTGTCTCTGAGCCTGCTTTTGCTCAAGGCTACTGCTCTACCACTTGAACCTCAGTGCCACTTTTCGTGAGCAGTTTATTGGAGGTAAGAATCTAAGGAACCTTCCTTCCTGGGTGGAATTTGAACCAGGGTCTTCATATCTTAATATTCAGACATTCAGATCTCCTGAATGTCTATGACAGATAAAATATATAACTGTAAATAATATTTGCAAGTGTTCTGATCTCAAGAATAACACTGGAGCCAGGCGCTCGTGGCTCATGCCTGTAATCCTAGCTGATCAGGAGGCTAAGATTTGAGGAACGCGGTTCAAAGCCAGCCCGAGCAGGAGTGACCGTAAGACACCTATCTCCAGTAAACCACCAGAAAACCGAAAGTGGTGCTGTGGCTCAAGTAATAGAGCGCTCGCCTTGAGCTGAATAGCTGAGGGACAGTGCCCAGGCCCAGAGTTCAAGCCCCAAGACCGAAAAAAAAAAAAAAAGAATAACACTGGTGGAAAATGATGCAGCAAAGTTTAGTGTAGTGTTCTTTCTACAATACGAAGGGCATCATATTAGCAGAAGTGTAGTATTTTTTCACAATAATTATATGCTTGTCCTGTTGTGAAATTAAGGAATTTTAAGGTGCACATTACAAGTTGGAAATTGTTGAGCTAGGATGACTTTATGGCAGAAAACTTGGGATTGATGGTCATAGAAATAATGGCTTACTTTGATGAACAAATGTTTACTCTAGAGGAATTAATATAGATACTTCTTAGTTTTACCTTCTACAAGACTGTGGCTATTTTTTCTGTTGAATTTAAATATGTAATGCCACATTGAAAACTGCACCTATTGCAGAATTAAATAAAATGCAAACAGGTACTCTTTTGAATGTCTCTAGTATGGCATGTTCAGAATTTGAAAATGAGTAGTTAGTAATGATAGGAATGTTGAAGAACACATATACTCTGCCCTCTTAACAATTATTCAGTTTGAAAAGTTAAGAGTTTCCATAGAATGGAACTATTTCTGTTTTAGTATGAGACAATACTAAAATAATGTGTTTTTCAAAATAATGGCAAGTAAATTCTGAAAATATGGTATAGTTTCATAATATTCAAGATGATGACCCTCTGATAAAGGGGTAATTAATTCAAATTAGTAGCCAAAATGTTCATTTCTTAAAAAGGTAATACACATAAAATAATATTTACTATACCAATACAGTGAAATTATATTTTATGCAGCTCATTTTTAATATAATTTTATTATCAAGGTGTTATATAGAAGGGGTTGCAGTAATTGTAAGGTTTGAATACATAACATGTTGAACTTTTTACCCGCTCCCTCATTTTTCTCACAGTTTTCCTTCACCCCTATACAGCTCATAAGTTGTAATGTAAATTTCCAACATGTTGTTTTTGAGTATTGCTATTGCATTGGTTTGGCCTTTGTTCTTTGTCTCGCCATTTCGTTGTGCGTCCTCCCTTGCCAAATTAAGATAAATGTATCTACAATACACAGGATACTGAAATCAAATATAACAGGGGATAAACCAAAGAGAAAACACAAAAGAAAAAAGAAATCACATAGTACATTAAAAACAACAACCACAAACAGAAAATTCTGTTCCCATATCCAGGAAGTCATTTTGCTCATCATCATCTTATATGGTCATAAAAACATAGTTATTGAGCAATTTTGCTCAACTGCTAAGACTATCCTAGACATTTCTAACTTATTACAAATGAGGAAACCACGGAATCTGTTTCTTTGTGTCTTGTTTATTTTACTTCATAGGATTTTTCCAAGTCTTTCCAGTGCATACATAAACCACATTTTGTCAATTCGTTCATCTACTGAGTGGCATATTGGTTTAAAACATGACTGCATATAACTATCACTTAGTGTCATTCAAAAATGAGAGATGCCACTTCCCCAGACATTCTAAAAGCATGATTTCTAAGTAAGATAGGATTTTTATGGTGGTACGAGTTTTGAGATATCTGGATGAGTCTCGTGTATATCTTGCACTGAATTAGGCAGGAAGATATCCAATATCATAGAGGATAAAAATGGTAGTGACAAAAATATTTCCCTTGAGAAAGATATAGAAGGCTGCCAGAAGTATAAAGTAGTTCAGATAATTTTGAAGAATTTAGAAATGCAAGCTTAAGTATGTCTCTTTAAATAACAATTATGTAAGTGGAAGGGTAAAAGAAGGGGAAAAGAAGAAAATGACTGACCGCATATCATTGTCCCAAGATAGAGTATAAAAAGACATAATGTATAACTTTCAAGTTAAAGAGAGACCAATAGAATACATCCTACTTAATTTAGGTTCATGCAAAATAATTACTTGGCTTTTTCCTATTTTAATGCTCCAAAACAATTGAAGAATTATAGAAAAGTTATGTGATTGCCATTGCTTTAACCTGAACACTAACTGTGATGAGCCCTTTTTTTCTCACTTTGCAGTTGGAAAATAGTCCCTGGTTGATGATGTTGTGGCTGATTAAAGTCAGAGTTAAGGGCTTGTACTTGTACAATTATCCCAGAATAGGTTAAAGCAGTTTTTTCCCCAAGATATCCAAGTACATTGTCTGAATTTGTACTTTGAACACACCCTCACACCTGAGCACATTATTTGAAATTATACTTCAGCATTTCTTGGCACATTCTATTTTGTGCCCTTGTCTTCTTTGCACATTCCTTTTGAGCTCATATTTGCTCTATTTCCATTTCATCTGTAAAAACTGATAAGAAAATTGTTCAACTATCACTTCTTCTTTGCACATGCCCTGTCTATGTATGAAGGTACAATGTCCATGTTAAGCAATAGTGTAGTACTAACTCTCTGAGGAGAAAAGTTCCACAATATGACCCTATGTCCACATTAGAGTGTGTAGAATTTAAAGCATTTTAAGACAAACCGTGATATTGGAATTAGAAGGCTCCTTATGGACATTTTCTTGGAGCTCATTAGTTTTCCCAAGAGAAATACCCACAAAATCTGGATTGATATTTTTAATGTTACCACTGTGCATGCATCCATATTAAAAATTTGCACAAATAAAGAAACAAAAATACTAAACCATAACAGGTAGATTGACTACATGCTTATACCAAATTATGGAATAGATTTTGGAAGCATTGCAAATTCCTAACCAGTATGAAATAACTTCCTCTCTCCCCATCACTACACACAAAGATTTAAGAGTGTGAACAGAATTATTTCAAGTAATATAGTATAAATGTTACTGCAATATCATGTGTATATCTAAAATTACCTTGAAAGTAATAGATTCTACATTCTATTGAAATATTAGTTATTCTATTCTAGGAAACTTTTGGAACAATAGACTGTATGTCTTTGAAATGAAAAAGGTAAAAAAATAGCATAAAAGTTTTAGAGTAAGTCTGTGTTCAGCAACATATATATATATATATATATATATATATATAGTAGAAAGACATACATTTTTAGAGATTATTTGTCATCAGAAATATATACATATATATGAATTTATGTGTAGAACGATGTATATTATAGTGAAACAAAAATCTTAAAACATAATTAAAATTTAAAAAATACATCCAACCAAGCGCCAGGGACTCATGCCTATAATTTAAGCTGTTCTGGTAATGAGATCTTAGAATTGTGTTCGAAACTAGTTCAGACAGGAAAGTACTTGTTAGGGGGCTGGGAAGGTGGCTTAGTGGTAGAGCCCTTGCCTTGCATACATGAAGCCCTGGGTAAGATTCCTCAGCACCACATAAGCAAAAAGAAAAAAAGCTGGAAGTGGCTCTGTATCTCAAGTGGTCGAGCGCTAGCCTTGAGCTGAAGAGCTGAGGGACAGCCCCCAGGCCCCACTACTGGACCCCCCCACTAAAGAAGTACTTGTTAGATTCTGATCTCCAATTAACCACTAAAAACCGGAATTACCTCTGTGCCTCAAGTTGTAGAATGCTGGCTTTGAGCATAAAAAGGCTTAGGAATAATGCCCAGGCCTTGCAAACAACAACAACAAAATATATCACATTAATTTCACAAAAGCACCATTTAACTGCTGTGAACATTTCTTAGAAACATGAATACATGCCCCTGGAAAATGTTAGGTAAAAAGTATAGAATATTTATGTTTATGTTAAAGACATGACTATTTAGTTTGTTTAAGATATTAAGGTAATAATTAAGAATTAAGAATAATGATAATTTATTGGGACTGGTCTTTTATTCTATTTTACTATAGTAATAAAATGATATTTGTAATGATTGTATAAAAATACTCTTGTTTGGTATTTGAGTTATAATAAGTAATAAACACTTTTAATTGATTTCCAAAAAAATCATTTTCTTAATGGTATCAATCCTTTTGTAATTTCAAAACAATTAAAAAAATTAGTCCAGTGCTGGTTTGATCCAAGGCTATATTTGTTTTCTTGTTCTAGTTTTAATATGTTGGTAGAAATTAAAATTCCAAAAATTCATTGGATATTGATATTCAGGAACATCTTCATAGGTACTAATATTGGAGTCGCTTAAGTGGAATTGTTTTATTTCATTTGTTATTTTCACAAATAAATAAAGATGATTATGTATTTTGTTTCTTTTCATTGCTATTGGCTCTTACCTTGAGAATATTTTTTTTTCCTAGCAAAGTAGTGAAAAGCAATTGAATTGAGGAAGTAACATATGACTTTCATAGAATGCAGATGCATAGATTTGGGTCTTCTGTCATTTGCTAAAAGTGTCTTGCGGAAAAGGTTATCAATTACTTATATGTGATGCATAACTCCTAGATATTACAATTATCACATACACTTTTTGATTGAGTTATCTCTGTATGAACTAAAAAAAACGGACCAAAAACACTCAAAATACACAAAATCACATATTTGTATTAAATGCTGTAGTTTACAAAGAATTTTTAGTCAATATTGAAAACATCTTTTTAGGTATTCTGCAATTTATGTGAAGTATTTTAACAATTGTTTTGTTTTTGCTGCCATGAAATTTACTTGCAATATTTAATCTCCTTTTATTGTATAGATTTAGTGCTTTGGAAGTAAATTATACAATAATAGGTTTTCCAAGCCTAATTTTCACAAACTTGCATTTCTTCAAATAGAAATGCTGTAAATTTTAGAACAGACATTAAAATAGATATAAAATTCACTTACAGGAATTTGTCCAGCATACATCCTCTATAGTGTGTCTTTTCAAATTTGTTTTTGGGGATTATTTCCAGGGTCTCACACATATTACTCAAGTGCACTGTCAATGAACTACATTCCCTGTCCAAAGAAGATTTTTACTTCTCTTTACTACATACATAGAAGTGTAATGGCTGGATCATATACAATTCTCTTTGACCTTTTGAAGAATTGAAATCTTGCTTGCTAAAATCGAACTATTATACAAATCATTCTCCTATGTAGAGCTTATCATTTTCTCCACAAATGCATTACTATATTTTGTGTCATCTTTTTATATTAGCTTCAGACTAGTGAGTTTTCTTTGTCTTTTTTCTTAGATACTAAAGAGGAACTTATTTTATATGCTCCTTCTATTGACTATTAATTTGCATATGTTCTTCAAAGAAATATCTTATTCAGGAAAAAATTTATATAGAATTAGAAGATATAAAAATACTTAAGATTCAGAATCATTGTAGCATTAACATTGGAGCATTAACACATATGTTCCCTGTATCTGTTGGATATGTTTTCACTTCGGTTATAGGGTCCTTTGAATTATGAAATGCTATCACTTGATATAATCCAGTTTATTCTTGCTTATCTTTAGCCACTAATGCTTTCCATGTCAAAGTTTTAGAAACCTTTACTGATGTAATGTCATGAATTTTTATATTTATATTTTATAGGTTTTCACATCTCACATTTAGTTTGATAATCATTTTTTATTTTAAATTTTTGTGTAAGGATGGAGGTAGGACGTGTGCCTGAAGCTCATATCTGTTACCCTAGCTACTGAGGAGTCTGAGATCTGAGGATCACAGTTTAAAGCCAGCCGTGGCAGGAACGTCCATGAGACTCTTATATCCAATAAACCACTAGAAAACCAGATCTGGTGCTGTGACTCAAGTGGTAGGGCACGCGCGTTGAGCAGAAGAGCACACAGACAGCGCCTAAGCGCAGAGTTGAAGCCTCATGAATGACAAAACAAAACAAAACAAAACAAAAAAGTATTGAGGTAGTAGTCTAAGATCATTCTTTAAATTTCAAGAGACAATAGTGCCAATACACCATTTAAGATTTTATTTTTATTTCATAAAGTTATAGGATAGTTTTCAAAATTTATTGACCATAAAACTAAGAATTTATTTTTGACAAATCTGTTACAATCTTCTATGTATCTGCTCTTATAGTAGAACTATTTTGTCTTCACTAGTAAACATGGTAATAAGATTCAAAGCTAGAATGAAGGCTGAAGCTACATCATTTTACATGATTGTTCTGACGGACCTGTATTCCTTGAATTTACATACAAGTTTATTGAGCAGGTGGACCAATATTCTACAGAGATATCTAGATGTTTGATAGTCACTCATATTTTGTACCTTGTAAAAACACAAGACCCCAGATATTATATATCGAGAAATGTCTTTAGAGAATACTTGAAACAACTAAAATTAATTTAGGAATGAGTTAAGATTTAGATAATGCTGTAGCATAATAAATCTGAATGATAACAACTTGAGCTATACAACAGAGGAGAGTGAGAGGGGAAAGAATGATGGACCATGTAGGAGCTATATGACATTGCTATTGTGTTTCAAAAAACAGAAAGATTTCAGAGAAGAGAAGGAGAAGAGTAATTGTCCTAAGTCGTTTCTTTTTAATCCATCTAATAGTTTGGACCAAAAGTCAGTGAAAATGGAAAAATAAAATAAAAAATAGAGCATTGTATATACCTGTAACAATGTAAGGATATTGTAATAAGAATATGATAATTAATTCTCAAAGAAATAAGAGAAAGAGTAGCTAAACTCTAAAGGAAAAAAATGAAGAGAGAAAAGAAGCAAAGTAAAACCTTTATCAATAACAAACACAAGAGTTTGGAAGTGGAAAGGCAGTGGGAATATTCTAAGTAACTAAATATTGCTAGCGTGGATAGAATATGGATCACGTTTTATCATATATTATTTTGAAAAAACATACTAGGAATGAAATTTTCAAAGTCATGATTTAAAACACTATTTTGATTATAACTAGGCAGTATAGCTCAGTGGTAAAACATTGGCCTAGCATGTGTAAAGCAATGGTGTGACCTCCCAAACATTACAAAGTACACAGAAAGTGCACACACACAAAAACCATATAAACACACACATACACACCACATACACATATTTGGAATATAGATTTTATCATATTAAACAGAGGAAATTATAATAAATAGTAAAAGTATGTTATATGATATCATAATATTTTTGTACTATTTAAAAGTTTAGTAGAAATAAAATAATCACAGTATGCTTGGATTTTAATAGCTTAAGTAAATTGAAAATTAATACAAGAAATGAGAACATTTGCAAATAAGTTTTAAATAATAAACATTTTGAAACGTGTCCTTTTATTTTGAAAAAAGATTGATGTTACTTGTATTTTAACTCAAGATTTAGAATATGATAGCGAGGTGCTGTATATAACACTAGCGATGGCTATATCTCTAATCAGTTCACTATGAATAGTTTTATAATAAGGTCACAGAGTTTTCTCAGTATCTCCCGAATTACAAACTCTATTTACACTTCCCACCATAGCTAGAAAATGGATTCCACAAATCAACATGCCGAGCTCAAACATTTTTTTTAATTCAAGTAAAAATATTTCCAAAAAGTGACCAAGTAATGAAGCCTTTCTTAATAAAGTATGTGCTTCTTGAAAATACAGTAAGTATTTGTTACCTGGACAAATATGTTCATAAGTATAAGAAAATAAATTTATTTAACATCATTAACATTATAAATATTAAGAAAACAATTTTTAAATAGTCACATGTTAAATATTATAAAAGCAAAATACATGTCTGAATAATTTACATGTGTAAAAATCATGCAAAAATAAATAAACTAATTCTACAACTCTGAAAAAAATGAATTATCCTAAAGAAACAAATGAAAACATTTAAGCACAAATTATGAAATTTAGAAAATAAAATGAAGTGTACTCTTTAGTTGACTTAATTAAGTGTAAACCCTCTGTATATCAACCCATTGATCAATAGCAACAGCAAAAGTATCAGTGGTTCTTGTTTTGAGTGTACAAAAATATCGATGGAAGATATAACAATGTTCCTTCCCTAAGAAATGTATTCATTACCTCATTTATGTAACTTTAACTCCTTTGTACATTACCATTACAATAAAATTAATTGAAATTTAAAATGAACCTATATATAGGTATATATATATATATACCTATATATATATATATATATATATATATATATATATATATATATATATATATATATATATATACCAATTAAGAATTCTTAGAAGCCATTGGTTAAAAACTTTCTAAAAATCTTCCCTAAATATGCAAGGAATATACTTTGATGATACTATTTAAATACTTCAACTTTAGCAGAAAAGCAAAAAGTTTAAAAACTATTACAAAGTAAAGTAATAAATCAGAATATATTACTATTAATAATAATCATAAGACGAATTTATAGTGGTAGTCAAATAGGTAAGAAATGAGGCAATTTGCCATTCATTTGCACTTAATAAGTGTGAAAGAATTTTCTAGGACTTTTTAAATTATCATAAGTTTAATGAAGAAACATCATATGATAATCAGATAAAGCTGATATTAAAGAACAGATTGTACTAAGTTTTTGATTGTTCATGTATATACTTAATTTGGTTGTGGGAAATTGTGGGTATTTCAAGCTGGAGTATATTTTTCTTTCTAGGCCAGCGTCATATCAGTGGTTAATTTTAGGATAGGGATTTTCTTTCCACAAGAACATGCACCTGATCTGTCCTTTTAGCCTTCCCATCATCAATGGCATCTGACATGAACACCAACTTGTCTAGCCTGCTACCTTGACTGGCCTGGATCCGCAGTCCTTCCAATGTTAGTAACTAGATAGTTAAGGATGTTGGAAATGATCCAATGCACCCAGCTGTAGATTGAGAAGGAATTCCACTAAACTTTTGGCCTGGGTTCTATTCTCAAGCCTCCTAAGTAGGTAAGAGTATAGATGGGAACCCCTGGTACCAAGCAGTAACTATTTTTAAAGCAATTAGACATATATCTATATCTATATCTATATCTATATCTATATCTATATCTATATCTATATCTATATATATATATATATATATAACTTAGGCTTGTGATTACCTCAGGAAATGAATAAAAGAGCAGTGAAGCATAGAGGACACCCAGAATTTTAACTAGGTACTCAGAGGCTGAATAAGCTTAGCTAGCAACTAGGGAGTCTGAGATCTGATGACCACTGTTCAAAGCCAGTCCAATCATGAAAATACAAGCGATTATCTAAAAATAAAAACAGAAGTGGCTGAAGTGGTAGACCACTATCCTTGGGCACAGAAGCTGAGGAATATTTCCCAGGCACTATCAAGCCTCAAGAATGATGAATGCATGCATGAGCACATGTACATATGAGTTTGCATACTCACATGCGCATGAACACACACACACAAATGAGTATTTCAATGTGAAGTTCTTTAATTTTTACCTTGCTGTACTTTATTTCCCTGTATTAGGTCACAAATTAACAAAATCAGCTAAGGACCTTTTTACATAAAATTCATCATGTTTCTCTAAAATATACTCTCATTTTGGAAGCCTGCTTTTATTTGACCCAAAAGTAAATTATTCAGGTAGTCAAGTCATCACTCTCAAGTCTACAGTATTAGATGATTGTTTACGTTCCTCCTAGCAATATGATTTTGTGAAATCCTGCATCAAGTAATATATTTCTTTCACTAGAAGGGACGCTTCTGTCAAACAATTAATAATAGGGTTTTCTCCTCTTGGCATGCATCTGTAGTTATATTATCTTCATATATTTCATGATCTGTGTATGACAAAGACTACCGTGAAAGTAAAAACACCCTTCTCAGCGTTTAGCATTTGTATACCATTCATACATATGAAGGTGTTTAAATGTTACTGAAATTGCTTTGGAATAAATAATGTTCACCCTATTTTGAGAAAGAAGAATTGGTTTCACAGCACTTTAGGTAAGAACTTGAGGGAAATAAACAAAAGGAAAAGTAAGGAACAAATCAATACATACATTCAAATGAAACAAAACAACACAAGAAAACACAAATTAATTCAGTACTCAAGAACCTGCAGGAAATGAAAAGATTTAAAAAAAATCAGCTATGACAAACTTTTGAAAATCCTGACTACATGGGAGTGCACTGTTGTGAGAACAGTGGCTAAAGCCCAGACTAGACAGAAAGATCTGTACATAATACCATGCACTTATTATTCTAAATTGCAGGAAGAATAACATAAAGTGGACTGTGGCCAAGATCATACACAAGTAGGAAGCCAGTTTCTATCTGAAAAATAATCTTGATAATTTAGGGCTGGGCACATGACAAAGTGGTAAGAACACCTATTTAGGGGGAACAAGACACTGAATTCAAACTGTAATATTAGGGGTATTAAAGATAAAAGCTATGATTTTAAATAATTGGAATAATTGTAACACTTGAGTATTTGAGTCGAGAAAAATCCATGAGAGAGACAGAATGAACCTACTTTCCAATGCTTTCTACTTAAGTGATAATTATTGGTACTTCAGACAAAACAGAGTTACCTTGCAAATGAGCATGGATGTACATTTGGGTGATGGAAATACTCTACTTACACAGGTGTAAATTAAATAATTTTTTTGGGTAGATTGTAGTTCTTGAACTAAGAGCTTGGGTGATGTCCCTGAGCTTTTTCTCTCAAGGCTACCACTTTATTACTTTGAGCCACAGTTCCAATTCTGAATTTCTGTTGGTTGTTTGGAGATAAGAGGCTCATGTACTTTCCTGCCCAGGATGGTTTTAAACCATGTTCATCAGATCTCAGCCTCCCGAGTAACCAGGATTCCAGGCATGAACCATCGATGTTTTTAATAATTTAGTAAATTGTATAGTTACAGAAGTTATAAATTATCATTGTAACCTGTGTAATATATGTATGTGTGTATTTATCAATACATACGGATAGAAATAGTTTAACATATTTTTGTATCTACAGTACATATATGAAATCATCCTTCATTATAAAATAAAATGGAAACAAAAGTTAATGAGGAGGAAAACAAAGGGAATTGTTACATGTTTCTTTTTGTTGAATGAAATATGAATCAGTTTGGGAAAACCATCTCTACTTTAACAAAATGGATAATTGCTATTAATTCCAATCCATCTATTTACCCATATTGTACATCCTCGCACATGCGTGTCAAAATCAAACCACACTTTTTGTCTTTATTTAACTCATTTGTTATAATTTAGGGGCTAGATGAAGTAATCAAATAAAGATTAAAAGAATAGTAAGTGAGGCTATAAGTTAGAGCTGAAAAAGATTTTAAATATGATAATAGCTAATTAAAATGCATATTTCTTACTTTTACACTGTTTTTATGTATCTCATTCCCACATTAGGAAAGTACATAGATCGTTTTCACTAAATTTATGTAATTATTAAAAATGTATTGAAAGAATATGGGCACAGTGTGGTTTTAGCTTATTGAGACCTGTATGGGGTAGTTTGTTTTTGAGGATTTGCAATACGTTGTGATGGAGATGAAGGGAAGGATGTGCTTATTCTAGAAAACTGGCTATAGGATTGCTCCCAGAAAGATAATGATGAATTCTTCTAAAAGGTTACAGTAAAATCACTTTCACAATCATCTTCATTACTGCACTATTCACCATAGCCAAGATGCCCTTTGGCAGAAGGATGATTGGAGAAAGTGTGTCATATATACACAATTGTATTGCACCTATCCATTATGAGGACTGTTACATTATTTGCAAAGAAATGGATAGATCTAAAAATATGTTAAGTAAATGAAGTCAGATCCAGACACACAAAGGACCCATGTTCTGTCTCGTATTTGGAAGCCAGAATTATATGCAAGTTAAACAACAATATTAACCAAAGCTTTCATTTTTCAGAGCAATATTTAAAAGGTGTAAATTCTTATAAAATTGAATTTTAATCCAAAAAATTGAATACCAAGAAACAATCACTTGGAAGATGTGAGGGGAAGTCAAATGGAAGGAATAAAAAGAGTTATGGAGTAACAGTGAAGACATTATATTCAATGGAAATAATATGAAACTAGAAAAAATTAAAGTGGGGTGAGGTTTGGAAGGGTAGGAAAAGTTATATAAAGATCCATTATACTTAAAAAACTCATTTATTGAATGGAAATTCCCGTGTACAACTAGTTAAGATAATAAAAACATGATTAAAAACAATGGAGACATTTGACCTTAAACTGCATTCTCTTAAGCCATGAGTCATTATAATAGTTTCCTCCTCAGAAATTTTCTTTGCAGGTATTTTCCTCATAGTGACAGAAAAGTGATCAATGCAATGCATATCAATACATCACATTGCACATATAAAATCACAGTCAAAATGCTTGATTTCATCACATGATAAAATAACAGGTAGAATGTGCCAAATGCTAATTGATTGTTTTTCCAAGTATTTTACCTATGGTATATAATTTAATCCTCACAATAATTGCATGAAGTGGAGCTCCTTACATTTTTAATTCTCAGATGATTATATTGAAGTCTTCAGAGTTGGAATTACTAGTACAACATTGCAGACATGGTGTTAGCCTGAGGTTCATCTCCCACTGTATCAATTATCCTCATTCTATTTTATGACTAAAATACCAGCACTTAGTCTACAAATTCTAGGAAAATTTCCCAGAATTATTGTGTACACTCATAATATTTTACTTTATCTTAGAAAATAGGGAACTGTAATATGAATACTCAAAGTTCATAATCAATGCATACCTCCCTGGTGAAAAGAACTGCTAAAGTATAACATTCTTGATTTCTAGCTCAAAATAGTAGAAATCATATTTTAACCCTTCACTAAACACTGAACTGCCTGGGGACCCTATCTCTATTTAACACTGTCTTACTGAAAGAATGACCTCCAGAATTCCTGATGGAAAGAGACTGCAGGTCTTATGGACCAATCATTTCCACATTGTAGCTCAACTAAGTTGTTTACCATTAGAAGTATTTTGATTGCTTTTTATACCCAACATTTTGAGAGAAAGGTACTACTTTAAAATGCTATTAAAGCAAGACTGATATAAAAATCACCTTTGACCCTAGATAAATATTTTATCTTTCCTATAACCAAAAATGCACTCTGACCTATCATTAATGTTAGGAATGAGAGGTTTAAAATCATAGACATCAAGGCCTAAGTATGAATTAAAGACTCTCCATTTTGTGAATACTATTGGTTTAAAAAGACATGAAGGGCTGGGAAGGTGGCTTAGTGGTAGAGCGCTTGCCTTTCATGAATGAGGCCCTGGGTTCGATTCCTCAGCACCACAAAAGCAAAAAGAAAAAAGCTGGAAATGACGCTGTGGCTCAAGTGGTAGAGTGCTAGAATTGACCTGAAGAGCTGAGGGATAATGCCCAGAGTTCAGGCCCCACTACCGAACGCCCCCGCAAAAAAGACATCAATACTACCAAATTTTTCAAAATTTCTTATGATGCTGAAGATTCAATTATAAACTATTAACACTTGATAATAACTCATTTTCATGGGAGTAGAATACAAAACACAAGATTAATCCTAATCATTTTAAAAGACCTTTATTTATACTACAAATTCATTCTTATAACTACAAATAATCTAAAAATAACAAGCACAGTGAGACAAAAAATAATTTAACTGCATCACCTACATTCAAAGGACTGTGCTAATTGAAAACAAAATTATACTAATAATTAGGTTACCCAATTCACTTACATTCTTTTATTCTATTTCTTTTAGTTTCATAAAAACTGGCTTTTCATGAAATGATGCATGAAAATCCTATATACCCACTTACATTTTCAGATCTTAACAATATTTATTTCAGAAATGTCTTTAGCTGTATAGTCAATGAACTAAAATAATAGTAAAATATTTAAATGTTTTTCAGAAATTGCAAAACTCACTCTGGGATGTTATTTATATTGTAAAAGATATTCGAAAAGCCTTATTTGTTAAAGTTGTGATAGTTACTCCCACAAAAGAACTATTAATGAAGAAACCTTTGTATGTACAAACTTCAAATGCATCCACAATCTGGAGGTGACACATGTTTTTGTTTTTGTTTTTGAAATATATATCTAACACGCATAGCCACAATACTGATTTTCAGTCAATATGATGGGATATTCAAACCTTAAAAATACGGATTTTATTATCTTAGTGTGAATAGATACGATCTTACAAAGAAAGTTATTTTTAACAGAAATCCGGAGTTTACCTACCTTGAGTTTCACAGAAATAACCAGAGAGTAATACTTATTTGCTCAAGTCGGTCAAAATCACTCCATGAGTATTTCTTAAAAATATAATCAATTTAAGAGGTCAAATACATATCTTGAACTGACAGTCATAACTTACTACCCAATTATATGTGTATCTTTTTACCTAACACATACTAAACGCTGAAAATGATCTCTTTTATCTAACTTAATGTTGTAATTGCTTTGATTATGATGATGTTATTAACAAATAAAATGTACAGAAGGGTGTTTCCACTGAAATGACAGGACAGAACACTGATAAATAAAAAACATTTTAAAAAACATTTTAACACAGCTCTTTTCAGCCTCACCCTGTTCATATTTGCAAGCAACATTGCAACAGCACACACACACACACACACACACACACACACACACACACACACACACTTAAACACATATGTGTGCACATGTACACATATACACGCATGCCAAATTCAGAGTTTATTGTACAAAAAAGTTCAAATAAAATATTAGTGATTAGGACAAATTATAATTTGTCTTATTACAAAATAATACATATTCCAGTCACCAGGGTTGTTACATTTTACCTGCCCCTCCACATGTGACCACTTATTTTATTTTAGGTAATTAATTAACTAATTCATTCCTTCATTAGTTAAATACTAATACTAGAGCTTGAACTCAAGGCCTAGCTCTGTCCCAGAATTTGTTATTTTTTTGTTTTAGTTTTCTCAAGGCTAGCATTTTACTGCTTGTAAGACAGCTCCATTTCTAGCTTTTGCTGGTTACTTTCAAACCAGAATCTAATGGACTATTATTCTTGGTCTGGTTTCAAACCACAAACATCAGATTTCATCTTTCTGATTAGCTAGGAATAATGACATGAACCACCAGTGTGGCTCCTACTTTTTCCTATACTTATCTATTGCATATACTTCAATAGCAATTAAATATTGAGAGTATAGAAGCAAGATGTACACTGATTATACTCTTCTCTCAGAAATTCAAGTTAGTAATGTAAATTTCTTCTTAAGATCATACACAAAAATACTTAAGAAGAAATCTGATGATGATGATGATGATGATGTGTGTGTGTGTGTGTGTGTGTGTGTGTGTGTGTGTGTGTGTGTGTGTGTGTGTGCTGCAATATGTTTCACATATAAGCACTGTGCAGGGGTGTCCAGCCATTCAGATTTATCACATAAATACCTGCCGTGAGCTACTAACTCATGGACAATGTCTAAGTGTCCGCTCTAGGCTTCCTGATGAAGAGGGGTATACTCATCCTCATCCCTAGTATTCATGAGTGGCCTTTTTGGAAAGTAGTGTCCGCACTGTAGTAAGCTACAAGAAAAACACTCTACCACTTATCACCTTCCCAGCCCAAGATTTAAGATTCTTGTCTGTAATTTAGTCAAAGCTATGTCTCTTTATGTAGGTGACTAAAAATGTATGTGCTAATTTCAAGTAAATACATAAATTCTATTTCCATCTCTTTTAACAAATAAAACAATAAAACTGCTTTATAAATAGATCAGAAGCATTGATTTTGTGGATAGCTAGGTCATTGCACATCTGTATCTCTCTTCCTCTCTCTCTTTCATGATTTTCATAGACAATATGGTTGCTCCATAATTGTCCTAATTTATTTTGCTTTTATATTTTTGGTTGCATCAGTTCACTTTCTGCTCTATCATTTCCCATATCAGCACCACATAAACAGAACCACAGAAGTGATTCTGTGGTTCAAGTGGTAGAGCGCTTGCTTTGATTTGAAGAGCTCAAGGACAGTGCCAAAGCCCAGAGTTCAGGCCCCACAAGTAATTTTTTTTTAAAAAAAGAATCTAAATCCTTGATAACTCTAGGAACAAATATGACTGAAATCAGTTGAATCACACTTTTCCTGCACAATTAAAGAAAAGGTCCAGGCTAGGAAAGCTGCTAGAGAAGGCAGGCAGATTGTACCTGTGAAAAAAAAACTTTGAGGAAAATGGTATTGAGGATTACTTACTGGTGATCCACATGCATTGGAAACATGATGCTGAGCTATTACTTGCTGATTCTGAAATATTGCTTCGATCATTATATTCTCCAAGAAGAAAAAATGAAATTTAATTGATATCAAAGGAATACTAATACATTTTGACTTCTCATTAAGCATCTTCAATCATCAAAATCACTTGAAAACAGTAGATAGGCCAACTTTTTTAGATGAAAACAAGTGTCTTTAAAAAAACAAGGAATTTAAATAGTCATGCAAAGAACTTCTATTTTACTACTGTATTATACATTTTTTTCCTAATGTTGGGTACCAATAAATAATGGATCTATTAGAAATGGATTCTTTCTTACTTCATCATGATGAAGATACCAATCCCCAAACTAAAGGTCTCTTGACACCCTTGCATCTTGCTGCTGGGAATAGAAATAGCAAAGATATGCTGTATCTCCTTCTGTTGAAACATTATATCAAACCGGGTCTGAAGAACAACTTGGAAGAAACTTCATTTGATATTGCCAAAAGGATAAGTATGTATCACTACCTCTTTGAAATTGTGGATGGCTCTACAAATTGTTCTCTTACGTAGAAGTTTGGTTAAGTTTCTTAAATTTCAAAAGTGCCAGTCCATCCTCTGTGTCCCTACAACATATTTTCATATACAAAGCAACAGCAATATCTTAATTTAAAAATGCATGGATTCCATAGTATTATTCCACGTGAATTGCCAGACTTTGATATCAAAATGTATTCAAGAGTTGTTTGTATGCATCTATAATGATTGCTGCAGAGGTTGAGATTTTTTTTAATTTTAAGTTATGGTTGAAATGAATAGTATAGAAACTAAAGATATTCCTGGTGCTTGTGTAAAAAAAGTATCTATGTTTGTATAAAGTCCATAATATATTTCATTGTCTTCTATATATAATACGTTGAAGTCTACATTGATTTACAATATATAGGTTCATTCATAAATGTGTCCTTTCAGATTACATTCCATAAAGTAAAACTTTAAGATTCCTTTTTCCTAGGTCCTTATATTATTTGTTTTTTATTTTTTTATTTTATTTATTTTTTAACAATTACGATTTTTTTATTGTGAAAATACCATACAAAGGAGTTACAGTTACTTGGGCAAGATAATGAGTACATTTCTTAGCAAGAATTGTTGCCTCTTCTTTGTTTCCTTCCCATCTCTTCCCATCTCGCACCCCCAACCCCTCACCTCCGCCTACTCTCCCCCTACTCCTTACCCCGGCCTCCCCTCCACCAGGCCAAAGTTGTAAAGTTCATTTTTCAACATAATGTCTTGTACATATCGTTGTTGCAAGGGTCCACCTGTATCCCTATTTAAATTATTTGTTTTTTTCCCTTCCCCTCCACAACTTATCCCAACATCAAATACAGTGAAACCAGGGGTTAGACTGTGGGGAAGGGACATAGAAAGCAACAAACAAATCATGTTATAAATGTGTAAGAAACAACAACATGAAAAAAAAAACATTTTTATTCCACCTTCCCATCCCTTCCCATCCTTCCCCCTCCTTCCCACCCAGCCCTCCCTGCCCCCCTACAAAAGTTGTAAAGTATGCAGACATAAAGGGGATCCAAATAGGGAAAGAAGAAATAAAACTTTCCCTCTTTGCAGATGACATGATCTTGTATTTAAAGAATCCCATAGACTCCACTCCCAAATTACTCAAGCTGATTCAAAACTTTGGCAAAGTAGCAGGTTATAAAATTAACCCCCAAAAATCAATGGCTTTTCTATATGCCAACAATGAGAAAAGTGTGGCTGAAATTAGGAAAGCAACTCCATTTGTAATAGCCCCACAAAAAATAAAATACCTAGGAATTAACTTAACCAAAGAAGTGAAGGACCTCTATGATGAAAACTTTAAAATCTTGAAAAAGGAAATCAACACAGAACTTAAAAAATGGCAAAACCTCCCATGCTCCTGGATTGGCAAGATTAACATCGTGGAAATGGCAATACTTCCCAAGGCTATCTACAAATTCAACGCGATACCTATCAAAATTCCACCCTCATTCTTCAAGGAAATAGAGGAGGCAATCCAAAAATTCATATGGAACAAAAAAAGACCCCGAATAGCAAAAACGCTCCTCAACGGAAAGAACACTGCTGGAGGAATATCAATACCAAATTTCAAACTCTACTATAAAGCCATAGTAATCAAAACAGCTTGGTATTGGCATAAGAACAGACCTCAGGACCAATGGAATAGAATTGAAAACCCAGAAATGAACCTACAGACCTATAGCCATCTAATCTTCGATAAGGAAGCTAAAACAATAGAATGGAAGAAAGACAGCCTCTTCAGTAAATGGTGCTGGCAAAATTGGTTAACTACTTGTAGAAAACTAAAGCTAGATCCTTATATATCACCCTGCACCAGAATCAACTCCAAATGGATCAAAGACCTTGAACTCAAAGCAGACACTCTGAAAACATTACAGGATGGAATAGGAGAAACCCTAGGTCTCCTTGGCTCAGGTCGAAATTTTCTGAATAGAGACCCGGAAGCACAACAAATCAAAGAAAGGTTGGACAAATGGGATTGCATAAGATTGCAGAGCTTCTGCAGGGCAAATGACATAGCTGGCAAGATCAATAGAAAGCCCACCGATTGGGAGAAGATCTTTACTAGCCATACAACGGACAAAGGTCTCATATCTAAAATATACTTGGAACTCAAAAAATTAAACCACCCAACAACAAATCCTCAAAGAAACAACTGCCCAATAAATAAGTGGGCGAAAGACTTAAAGAGAAGCTTCTCTGAAGAAGAAAGAAGGATGGCCAATAGACACATGAAGAAATGTTCAACATCCCTAGCCATAAAAGAAATGCAAATCAAAACAACATTGAGATATCACCTCACTCCAGTTAGAACAGCAAAAATCAAGAACTCTAATAACAACAGATGCTGGAGGGGATGTGGACAGAAAGGAACCTTACTTCATTGTTGGTGGGAATGTAAACTTGTTCAACCACTTTGGAAAGCAGTATGGAGGTTCCTCAAAAGACTTCACATAGATCTCCCCTATGATCCAGCAATCCCACTTTTGGGCATTTACCCAAATGTTTACAAACAAGACCACACTAAAGCTACCAGCACAACTATGTTTATTGCAGCATTATTTACCATAGCTAAGATATGGAACCAACCCAGATGCCCCTCAGTAGATGAATGGATCAAGAAAATGTGGTATATATACACAATGGAATTCTATGCCTCCATCAGAAAGAATGACATTTCCCCATTTGTTAGGAAATGGAAAGGTTTGGAAAAAATTATATTAAGTGAAGTAAGCCAGGCCCAAAGAAGCATAGGTCCCATGGTTTCCCTTATTTGCATTATCTAGTATAGGTATGAGTCAAGCAGAAAAGGCCAGCTAATGTGATGTTAGGAAAATGAACCCTTAAATATGTATTTTAATGTTTGCGTTTCTTTCATGCATGTGTTTCTAATGCATTTATAAGATTATTTCTTTGTTGCTTTGTATGTCCCTCCCCCACAGTGTAACCCCGCTTTCACTATATTTGATGTCTGTATATCATGTGGAGGAGATGGGGACAAAGAAGTCGTTTAAGGATTCAGGTGGACCTGTTGCAACAATGAGAAGTACAAAATGTCATGTCAAAACCAGCTTTACAATTTCGGTGTGTGGGGGGGGAGGGGGGTATAATTGGGTGGGGGGAGGGGGGTAAAATTGGGTGGGGGGAGGGGGGAGGCAGGGAAGGGAAGTGAAGTGTAAACAAAGGAGGAGGCTGCAATGCTTGGTAAGAAATGTATGCATTATCCTGCCCATGTAATTGTAGCCCCTCTGTACAGTATGTTGTCAAATAAAATAAAATACAATTTAAAAAAAAAAAATCTGAACCCAAAAAAAAAAAAAAAAAAAAAAAGTTGTAAAGTTCATTTTCGACATAACAACTTGTACTTGTCATTGTTGCAACGGGTCCACCTGTATTCTTATTTAAAGGACTTGTTTTTCCCCTTCCCCTCTACAAATTATAACGACATCAAATACAGTGAAAGCAGGGGTTATACTATGGGGGAGGGACATACAAAGCAACAAAGAAATAATCTTATAAATGCATTAGAAAAAATCACATGAAAGAAAAAGAACATTTGAATACATATCTTAGGGTTCATTTCCCTAACATCACCTTATCTGACCTTTTCTGCTTGACTCAGACATATAGTAGATATGGCAAATAAGGAACACCATGGGACCTATGTTTCTTTGGGCTTGGCTTACTTAATATAATTTTTTCCAAGTCTTTCCATTTCCTAACAAATGGGGCAATGTCATTCTTTCTGATGGAGACAGAGAATTCTATTGTGTATATATACCACATTTTCTTGATCCATTCTTCTAGTGAGGGGCATCTGGGTTGGTTCCATAAGGTAGTTATAGTAAATAATGCTGCAATAAACATAGTTGTGCTGGCAGCTTTAGTGTGGTCTTGTTTGTAAACATTTGGGTAAATGCCCAAAAGTGGGATTGCTCGGTAAGAGGGGAGCTCTATGTGGAGTCTTTTCAGGAACTTCCATACTACTTTCCAAAGTGGTTGAACAAGTTTACACTCCCATCAACATCCCCTCCAGCATCTGTTGTTGTTAGAGTTCTTGATTTTTGCCATTCTAACTGGGATAAGGTGGTATCTCAATGTTGTTATGATTTACATTTCTTTTATGGCTAGGGAGGTTGTGCATTCCCTCATGTGTCTATTGGCCATCCTTCTTTCTTCTTCAGAGAAGTTTCTCTTTAAGTCTTTAGCCCACTTATTTATTGGGCAGTTGTTTCTTTGAGGATTTGTTGTTGGGGGGTTTGATTTTTTGAGCTCCAAGTATATTTTAGATATGAGACCCTTGTCCGTTGTATGGTTAGTGAAGATCTTCCCCCAATCTGTGGGATTTCTATTGATCTTGCTAGCTATGTCCTTTGCCATAGAGAAGCTCTGCAGCTTCATGCAATCCCATTTGTCCAAACCTTCTTTGATTTGTTGTGTTTCTGAATCTCTATTAAGAAAATTTTGGCCTGTGCCAAGGAGACCTAGGGTTTCTCCTATTCTATCCTGTAATGTTTTCAGAGTGTCTGCTTTGACTCCAAGGTCTTTGATCCATTTGGAGTTGCTTCTGGTGCACGGTGATATATAAGAATCTAGCTTTGGTTTTATACAAGTAGTTAACCAATTTTGCAAGCACCATTTACTGAAAAGACTTTCTTGCATTCTATCTTTTTAGCTCCCTTATCATTAGATGGCTATAGGTCTGTAGGTTCATTTCTGGGTTTTCAATTCTATTCCACTGGTCCTGAGGTCTGTTCTTGTGCTACTATCATGCTGTTTTGATTACTATGGCTTTATAATAGAGTTTGAAATTTGGTATTGATATTCCCCAGCAGTGTTCTTTCCATTGAGGAGCGTTTTTGCTATTCGGGGTCTTTTATTGTTCCATATGAATTTTTGGATTGCCTCTTCTATTTCCTTGAAGAATGAGGTTGGATTTTGATTGGCATCGCTTTGAATTTGTAGACAGCCTTGGGAAGTATTGCCATTTTCACGATGTTAACCTTTCCAATCCAGGATCATGGGCATTTTCGCCATTTTCTTAGTTCTGTTTTTATATCCTTTTTCAAGTTTTTACAGTTTTGATCATAAATGACCTTCACTACTTTGGTTAAGTTAATTCCTAGGTATTTTATTTTTTGTGGGGCTATTACAAATGGAGTTGTTTTCCTAATTTCAGCAACACTTTACTCATTATTGCCATACAGAAAAGCCATTGATTTGGGGGTTTAATTTTATACCCCGGTACTTTGCCAAAGTTTGGAATCAACTTCAGTAATTTGGGAGTGGAGTCTATCGTATTCTTTAAATACAAGATCATGTCATCTGCAAAGAGGGAGAGTTTTATTTCTTTTTTCCCTATTTGGATCACTTTTATGTTTGCATCTTGTCTTAGTGCTGTAGATAGGAATTCTATTACTAGATTGAAGAGAAGTGGTGATAGTGGACATCCTTGTCTTGTTCCTGAGTTAAGAGGAATGACTTTAGATTTTCACCATTAAGTATAATGGTGCCTGTAGTTTTGTCATATATAGACTTTATTCTATTGAGGAATGTTCCATGGATTCCTTATTTTTCCAGAACCTTCATCAGAAAGGGGTTTTTTATCTAGTCGAATGCTTTTTCTGCATCTATTGAGATAACCGTGTGGTTCTTACCCATGCTCCTGTTGATGTGATGAATTATATTAATTGATTTGCGAATATTGACCCAGCTTTGCATCCCTGAAATGAATGCTGTTAGATTGTGGTGTAGGATTTTCTGAAGACGATTGGCCAAAATTTTGAGAAGTTTTGCATCAATGTTCATCAAAGAAATGGGCCTATAGTTCTCTTTCTTTGATGAGTCCTTTCCTGATTTTGGGATGAGAGTTATGATGGCTTCATAGAATGTGTTGGGTAGTGAACTTTCTCTTTCAATTTCATTGAAGAGTTGGAGTAGTATTTGTGTGAGTTCTGCTTTTAAAGGCCTTGTAGAACTCTGCTCTAAACCAACTGGACCTGGACTTTTCTTAGCTGAGAGGTCTCTATTGCAGTTTCTATTTTAATGCTTGAAATGGGCCTCTCAAGATGGTTTAACTAATCTTGGTTTAGTTTTGGCATGTCAATATTTGCTAAAAAAGGTCCATTTCTGCCACGTTCTCAAACTTATTAGCATAAAAATTTGCGAAATATTCCCTTATAATGTTCTGAATCTTGGTTGTTTCTGTGGTGATGTTTCTATTCTCATCTCTGAGTTTTATTTGGGTGTGTTCTCTTCATTTTCTGATAAGATTTGCGAAGGGCCTGTCAATTTTGTTAATTTTTTCGAACAACCAAGTCTTTCTTTTGTTGATGTTTTCTATAGTTTTTTTGTATTCTAATTCATTTATTTCTGATTTAATTCTAATTAAAATGAATTAATTGAAATAATTATTTCTTTCCATCTATTACATTGGGGTATATCTTGCTGCTCTTTTTCAAGGAGGTTCAGATGTCTCATTAAATTGTTACTTTCAGATCTCTCCAATTTGTTGATGTAAGATCTCAGAGCTATAAACTTGCCTCTAAGTACTGCCTTTGCTGTGTCCCAGAGGAGCTGGTAATTTGTGTGCTCATTTTTGTTGGATAGCATGAACATTTGAATTTCCTGTCTAATCTCTTCCATGACCCAATCATGATTCAGCAGTGTGTTGTTCAGGCTCCATGTGTTACAGGACTTTCTTTGGTGGCTTTTGGTGTTGAGTTCTAATTTTAATCCCTTGTGGTCAGAGAGAATGCACGGTATCACTTCAATGTTTCTGAATTTGGACAAGTTTGCATTGTGGCCTAAAACGTGGTCTATTTTAGAAACTGTTCATGTGCTGCTGAGAAAAATGTGTATTCTGATGCTGATGGGTGAAATATTCGGTAGATGTCTTTTAAATCTAGTTGATCTATGAAGTTGTTTAGATCTGGGTTTCTCTGTTGAGTTTTTGCCGAGTTGATCTATCTAATGGGGAGAGTAGTGTGTTAAATCCACAACAATTAATGTCTTTGGACTCTATGGGATTTGAGGGAAAGTAGTGTTTCTTTGATAAATTTGGATGCTCCCTTGTTTGGCGAGTAGATATTTAAAATTGTAATATCCTCCTGAAGGAGAGATTCCTTAATTAGTATGTAGCAACCTTCTTTATGTCTTCTCATGAATTTTCATTGGAAGTCTATTTTATCTGATATTAGGATTGCAAATCCCGCCTGTTTATGGGGGCCGTTTGCTTGGTAGATTTTTTTTCCAACCTTTAACATTGAAAATGTGTTTGTTTTTACTGGCAGGATGTGACTCCTGAAGGCAGCATATAGAAGGATCTTGCTTTTTAGTCCTACTAGACAGTCTATGTCGCTTAATTGGAGAATTAAGACCGTTAATGTTGAGAGATAGGACTGAGAGGTATTTGGGAGTTCCTGCCATGTTATCCACCTTGTTGGGGTCTACAAAAACTGGGTTCTTCCTATGGTTCTTGGATTCTCAGTTTGGGTGCAGTTTCTAGGCCTTTATTGTGGTCTTGTTGGTTTTCTATGTGTAAGACATCTTTAAGAATCTTTTGTAGGGCTGTTTTGGTATAGATGTACTGTTTCAATTTTTCTTTGCTATGGAAGGTTTTTTTTTTGGCCTTCAGTTATGAAGGAGAGTTTAGGTGGATACAGTATTCTTGGTTGGTAGTTGTTTGTCTTTAGGGCATGGCATACATCATTCCAGTCTCTTCTTGCTTTGATTGTCTCTGCTGAGAAATCTGAGGTGATTCTACTTTGTTTCCTTTTATAGGTGATTGATCTTTTCTCCTTGACATGTTTAAGGACCTTTTCCTTGTTCTCAATTCATCCTATGTGGATTATAATGTGACGGTGGGATGTCCTATTCTTGTCTGGTCTATTTGTAGTTCTAAAAGCTTCTTGTATCTGAATAGGCCTATCTTTTTGCATGTTGGGATGTTCTCTTGTAGGAGCCTGTTAAACAAATTTCCTAGACCATTAACTTCTGTTTCTAGGTGTTCCGCTACACCCATAGTCCTCAGATTAGGCCTTCTGATTGTGTCTTCCAAGTGTTGGATAGATCTATCATATTTCTTGGACTTGACTTGGATGGTTGTATGTTCTTTCTCTATAATATCTAGGCTGTCTTCATTCCCCGAGTTTCGATCTTCTGCATGGTCTAAACTGCTGTCAAGACTTTCTATTTTAAAATTTCTTTTCCTTCTAATTGGTCAGCTTTGATGGCTTCAAATTCTTTGTTGAAACTTTGTTTTTGATGTTGTATGAACTTTTTTACTTCCTTAATTTGGTGTTCAGTGTTTATTCTCAAATCACTTAGTTGAATGTTTATGGTTTGCTTAAATTCCCTTTTCTTTGGTTGGGTTCCATTCAGTATTCCCTTATGGTCTCCCTGACTTTCTTCAGCTATTTGTTAATGGATTCCATGTATACCTTTAGTGATCATTGTGTATACTCTCAATTCCTGTATTACTCTTTGCTTAGCTTCCTCATGTTCACGCCATTCCTGTAGTTCTCTTTGAGTGTTCTCAGCCTGCTCATGCCATTCCTGCCTTTTTCTTTGAGTATTCTCAAGCTGTTCACCCAAATCCTGTATCAGTTTTTGAGTAGCTTCCTAAGCTCAGAATATTCCTGTATAAACCTTTGGTTTGCCTCCTCTCTCTCCCTATCACACTCATACAGAGTCCTTTGTAGGTTTTCAATCTTTTCCTGTATTGACCTTTTGTTTGCCTCCATTGAACTTTTGTTTGTCTCCTCTCTCTCTCTCTCTCTCTCTATCATGCTCATACAGACTCCTTTGTATATTTTCAATCTTTTCATTTATCATGTTTGCCAGCACTGTTTGTAGAGCTAATTGGGAACTCTCCTCTGGATTATTCATTATCTGTTCTGTCCCCTGATTATCATGAGTGGGAGTTGAGATACCCAGGACTTGCCATTTTTCCTGTCTTTTTCTGGCTTACTCGGCCTATTTGGGATGAAAATAACACCAGTTTAGTGCTAGAACACTAACTTAAGACAAGCATCAACCAAAGTCTGTATTTGCACAGTCAATAGTCTGCAGATACAATTTAGTTCAATAGGTACATCTATTCAACGTCAAACACCTATGTATTAATGGGCTAACAACCACAAATATGAATTTGACAAACCAGAAATTATTAGGGTCAGGGAGAGATATGGGTAAAAAATAGGAAGGCACAGGGAGAGTTAACTTAACTAAGTCCTAATCTCAAAGCAGGAAATAGGTGGGATAGGTTGAAAGTAGAGATAAAAGAAAAAGAAGAAAGAGCAAGGGGAAAAATAAGAGACCAGAAAAAAATAGAAAAGTAAAAATTAAAAATATTATGCAGATTCAAAAACGAAATATTCAGAGAAGCACATGCATATAATGCAGAAGGGGAGGGATATAAAGGAGATGTGAAAAACTTAAAAACAAAAATACTTAAAATATTATATAGGTATAAAGAGGTAGTACTGCCATTAAGGAATTTAAGTCTAAGAGGTTTTGAACTGAATAATCAATTCTTGGATTAAGTGTGTACACAATATAGGATAAGGTCTAATATTCAACTGTGGGCATGTCTGAGGATGTGCAGAAAAACAATTAACTCACATAAAAGAGAATGAAAGAAAAGAAAAGGGGAAAAGAATAAGAAAAAAGAAAAAAGATCAGAAATTCAATAGAGCAAAACAAAAAACAAAAAAAAATTAAAAGAAAGAAAAACGCATACACACATATACCTCTAAAAGAAAAATAATAAGAGGGAAAAAATGTTACTAGGAAACATTTTATTTTAAAAAAGGTAAAAATAAAAAATTAAAAACAAAGTTTTAGAAAAAAAATTTTATAAAATGTACAAAAAAAGGAAAATAATAGTTCTTTATTTTGGGAGTGGTGGGAAAAATCCTGTATCTCCCTTGTGTCTATAAACAGCCTTTTGTTTGAGTCTCTGGTCCGCTTGTGGTGTTTGATTTTCCTGTGGCTTGGTTGGTTTCTTAAGTCAGTTTGGTTGAACAGGCAGAAAAATGCTTTGCTTTAACCAGGATTTTGTGATCCTCCTCTCAGTTTAGTTCAATGGGAGGGATATGCTTTGATTATCACAAAAGAGGGAGATGGCTTTTTCCTCAAGTTTGGAGATGCTGTGATGAGGCTAGGTTCTGGGTAGAGTTGGGGCCTTTCAGCAAACAGTAGCTTTTCCTGGGATCTATTTTGTGAGAAACTCACAGAGCCCAGCCTGGAGCCACTCTCTGGATTTATGTTTACTGAATTTCAATTGATTGTCAAGGCTGCTGAAGGGAGGGGCAGCCTCTGGCTGTGATTACCCAGTGAAGAAAGCCACTCCTGGGGCTTGCGCCTCAGTTGGATTACTTTTCCCTGGGTCGAGCTGATTCTGGCAGGTCACATAAGCAAAAAGAAAAAAGCCAGAAGTGGTGCTGTGGCTCAAGTGGTAGAGTGCTAGCCTTGAGCTGAAGAGCTGTGGGTCAGGGCCCAGGCCCAGAGTTCAGGCCCCACGACTGGACCCAAAAAAACCACAACAACAAAAAAATATAATTGTTCATTATACCTATAATTTCAAAAGTAGCTAAAGCCAAGAAGATGAAAAAGTTGTTCATATGCATGTTTACCTAATGTCCTGGCCTGTCTACCATACAACCAGGCAGGAACTTACACTAATGACTTTCTATCACCAAATATTTCCATAGCTCCTTGAGAAGTCTATATATTTCTCCTCGATATTAGGCCTTAAATGGGTAATGTTTTAATCAAAATGTTTCCTCTTGCCTCCAGGCTTTAAATTTACAAATGGTAAAGCTTTAGGTCTAACTCTACCAAAAACTGAGGTAGAAATAATGGGATAATACTTTAAAACAGGGTTGCCTTTGATACACTAACCACACAGAACAATGCATAACAATTTCTTATATTATATCTACTTATATATTTTATATTTATATGTGCTGATCTTAAATTTCACACAGTGAATCTAACTAGAATTAATTTATAAATTGACAAATAAATTGAAATTTATTCCCATAAATAGATTGGAACATAAATAATTAGGTTTAGAATATATATTCGAATATAAAAAGTATCAATTCATTGTCTTTGGTATAAGCTTGTGATAGCTTCTAAGTGTTCTTGATCTTCTGAATTCACATAGTAAAAAAAAACAGTATTGTTTTCCTCTAATCTAGAAGAGATTTTACACTGCTGCTGTGTTTATTGTAATAACTCGCTGGTCCCAAAGTGTTTTTCTCCATATGATGCCTAAAAGCTATTATTCTTCTGCAGTACCCACGGGTCCGAGGATACCAGATCCCAGTAATCTGCATCATCAGATAACAATGGCAAGTCTTCTCACCTTGGCCCATGCAACATGCTAACAGAAAGTAATTGAAGTCCCATCTCAATTTCTCATTTCCTATAATATTTCAGGGCTCCAATTCCTTGCAGTAATTAGCAGTAAGCAATTGTGAAATGTAAGGCAACTTAAAATGAAAGAGGAAACCACAAGATATGAGAGAAAGTACTGTAGTTCAAACTTTCAATTTACAGATGACAAGCCCATATGAGTAAACAAAATCACAAATGTCACAAGATTTTTTTAATACCTCTCTCCTATTGATGAATGAAAGATTTCAGCCCAGCATAAGTAGGCCAAAAAAATTCCTGGAATGATAGGTCCATAATTGTTCTACCAAGGCTAGGAAACTTGACTTCGATGTCAAGTATAATTTAGAAAAATATTGAGAAGACCCTAGTGCTTCAAAACACTGGTACTTCAGTAAAACTTGGTTCTGTAGTATAAAAATGTTGTCATTCTCAAACCAATGTAACTTACATTTAATCTCCTGAAAGTATGTTCCTTTTCAAATAAACTTTTTAGAATCATATTCACCAAAATAACACATGACAAGTAGATGATAGTGATATTAAAAGTTTCTCAAGTGTAGGAATCAAGTTACAATAGAGTTGATTTATTTACCGAGCACTAATGCCAAATAAGTTCAACCATTCATTAAAGTGTGGAAATAGTATCTCCCACCATTTGCGTTGTTCAGTAGGTGCCTTCCAGAAATGTGTTAAATAGATCAGCCTCCCATATTTCAAACCCAAATATTAGCTAATAAAGTAAATTTCATCACATAAGAAGGTACATTTTCATGTGTTGCCTTATCATATATTTTCCCTATCTGTCTAACATAGTAATAAATATGACTGTAAGTCTTGAATATGGGTACTGATCAGAGATGTGACAAACATAAAATCTATCTTCTATTTCTATCATATTCCTCTAAGTAGTAAATTTTAGTTTTCTTCTTTTTCCAAAACTTACAGGTAGTAGAAAATATCATCCCATGTAAAATCAAATAATCACAGACCATTGCACAAAGCCATTTATAAAAACTGGTAGTTAGCTATAAATTCTAAGCAATTTTTAAACTTTCTTGTTGACTAAAGATTAATCTTCCAAAAAGATGAGAATAAAATCATGTTTAGGTGCTTCACGTCTCCAGTCTTGCAAATTGTTATTACAGATGAATGAATTATGGAAGTATATGCTGACATCAGTTCAAGTATATGCAGGATTGAAACTCCATGGAATATATATAAACGTTTCAAAGTATTAACAGACAATTTAACAGAATAACTATCAGGAAGTTGAAACCAGAAAGAAATAATAGTAAAGACATAGAATGAATGAAAAATGGAACAAGGGGCAAGTACAGCTACAATACTCAATGTACACATATAATAAAAGAAGTGGTAAATCTGAAATAAATCTTGAAGAAAGTGTTGGTTGAGAATGATAGAAGGAGTGACTCTGATCCAGGAGCATTGGACAATTAGATGGACATATTTAATTGTAACACAATTGCACAACCTATTGAACTTCAGTTAAAAACACAACTACAAACAAAAACACACAAAAAGCACAACCAAACAGCAATCTCTAGAAAGTATGTATATGACCTCACAAAATTTTAAGCAGTTAATGAAGGGCAGTCTTGGGAAAAGCAAACAAAGCTGTTCAAAGAGGGCAGTTTAAGGTAGGGGAGAATTTTGAACAGATTTAAATAGATTGTCTAAGGTTATAAATCACCTACATCTACTGCACATATTTTCTTCTGTGAGTATTTCTTTTTTTTTGGTCTGGTCATGGTGCCTGAACTCTGGGTCTGGGCGTTGTCCCTTAGCTCTTCAGCTCAAGGCTAGCGCTCTACCACTTGAGCCACAGCTCCACTTTCGGCTTTTTTCTTTTTGCTTATGTGGATATAAGGTATCGAACCCAGGGCCTCAGGCAGGCAAGGCAAGCGTTCTACCACGGAGCCACTTTCCCAGCCCCCATTCTGTGAGTATTCTTTGTCTGAACTGTTTACTCCAGTCTTGAGCTGTGGCTTTATAGCTTATGAAGATAGAATGGAAGAATCAAGATCAAGAACCCATTACACCACTGGAGAGAAAACAGTACCCTATGGTTTCTCTCATCTCTCTTCACTACTCTTTTCTCATACTTTTAATAAAGTCAAGTGATTTTGAATTTTATTTCCTTCTTTTTCAGAGAATTATTGTTTGGTAATTAAATGTCAATTCACAGATTTTGATGTCTTTTTTTTTAAAGAACTTTGAATTTAAATTCCACTACAACTTTGTTTCACACAGTGAGAGTATATTTCCTGGGTAAGGACAATTCTCAAGGGAACCTACAGGATTTACAGCAAGGTTTGTGAGGTTTGTTTGTTTAGTGTGAAAATGAGCCATATTCACCCACATTGTTCCCTCTCAGCTAAGTCTCCATGGATTTCTTTGCATTAAAGCCTATTTTCTCAGCCAATTTTAAATTTTCTTAATAGGCTAAGTTGTTAAAATGTTTGAACAATTAAAATTTACCTGTCAAAAATTTTTAACTCTTTTTAAATTCCTTTATCAGAATCATGAATTCACCAATCTTAATCCCACCTTTACCATCAAAAACAGTTAACATGTTGTTTTAATGATATAGTGTCCATGAAACTACTATTTTCCAGTGGGTTTGTATTGCGTATATTTGACCACATAAGCTGATGCTGAACAAAATGAATTCCAAGATATGGAAACAGATATTTATTTGCAGTTGGTTTTTTATGTACTATGTGATTTCTAGTTTCTTTGAGATTTTCCCCTATGGTTTATCCCCTGCTGTGTTTGATTTTGGTACCCTGTGTATTGTGTATACATTTACCTTAATAAGGAAGGGAACAGGAACAAAAACAATGGCGAGTCAAAGGACAAACAGCAAACCAATGCAATAGCAATTCTCACAAGACAATAAGTTGCAAATGTACATTACAACTTGGGAGGGTTATTAGGGTGAAAGAAAAACTTAGAAAATTGAGTGAAGGGATAACAAATTTGAAAAGTTATGTACTCACTACCTTACAATGGCTGTAACCACAGTGCACATCATTTTCACATTAAAATTTAAAAAAATAAGCTGATGAAATAAAATTTCACTGTTTTGGTATAGTAAATATTATTCTTTATGTAGTAACTTTTAAAAAATCAGTCTTATTGGCATCTAATTTGAATTAATTACCTCTTCTTTATCAAAGGGTCATCAACTTGAACGATATCCAACTAGAAAATTTTTTCACAATATTTTGAAAATAAAATAAATATAGTACTTTGTAATACTAAAACAGAAAACAGTTTAATTCTATGAAATCCCATAACTTTTAAAAGTAAATAAGTTGTTAAGAGGACAGAATGTATGTGTTCTTCAAAATTCTTATGACTAATAAATACTCATTTTCAAATTCTGAACCTGTTTGCATGTTATTTAATTCTGCAGTAGATGCAGTTTCCAATGGGGTGTTACAGACTGAAATGTGAACAGAAAAAGAGCCACATTCTGATATGGGATAAAACTATGAAGCATCTTATAATTAATTCTTCAAGATTAAGCAGTTGTTTATCAGATTAAGCTATTATTTCTATGACCATCAATCACAAAATTTATGCCATAAAGTCATCCTAGCGCACCAGTTTCCAACTTGTAGGGTGCACCTCAAAATTCCCTTAATTTACATCAAAAATAGCTTATGTCCATTGTGAAAATACACTGCACCTCTGCTAATGTGATGCCCAATATATTCTGAAAAGAACACCACTATAAACAGGGTTGTATCATTTTTCCTTCACTGGTATTCTTACAAATATTATTTATATTTATACTTTTTTAACTATCATAGATAATCAGGATGCGAAGATTGGAAGATTACAGTTCAAAGACTGTGAAGACTCAGCGTCTATGTTGAAGGGGCAGAATGATGCAGGCTCTGGCCTCAGGATTATCTGAGGACTGTGTTTGAGTATTAGGAAAGCTCTTGGCATTCCGGGCTAGAGAGGGAAAATGTTCTCTCTCCCTACCTCAAAACACATGTCACAGACTCCTGGGAGCTGAGGTAGTGGCTCTTCTGCTTGCTTAAGCATAGATGAACACCTGGTCAAGCGTTTTCCTGAGATTGGAGAAGTGGTTTGAGCTTGCTCTAAAATAGTTTAGATAATAATATTCCAAGACATTATCTCAAAAGTCAAGTAAAAATGTATCTGTTGAAATATTTGTGTGAATGTCTTCTGACCACATCTTGGCAAAGATCATGCTTGCTTGTTACAATTGGCGCCCAAACAGGGACCCTGCATTGTTGAATTCAGGAAAGGATATTCAGGAAAGTACTTTTAATTACAGGGTGATGGGACAAGTTAAATCTATTCTGTACTTACATATGCTTAATCATTTACTTGCTGCTTATGCTGTAAATATGTCTTCTTATGACATAGAAATGTGTATTAATGTAGTTAGGGAATGGAATCCTTGGTTCCCCGAGTAAAGAATAATGTAGAAAGAGCTGTTCGAGAGTGGGAAAAGATTCCTATTATATTTTTGTCCATTTGGGCTATTTTACATACCCTTTTTAAAGCTTTGAATGAGGAAAGATTAATAGCAGATGTAAAGAAAAGTTCCCCCCTTCTTTTGTAGATTTTCAATTGGACTCTGAGGTTAAAGATGCAATAGATAAGGATGCATTGCAATTAACAGAGAAAAAACAAGAGCTAAAGGCTGAAAAGGAATAAACTGAAAGTATAAATAAAATGTCTGAGCAAATGGAATTGATTTTATCAAGATTACAACATATGGAGTTGGAAATTAGCAGAGTGAATGGAGAACCTGAGAAAGTGAAAGTAAAGCAGCCTTCGGCTCCTCAACTGGCTGATGCAATTTTTACAGCATCACTCCCTCCCAAAACAGAGGGCTCAGACAGTGAGTTTGATGATGAAATGCCTATTTTTTCTTATCCTGTAATTCAACCAACCCCTATGAATGGTATAGCTCAACCAGCCAGATATGAAAGTGTTGCTGTTTATGATATTGGTAAACTTAAGAAGGCAGTTGTATGGTCCTCAGTCTCATTATGTTAAGGAATTGCTTAATGGGCTTGCCCGACATTACAATAATTTTGCTCCCATGGATTGGAAGATGCTTTGTAGAGCCTTGCTTAAGAAACCTAAACACCTACAATGGCAAATGTGGTTTACTGAGTTATGTACAAAAAGGGCTAGACAAAATGCACAGAGCAGTAATCCACACCTTTCCCATGTTAGGTGGAACAGAACAATATGCGGATGCTCATATAAAAGTAAACTCTCCTGAAGAAATCCATGAGCAGTTAAGAGACATAGGTATTGAGGCATGGGAAAGGATTTCACCGGTAGGAGAGCATTATGTCTCTTGGACTAAAGTAATTCAAAAACCTAGTAAACCCTATGTTTAATTTTTATCACGATTGAAATTGACCTTGGAACGTACTGTTGTGGGAGAGGCTGCATGGCAACAACTGCTGAGCGTGTTGGCTTATGAGAATACTAATGAGGACTGTAGATGAGCCCTATTGCCTATTAAAGAATCTGGGGATGTGAATACATATTTAAGGGCCTGCAAAGACTTTACATCTGAATCCAGGCCTATGCAGGTGTTTGCTGAAACTATGGCCACTACCTGGCATGCTATGCAAACAAACCCTCTAATCTAAAGTGTTTTGGATGTGGTCAAATGGGACATATAAAGAAAAATTTTAAAAAGGCTACTGATGTTAACAAGAGAAGACCTGGAATTTGCCCTAAGTGTGAAAAGGGGAAGCACTGAGCAAGGGAGTGTAGAGCGAAAAGAGACAATAAAGGAATTCCTATAAAATATGCTTACCCTATGCAGGGAAACTCTCCATTGGGCTAGCCCCGGAGTCCAGGATTAATAACCGAGGGCAGCCAACCATCTTTTCCCTCATCCCTGCCACAGCCCACAGCACCGCAGTGGACATACCAGCCTTAAAAGATTTTATTTTGAAAGGTGGTGATAAGCCACAAAAAATTCCTACCAGAATTTATGGGCCTTTACCTGAAGCAACATTTGGCCTATTGACCGGTAGATCCAGTCTTAATACAAAAGGAGTTTTAGTACATTTAGGAATTATTGATGCTGACTATATTGGGGAAATAAAAATTTTAATGTCAGCTTCTGCAGATAATTCCTTTAAAAAGGGAGAACGAATTGCTCAAATTTTGTTATTACCATAGATATCTATTGGAAAGTCATTTAAACCCCACATTGGGGGATTTGGAAGTATTAACCAACAAAAATGTGTTTGGACTACTCATATTACTAAAATGCACCTAAGATTAAGATTAATATTCAGGAAAAGATATTGACAGGACTAATAGATACTGGCTCAGATATTACAATTATTAACACTCATGAATGGCCTAATCATTTATTATATAAAATAATCTCCTGTAATATTAAAGGAGTTAACAATACTCTTGTAAATTTTATAGGACAAGCAGTGTTGTATGTTACTATAACCTCAGAAGATAGACAGCTGTCCTTAAACCTTATATTATGGAAGTTCCAGTTAACATAATTGGTAGAGATGTACTGGAACAATGGCGAGCTCATATTCAATTTTAACATTTTTAGATGGAGCCCATAATGATATTATGGAAATCTGAGGAACCTCTTTGGATTGAGTAATGGCCTTTATCGAAAGAAAAATTAGAAGCAGCTTATCAATTAGTTGAAGAACAGTTAACCAACGGACATATTGAGCCGTCTATGTCACCATGGAATTCTCCAATATTTGTTATTAAAAAGAAGTCAGGGAAATGGAGATTGCGGACTGATTTACGAGGAGTAAAGGCATCCATGTATCCTATGGGGCCTTTACAACCTGGTTTACCATCGCCTGCAATGCTTCCTAAAAATTGGCCAATAATAGTAATAGATTTACAAGATTGCTTTTTTACCATTCCTGTACATGTAAAAAATTGTAACAGGCCGGGCGCTGGTGGCTCACGCCTGTAATCCTAGCTACTCAGGAGGCTGAGATCTGAGGATAGCGGTTCAAAGCCAGCCCGGGCAGGAGAGACCGTGAGACTCCTATCTCCAATAAACCACCTGAAAACCAGAAGTGGCGCTGTAGCTCAAGTGGTAGAGTGCTCGCCTTGAGCTGAAGAGCTGAGGGACAGCGCCCAGGCCCAGAGTTCAAGCCCCACGAGCGACAAAAAAAAAAAAAAAATTGTAACAGACTTGCCTTTTCTTTACCACAAATAAATCATCAAGGCCCTTATCAGCGCTTCCAATGGAAGGTGTTGCCCCAAGGAATGATGAATTTTCCAACTATGTGTTATATGTTGATAAGATATATGTTGATAAGGCCTTAAAATCCGTTAGACAAAAATGGCCTCACATTTATATTTTTCATTATATGAATGATATTTTAGTTGCAGGACCAAATATGACAGAATTAGAAATGGTGTTACAGTGCTTACCCTCTATATTTAAAGAATTTGGATTAATAATAGCATCTGAAAAAATACAAAAAGACATGTTGGTAAAATATTTAGGATATGTTGTCTGTAGACAAACAGTCGCACCTCAAAAAATATCTTTATGACGTGATCAATTACATATGTTAAATGATTTTCAAAAGTTCCTATGAGATATTAATTGGATGGAACTGGCCTTAAGAATTCCTACTTATCAATTACATAATTTGTTTTCATTGTTACAAGGGGAGCCTGATTTACATAGCAAAAGAACTTTAACTAAGGAAGCTGAAAGAGAAGTACAATTTGTAGAACAGAGAATAAAATAAATGGTTTTACATCGAGTAACGCTAAATCAACTCATAAATTTATATATTTTAGATACATGGAAACACCCAAAAGGTATTATAGGACAAAATGAGATACCATTAGAATGGATTTATACACTGCAGAGATTTACAAAAAATATGCCTTATGAACAACAGTTGGCAATTATTATTCAACAGGCCAGGCAATGGGTATTCACCCTATCAGGGTATGATTTATTTGAAATTATCCTTCCTTTGCCAAAAGACCAAGTAAAATATTGATTAAACATGTCTGAAATGCTATAAATTACATTAGTAAATTTTACTGGGCAATTTTCCTATCATTTTCCCAAATGTAGATTGTGGAATTGCTTGCTTAAACAACAATTTGTATTTAATAATATAATTACCAAGGTCCCTATTTCCACTGCTCTTACTGTTTTTACAGATGGCTCCAAAACAAAAAGTGTTTATTGGACGACAAATAAATATTGGGCTCAAACAACTACTTTAGCATCAGTTCAACAAAATGAACTTTTTGCTATTATTAAGGTGTTACAAGATTTTGTGGGAGATGTTAATATTGTTACTGATTCTGCCTATGCTGTAGGGGTTGTGACTAATATAGTCACTGCTGTTCCTTATTCATCTAAACCCCAGCTAAACCAATTATTTAAACAATTACAAGCATTACTGCAACAACATAAGGCCAAAGTGCTAACTCACATTAGGGCTCACTCTTCGTTACCTGGGTACCTTGTATATGGCGATAATCAGGTTGATAAATTAGTTTTGCTTCTGCTAAACAAGATCATGCTCATTTACATACAAATGCTGGCCATTTACATATGCATTATAAAATACCTTATTCTCAAGGTAAACAAATTATAAAAAGGTGCCCTGTCTGCAGACCAATGCATTTGAGAGTTGTACCTGCTGGAGTAAATCCTCAGGATTACAACCTAAGGAGCTCTGGCAAATGGACATAATCCATGTACAAGCCTTTGGCCATTTTTCCTTTGTACATGTTACAATAGATACTTATTCCAAATTTGGGCTTTTGCCCTTACGGGAGATACTGTTAACCATGTAATAGAACACTTATTGGAAGTTTTTGCCATTATGGGAGTGCCTGCCAAATAAAGACTGATATTGGATCAGCCTATAAAAGTATCAAATTTAAAAGATTTTGTGAACTTTATGATGTGGTACATATTACCGGAATAGAATATAACTCCCAAGACAATCCATTATTGTACGAGTTCATTGCACACTAAAACAACAAATCAAAAAATTAAAAAGGAGGAAAAGGTTGGATGAAGGTATGGATATTTTGTGGTTTTCCATGCAAAATCCTAAAATAATTTTACATCAAGCTCTTTTTGTTCTTAACGTTTTTAACTTACCACAAGGAGATATTTTACCTAGAGCTGAGCGCCATTTTGAACAAATATATCACAAAAACCTTATTTAAATGCTCCCACATAGATTAAGATTACATTGAAAGCAGAATGGCAACTAGGAACATTACATAAGGGATGAGGATAGAGTTTTGTGTCTACACAGGATGGCAAACAATACTGTCTTCCTGCACAATGGATACAGACGCGGCCCAGTGAGGACAGCCCCATATCCTGCAAGGAATCGGCCACCAGTTGAGGAAGAAGAAATCCCCACTGCCCACCTGGGGGCAGGTAAAAAGTTGACTGGAGAAGGACAGAAGATGTTACAATGCACTGGTAAACCTGTCATGGCTGAGAACTTGTTCTGGCCATGTGTGCCCTGCTTGCTGTAAACCCTGTCCATGCTAATGCTAATGTAAGTTATTGGGCCTTTGTTCCTAACCCTCCTTTATTGGAACCTGTTGTTTGGGGAGACATGGATATAACCATCTATAATGTTCCTGCTGTTTAATCTCTCCTTGGAATAATTTGACATTTTGCAATAAGGATGATGGTAGCTTTTTAAATTTTACTTACTATACTCATCCCTTGCCTGTTTGTCTGGGGCCTCCTCCATGTTTAGTTATGAATTGGCAACATTGGGTTTTACCTGGGAAACGCACTTCCAATTCTAGAACACAGCTGAAGCGATTAACTACTTGGTCCATAAATAGTAGCTGCGAAAGTGTCACCTTTGATGGCAAGTTATCCTTACCTATGTGTCCTGATTTTACTTATATTGATTTATAATATCAGCCTTTTGTGTGGCAAGAGTGTAGAGGGACATTTGGAAAAGTGTTCAATAATTTTATTAATTAAGGACTTTTTGGACAGTTTATTAACACATGTTCAGAATGGAATAGTACCAGATGTGATTTATCAAATGTTACTAGGATGCTGGAAGCCATTAATGGATCACTTACTGGAGATCGACTGATGGCCTAGGGAGATGGAGGCATTGCAGATGCATGCTGGGTTTCATGGCTGTACTCACTGCTTTTCAGACTCACCTTTGGAAGGTCAGAGCAGTGCTGAAAGCCGTGATGCTATCAAATGGATCGTTTTCAGGGACGTCGAACTCTTCATCCACTTATAATTTTACTTTGTACAAATCTTATGATGTTACTGCTTGTATACCTCTGCCTTATGTATTTTTAGTGGGAAATTTTACATTTTCTCCTACTATTTCTTGTTTTAATTGTCGCCTGTATTCTTTTTTTTATAATTTTATTTTATTTTATTTGTGAACATATTGTACAGAGGGGTTACAATTGCATGGGCAGGATAATGCGTATATTTCTTACCAAGCATTGCAGCCTCCTCCTTTGTTTACTCTTCACATCACTTTCCAGCCTCCCCTCCCCCCCATCCCAATCCTCCTCCTTCCCCTCTCTCCCCCCCCCCACCGCACCGACGTTGTAAAGCTCATTTTGGACATGACAACTTGTACTTCTCATTGTTGCAACAGGTCCACCTGTATCCTTAAAAAACTGGGTTTTCCCCATCTCCTCCACAAGTTATACTGACATCAAATATAGTGAAAGCAGGGGTTATACTGTGGGGGAGGGACATACAAAGCAACAAAGAGATAATCTTATTAATGCATTAGAAACACATGCATGAAAGAAAAAAACATTAAAATACATATCTAAGGGTTCATTTTCCTGACATCACATTATCTGACCTTTTCCGCTTGACTCATACATATACTAGATATTGCAAATAAGGGAAACCATGGGACCTATGTTTCTTTGGGCCTGGCTTACTTCACTTAATATAATTTTTTCCAAGTTTTTCCATTTCCTAACAAATGTGGCAATGTCATTCTTTCTGATGGAGCCATAGAATTCCATTGTGTATATATACCACATTTTCTTGATCCATACATCTACTGAGGGGAATCTGGGTTGGTTCCATATCTTAGCTATGGTAAATAATGCTGTAACAAACATAGTTGTGCTGGTAGCTTTAGTGTGGTCTTGTTTGTAAACATTTGGGTAAATGCCCAAAAGTGGGATTGCTGGGTCATAGGGGAGCTTTATGTGATGTCTTTTGAGGAACCTCCATACTGATTTCGAAAGTGGTTGAACAAGTTTACATTCCCACCAACAATGAAGTAAGGTTCCTTTCTGTCCACATCCCCTCCAGCATCTGTTGTTGATAGAGTTCTTGATTTTTGCCGTTCTAACTGGAGTGAGGTGATATCTCAATGTGTTTTGATTTGCATTTCTTTTATGGCTAGGGATGTTGAACATTTCTTCATGTGTCTATTGGCCATCCTTCTTTCTTCTTCAGAGAAGTTTCTCTTTAAGTCTTTCGCCCACTTATTTATTGGGCAGTTGTTTCTTTGAGTATTTGTTGTTGGGGGGTTTAATTTTTTGAGTTCCAAGTATATTTTAGATATGAGACCCTTGTCCGTTATATGGATAGTAAAGATCTTCTCCCAATCGGTGGGCTTTCTATTGATATTGCTAGCTATGTCATTTGGCCTGCAGAAGCTCTGCAACTTTATGCAATCCCATTTGTCCAAACTTTCTTTGATTTGTTGTGTTTCCGGGTCTTTATTAAGAAAATTTCAGCCTGAGCCAAGGAGACCTAGGGTTTCTCCTATTCCATCCTGTAATATTTTCAGAGTGTCTGCTTTGACTTCAAGGTCTTTGATCCATTTGGAGTTGATTCTGGTGCAGGGTGATATATAAGGATCTAGCTTTAGTTTTCTACATGTAGTTAACCAATTTTGCCAGCACCATTTACTGAAGGGCTGTCTTTCTTCCATTCTATTGTTTTACTTCCCTTATCTAAGTTTAGATGGCTATAGGTCTGTAGGTTCATTTCTGGGATTCCAATTCTATTCCATTGGTCCTGAGGTCTGTTCTTATGCCAATACCAAGCTGTTTTGATTACTAGGGATTTATAGTAGAGTTTGAAATTTGGTATTGATATTCCTCCAGCAGTGTTCTTTCCGTTGAGGAGCGTTTTTGCTATTCGGGGTCTTTTTTTGTTCCATATGAATTTTTGGATTGCCTCTTCTATTTCCTTGAAGAATGAGGTTGGAATTTTGATAGGTATTGCATTGAATTTGTAGATAGCCTTGGGAAGTATTGCCATTATCACGATGTTAATCTTTCCAATCCAGGAGCATGGGAGGTTTTGCCATTTTTTAAGTTCTGTGTTGATTTCCTTTTTCAAGATTTTAAAGTTTTCGTCATAGAGGTCCTTCACTTCTTTGGTTAAGTTAATTCCTAGGTATTTTATTTTTTATGGGGCTATTACAAATGGAGTTGCTTTCCTAATTTCAGCCACACTTTTCTCATTGTTGGCATACAGAAAAGCCATTGATTTTTGGGGGTTAACTTTATAACCTGCTACTTTACCAAAGTTTTGAATCAGCTTGAGTAATTTGGCAGTGGAGTCTATGGGATTCTTTAAATACAAGATCATGTCATCTGCAAAGAGGGAGAGTTTTATTACTTCTTTCCCTATTTGGATCCCCTTTATTTCTGCATCTTGTCTTATTGCTGTAGCTTGTTGCCTGTATTCTTGCATTAATTCCTCTCTTAATTTTAATGACAGTAATAGTACTATGATATTACAATAAAAAACTCATATTTGGCTACCTGTTAAATTAGGAAGAGAATGGTCCCCAAATACTTTGGATAGTGTTGTTATTGAATTTTTTTACCAAACTACTAAAACGTACAAAGCGTATGATTGGAGCCATTATCTGTGATCTTAAACTTAATTGCTATTACCACTGTTGCTGCAGTGTCTGGAATTGCCCTATACACTTCCTTACAAACTAAGCACTTTGTGGAAGAATCGCACTGGGATTCACATGAATTGTGGGTCTCACAGGTAGAAATTGATGGTCTAATATAAACACAGATTAATATTCTTAAACAGACAGTGGGATGGTTAGGAAAAATGTTATTGGTTGTGGAAAAACAGTTATTATTAAAATGTGATTGGAATTTTACTACCTTTTGCATTACTAATATAAAATATAATAAATCTATACATGATTAGAATGTAATACAGTAGTATTTATCTGGAAATTCTACAGCTGCTCAATTGATTGCTCAGTTATAATTTAATGTACATGATATTTTTGGTAAACAATTTACAAATGATGATGCTTCTAATATTGCTGATGCATTTATTAAACAGTTGGAAGGGTTGGATCCGAAAGAAATACAACATAGCATTTCAAATACTACTAGTAGTATGGGAATCATGATTGTTATTATTTTGTTTGCACTTGTACTGTTATATTTGATTTTTATGAAACCAATGCAAGCGTCTATGATAATGCTGTGGAAAGCTTTTCTTTTAAAACAAAAGAAAAAAGAATAAAGTTGTGAAGACTCAGGGTCTATGTTAAAGGGGCAGAATGATGCAGGCTCTGGCCTCAGGATTATCCGAGGGCTGTGTTTGAGTATTAAGAAAGCTCTTGGATGCCGGGCTAGAGAGGGAAAATTTTCTCTCTCCCTGTCTCAAAACACATGTCACAGACTCCTGGGAGCTGAGGAAGTAGCTCTTCTGCTTGCTTAAGAATAGATAAGCAGCTGGTCAAGCATTTTCCTGATATTGAAGAAGTGGTTTGAGCTTGCTCTAAAATAGTTTAGATAATACAATACCAAGACATTTTCTCATAGGTCAAGTAAAAATGTATCTGTTGAAATTTTTGTGTGAATGTCTTCTGACCAAATCTTGGCAAAGATCATGCTTGCTTGTCTTTAAATACTAATGACAATAAAGCACAGCATTCAGTGGCAATTGCTGTTTGCACTCTGCATCCCTTATGTCTTGGTGATTTCGTTACCCTTACCCAGGGACCCCAACGCAGTAGATGTTGACAAAAGCCCACTCGGGCAGGAAGGTTCCCTAGATTCTTATCTCCAATAAACTTCTCAGCAAAAGACATACACAAGTGAGCTGAGGTTGAAATAGTAGGGCACACGCCTTGAGAATAAACAGGCTCAGAGAGAGTGTCCAGTCCCAGAGTTCAAGCCCTAGGACAAACCAATAAAACAAAAACAAAAATAAAAACAAATCCCAAACCGAGCATTTTTCTCACTGTATACAGAGGAAGTAATTAAGGGAAATTGCTTCCTGTGTTACATACAGTTAGAAGAAAGAAGATGTCACACAATTATTCTCTTCATACCATGTTATACCAAAGCCTCAAAAAATTGCCCTTTTTCGGGCTGGGAAGGTGGCTCAGAGGCAGAGCGCTTGCCTTGCATGCCTAAGGCCCTGGGTTCAATTCCTCAGCACCACATAAGCAAAAAGAAAAATACCGGAAGTGGTGCTGTGGCTCAAGTGGTAGAGGGCTAGCCTTGAGCTGAAGAGCTGAGGGATAGCGTCCAGGCCCAGAGATCAGGCCCCACTACCGGACCAAAAAATAATTGCCCTTTTTCTAAATTTATAAATTAATATCATCCATTTGTTGGCAACTCTCTTTACATTACTCACATTATCATTTTATACATGAAGTGTTGTAATTATCTATTAGCTGAGTTCTAATTATAACTCTTATGAAAGAATATTCTAGGCAAATAGAATGCAAGAAACATTTGTAAATTTGTCAATTAAACACTGTACTTAAAAAGAATTTTGTAAGTATCTTATAGAATATGAAATTACAAACAAAACCAAAGTATTTATTTTAAATCTAAACTCCAATTTAGCAAGATCTACATAGTCCTTCATTAGATTAACTTTGCTATTTCTCCAGGCTTAAGTTTTTGTAATCCTTCATCCTTTCCTTGGAATCAAACAGAGTGATGATTACTTACTTCTTCAAATTTTGCATGGGAATCATGATCCATTTTGCACCTAAGGTTCTGTAATGAAGAGTGCATTTAAAACACAACTGAGGATTATATATGAGTTGCACTTCAATAGGAAACTTGACTTCTCAAAACATAATGACAAAATTAGCCCAAACGTCGAACTTTGTATTCCTTTTTTGTTTGGTTTATTTTATTAAGACAAAAGTATACTACCTGGTCCAGGGAAGGTATCACTGTGTAATTCCACTATCTAATCTCCTATCTTAATCTCAGTGCTAGAATTCTAGCCTTGTATCACATTGCCCCTCCATAGATTCTTGGTTTATTTAATCTAGATACAGACTAGCAATTCTGAACTTCTCCAGTAATATTATCCACTGCACTGCTCAGAGTGTTCATGTACTCTTCAAAGATGTTCTAACATTTGACACAGAATATGAACATTTTCAGATGCACCTGCAGGAGTCTCTGATTCATTCCTCCATGGATCTGATCCCTTTAATAATGATTACTTGACTCTCTTACTATCTCTGGTCCCTATCTATGTAGTATTCTTAAACTTTTTTGAAGAAAGTTCACTTGAGGATTTCTAACATTAAAAATTATCAATTGATTCTAGTCTTACTCAGGACATATTTTCTATTGTTTTCTAACTTTTCCACATATTCTGAGAGTTGCTTCATATGTGTATTTGTGCACATATAAGTGCCTCTGTATATATGTGTATGATTGCATGTATGTATGCAAAGCCTCAACATCTTATTCAGCAATCTTGCTCATGACTGGTATTCCAATAGTTGAGCCATTCTTCCAATCCAACTTTTGGCTGGTTAATTATATATAGTTTCTCAAAGACTGTTCTGCCCAGGCTGGATGCAAACTGAACTTCCCAGACTAGTTTACATTCTTAGGTTGTATTGCACCAGTAGTATCAAATTTTAAATTACAAATATTTTGTGAGTGTAAAGGCTAAGGTGTAGCATAGATTTTTAACTAAAGAATTTATATAAAGATAGATGAACATGCACATTACAGCTGAGTGTACACTGTTAGAAATGTGATCCTAAGCTTGGTGGTGGTGAGATCTTCGGATAGGGTTAAAAGCCAGCCTGGACAGGAAAGTCCCAGAGACTCTTTTTCCAATTAACTACAAGAAAATTAAAAGTGGCACTGTGGCTCAAGTATAGAGCATTAGGCTTTAGCTGAATAGCAGAGGGACAGCTCCCAGTCCTGTGTTCAAGTGCCAAGACCACCACCAACAAAAAATATATAAGTAAAGGAAAGAAAATAAATGTGATCTTATCCACCAGTTGATGGCTAGTATAATCCCTGCTCTCTCAGGATGGACTTTTTTTCCAATTAAGTCCATGCTCTTATATCTGATTTGCATTGGAAACAGAATTATGCTTCCATTCTACTGTCTACAAAGTTGCGTGATTAGCAAGCATGATTTAGAAAGGGAGTGGCCTCATACTTCGTGTTCCACGTAGGAGTAATGCTAAGTGACATCAACTGTATAGACGTCTCTTCAAAGAAGAAATATTAGATGTTTATTGGAAAGCTAGTATTTGACTTTTTTTATTGTGAGAATACCGTACACATGAGTTACAATTACACAGGCAAGATAACGAGCACATTTCTTATCAAGCATTGTTGCCTCTTCTTTGTTTCCCCTTCCCTTCCATTCCCATACCTCCTCTCCCCTCACCCTATCCTCCCCCCCCACCAAAGTTGTAAAGTTCGTTTTTCAACATAATGACGTGTACATCTCATTGTTTCAATGGGTCCACCTGTATCCCTAAACGATTTGTTTTTAGAGAATATATCCAGCAAAGATTCTATAACATAACTCAGTAAAAGTAGGTGCACTGAATCATTTTGGAATTAATTTTTTTGCTTGGGAAGATTATTGATCTTGTCGTTCCTTTTGGGAAAACTTTAATATTTCACTTTTTGTTGGTTGTGTGGCTTGAATTCTGATCCTGGGCACTGTCCCTCAGCTCTTCAGTTCAAGTTGAGCGCACTACCACTTTAGCTACAGCACCACTTCCGGGTTTCTGGTGGTTAATTGAAGATAAGGGTCTCGTGGACTTTCCTGACAAGGCTTGCTTTGAACCACAATCCTCTGGTCTTAACCTCCTGAGTAGCTAGGATTATAGGTGTAAACCACCAACACCCAGCTCATATTTGCATATATGTGCACTGAATGACACTGTGTAGACAAAGAATGGAATTTTTAACCAAATGATAACATAGTAGATTTTCAGAAAAATTGAGGTAGCAGTAAATGTGTCCTCCTTTTCCATTTTGTTACATTAATGACTCATGAGCTATGGGAGCCTTACATTAGCATCCTGTGACATCTGTATAGGTGTATTTAGTATCAGGAAATGTTCATAGAGAAATGTAGAAAGAATGAGATTTTTAGAAAACAAAGGAGATAAGGTATGAAAGAACAGCATAGAAGGAGATACATTTATCATGCAGAGATTAAGAACTAGCCTAAGAGATTTAGAATGCTAAAGGCAATGAGGAAAAGCCTACTTGACAACTAGCTCTTCAGTAACCAAAAATGGTTCTCTAGACCAGTTTCTGGTAAACTTAATTACTATCATTTTTTCCTTCCATCTGGAGTTATTCCTTATTTTCTGTCACAACTATTAATTAGCTTCTGCCTTTTTGGTGCAAAAACTGACCAGAAAGTTTTCAAAATCACACTTAGACTATTTTCACTTTGTGATTAGCAGTGATGACACAAAATCCTTGAATTTCCAGAATTAATCTTCACCTAACATCTAAGCACATTCCTGGCATTAATTGCTGTGACTTAATGAACAAACCTTTTTTCAACACAGTATCCTAACATAAGTAAAATACATGAATTAGGGGCTATTGTCAGGTGTCAGTATAAAAAGAGCAATTATATATTTCAAGTATGGCTTCTTTATTTTCCAATTACTATTTTTTTGCCAGTTCAGGGGCTTAAACTCTGTGGTAGGGAATTATTCCTGAGCTTTTTTTTTTTCTCAAGGCTAGCACTCTACCACTTGAGGCACAGCATTCCTTTCAGTGTTTTTCTTTTTTATGTGTTACAGAGGAATTGAACCCAGGGTTTCATTCATGCTAGGCAATCACCATACCATGAAGCCACATTCCCAAGAACTAAGAGAATTTCTTAAAAAGGCATTACATTTTCATTCCGTAAGTATGTATCATAAGTTGGTCCAGGTGCTAGAAAATGATGTAGAAAGCAATACAATATAATAAGTCCAGTAAGGCTGGATGGACAATGAATTTCACAGTCTAGCCAGGGCACAGTGGGTCTTACCTTAGGGAGCTGTTTCAACAGGCTAAGCGAGACAGCTCGTGACCCAGAGCCCACCTCCAGAATGAGAGGGTCACCTTGGATTCCAGCCATATGGGGATGCTGGGCCCCTCCTCCAGAACCCATTCAACCAGCTTTTGTGAAAGAGAGAGAGAAAAGTCAGAATTACAATTAAGTCGGGTGGCGGTGGCTCAGAACTCTAATCCTAACTACACAGAAGGCTGATATATGAGGATCATGGTTCATAGCCAGCCCCGGCCAGAACGTCTCTGAGACTCTTATTTCCAAAGAACCACCAGAAAACCAGAAGTGGTGCTGTGGGCTCAAGTGGTAGAGCACTAGCCTTTTGCTGAGGAGCTCAGGAACAGCACCCATGCCTAGGGTTCAAGCCCCACAACTGACAAGAAGTGGACTTCCTACCACAAGAAGTGGATTGAATAGCACCCATTGTCCTTGGGAGCATGGTAATGAAGTCAGGACGAGTTTCCTGTGAAGTTAAAATGATAAGGAGATCACCTGACTTCTCTGTGCCTCGGTTTCCCCAGATGCAAAACTCAACACAGTGAAGCATCCCCTTCCTCATGGGGATAGGGTAATGATGAAAGAGAACCATGTTTTGTTTCAAAATCCCCACCTGTTTTTGACATGACATTTTGTACTTCTCATTGTTGCAACAGGTCCACCTGAATCCTTAAACGACTTGTTTGCCCCCATCTCCTCCACATGTTATACTGACATCAAATATAGTGAAAGCGGGGGTTACATTGTGGGGGAGGGACATACAAAGCAACAAAGAAATAATCTTATAAATGCATTAGAAACATATTCATGAAAGAAACGAAGGGGGAGGGGGGAGGCTGGGAAGGGAGGTGAACGGTAAACAAAGGAAGAGGCTGCAATGCTTGGTAAGAAATGTATGCATTATCCTGCCCATGTAATTGTAGCCCCTGTGTACAGTATGTTCTCAAATAAAATAAAATAATATTAAAAAAAATAAAAAAAAGAAAATAAAAAAATCCCCACCTGTTGCATGATTAATAACTGACCCCACCTGAGCCCTTTTCGGGTATCTTCCTGTCATTTGCTAACAGAATAGCCGAGAACCTTCTCTAAAGGCCACTCCCTCCATGCCAAGTCATGCTCCAGAGATTCCCTCTGTATAAATCCCTTGTTTCCTCAAAACTGTCCTGTGAAGAGAATGAGGTCTGATGGTTGTGGCCCTACCCAGGGCTTCACGTGTGGTCAAGAATCGGCTGCTGTGGACTAAATGTTTGGGATAATCCATCTAAATCGATGACTGAGCATGGTGCTACATGTCTACCATCCCAACTACAGAGGACCAGGTCTGGTGGAGCGGTAGAGCATACCTGTCCCAGATAGGAGGACCTCAATCCAGTCCAACCAGAATCATATATTGAGTCTCTGTTTCAGAAATGCACAAGACAGAAAGGTGGCTCCTCAGAGCCAGCGTGAGGAAACAAGCAGGGGGTCATGGTGCCCCCAGAGGGGTGTCTGACCACGGGTAGTGGTGATTTGGGGGCAGCCACTCACCTGTGCTGCTGGGAAAAGCTGCTGGAGGCTGCTCCAGGTGGGGCAAGCATCAATGGCAGTGGCATTGCAAACAGATGGGCCAAGAGCAAAGAACCAGGGCCAGGGAACAGGTCAGTGCTTTAGGAGGGCTGGCAGGCACCTTTACCTGAGGTTTGAAATCCCGCACCTGGGGAAGGGGGGAGGGAGCCAGGGTGTGGGCAGGCTTCTCAATTTCCTACTATAATCCAAAGTTGCTTGAGTCTCTTCCTCACCACTCAGCCACCTCTACCTTCCTCAACTGCTGGTAATGTTGTAAACTAACAGAGGGAATCCAGGTGCTACTGGGCATCACAGAATGTGGGCGTAGTCACCATTCTTGTATCCCATTGGTCAGAAAGAACCATGAAATAATGGGGGTGTGGCTGGATTTCTGTGATGCAAGCAGCATGGGTGGAGTCAAAAAGACAGCAGCTCCCGCAGCCCTTTTCCCAGGGACCAATTCAGTTGGAGTCAAGAGGGTGACCTGCTTTAGCTGGATGGCTGCACAGATTGTTGTGTATGTCTGTTTGTTACCAGACCCGGACCTTGAACTCAGGATCTGGGAACAGTCTGTGAGCTGCTTTTGCTCAAGGCTCGCCTTCCACACTGGAGCCCTGGGCTTCTGGCTTTGTTGGAACTGAAGTTGGACAGAGGTCTCAAGGACTTTCCTTCCTAGGATGACTTTGACCATGATCCTCCCATTACAGCCTTGTAAGTATCAAGGAGGACTGTTGAGAGCCACTGGTGCCTGCCTAATCATTGGTCTTGCTGATATTCTTGGACAGACCGGTACATACCCTATCCCCAGGTTGAAGTGTTGGGAGCTGGAGCCCACAGTTGGAGTCCTGGTCCTGCCACCTCCAAATGGCAGGAGATTCTAAGGAACTCATTCCTATCCATATGAATACCAATGGAATGTGATGTATGTCCTGATTGAATGGGCAGTTCTTGAATGATTCTAGGATAAAATTATATACAATATATTATAGGACACTGATCAATTTTAGTTAATTCTTTATTAAGCATTTAAACAATCACATTCATAAAATTTAGACATAATAAAATACATAAGAATTGGGCCTCACATACTGCAAAAGTGCCATTTTTCTGCCAGGTCTGGGATTGAAACTCATGGTCTTAGTAACTCTGTTGCACTGTGTGGGAATGGGAAGCTGGCCTCCTTGAAGTCAAGAAATTCCGGTCTGTTCCTTATGCCTAAAATAGATCCTCACCACTGGAAAATATCCTATTCATGTAGAATTTACATATATGATTTATATTTATATACATTGGTTGACTCCATATTGCATTCAGTATAGTTATTTTATTTTTTGTTTTATTCATGTATTGACCATTTATTTTATTGACTATTATGGAACATAAAACATTGATTACGTTGATTACACAGGATATAGGTCTGCATATGTATTCCACTTCATACCTTACACCCAGAACTTTCAGAGAAAAGGAAAACATGTGTCACCATCATCTTCTTCCTCCACGATTCATTTTTGGTAGTGCTGGCATCTTAACTCAAGGCCTACAAGCCTACAAGGCCCAATTCATGAATGGGTGAGTGTTAGCATGCCATCCTGGGGCAAATTGAGCTGACAGGGTGTTCCCAGGACCTCAGATCAAGCCCCAGGGGTTACCAAAATAAGAAAAGATTGACATGCAGATGGCAGTACGGTAATAAATATATATCTTTATAGAGTGTCAAATATGTTATATAAACTACATTCTTACCAATTCCTGGGTATTAATTGTGCCTCAATGTAGTTAATGTAATTAATGTAATGTAATTAATAAATTGTTTCCATTCTTAAACTATTAATGAAATCAATGTCCTGAATTTATTGCATTCTTTAAGTAATAATATTCTTTCAATGCTTCATAAATATTAAATCAAATCAATCAGCCTCCTGAAATGATGCTGTCTAATTTTATAAAGCATCATCCATGATCATTCATTCAACCCTGACATTGACAACATTCCATTGTTAATCCTGATAGTCTGGCAGCCTTCAGCAATGCAAGGTGAAGTACCCTTTGCAACAGTGTCATTCAGACCCATGATGGTCACCATGCAAAGGAAGAAAACATAAAATGGCCATTTTTGTGCATTGCTTTCCCTGCAAGGCCTGGGGGTCTAGGATCCCAGGAGGAGCTGTAGATCTAGTGGCTGTACCCCAGCCTAAGGTTATCAAAGCTGAGGCAGAGTTGCCATAACCTGAGTTCAAGCGCCGTATTGAGAAAAGTAAAATAAAAAAATTAGCTCCCTGGCTTGCAATTCATGCTGTTTATTCTTCCAGGCTTTGGATTCGAACTCAGGATCTGAGTAAACCTGCAGCAATGGGGATGAAGATAAAAAAGTCAGGCCTGTTCACTAGTACTGAATTCAAGCCCCAGCCCTGGAAACATACTATTTATATACATTGTAATGATAGGATATTTACTTACCTATAGATGTTCAACCATACATGTTTGGTGTGGTTGTTCTTGTATCTTTTGTTATATTCATTTATTTACCATTGATTGTACTATGATGAAACCCCTTCCATGTATTACATTGATGACATCCTTTCACAGAGCATATAGATTTATAGAAACGTTCTCCATCATGCCAGGATTCTCATGATCACCAAGGATATTCAGAGAAAAGGAAAACAAGTTTTACACTTCACTTCTTACTCCACGATTCACTTGTTGGTAGTGCTGGGATCTTAACTCAGGGCCTAGTAGGACCAATTGGACAATAGGTCAAGGTGAACACACTAACCTGTGAGCTACTAATGAGCTAGGCCATTCCCAGGATCTGACAGTGATCACCAGGGTGGTCCACTACAGTCATGAATTCATAATTTAAACATACGATCTATATTGACATACATGTGTGTACAACATCTTGTGTTCGGTGAATTTCTCCTTATTTTGTTTCTACTTTATGGAGGTATTGTGTATTTTACTAAGTAAGGTGACAGGTTTAACTGTGCTGACATGGAGGACAACCTGTTCCCATGGTTATAGGGTTGCCTATGAATTCCCCTTCCTAGTTGAGACTCAGGACTTACACAGGAGATGAAAACATTTAAAACAACTGGCTTCTGACATCAGGATGAATATTTTTGTGAGTAACGGGATTTGAATTCAGGTTTCGATAGCTCTGTTGCACTGAGGGGGAAGGGGAAGCTCACCATCCTTGAAGACTATAATGTCAGGCCTGGTACAGGGCCTGATTTAAAGCCCCAGGACTGAACAAAATAGCAAACGCACCTTTTTATTTTTTATTTTTATTTAAATTTTATTTTATTTTATTTGTGAACATATTGTATGGAGGGGTTACAATTACATGGGCAGGATAATGCGTACATTTCTTACCAAACATTGCAGCCTCCTCTTTTGTTTACCCTAGACATCCCTTCCCAGCCTCCCCCCTCCCTCACCAATCCCAATCCTTCTTCTCCCCCAAAACCGACATTGTAAAGCTCGTTTTCGACATGACAACTTGTATTTCTCATTGTTGCAACAGGTCCACCTGTATCCTTAAACGACTTGTTTTTCCCCATCTCCTCCACAAATTACACGGACATAAAATATAGTGAAAGCAAGGGTTATACTGTGGGGAAGGGCATACAAAGCAACAAAGAAATAATCTTATAAATGCGTTAGAAACACATGCATGAGAGAAAAAAAACATTAAAATACATATCTAAGGGTTCATTTTCCTAACATTACATTATCTGACCTTTTCCGCTTGACTCATACAAATACTAAATATTACAAATAAGGGAAACCATGGAGCCTGTGTTTCTTTGGGCCTGGCTTACTTCACTTAATATAATTTTTTCCAAGTTTATCCATTTCCTAACAAATGGGGCAATGTCATTCTTTCTGATGGAGGCATAGAATTCCATTGTGTATATATACCACATTTTCAAGATCCATTCATCCATTGAGGGGCATCTGGGTTGGTTCCATATCTTAGCTATGGTAAATAATGCTGCAATAAGCATAGTTGTGCTGGTTGCTTTAGTGTGGTCTTCTTTGTAAGCATTTGGGTAAATGCTGAAAAGTGGGATTGCTGGGTAATAGGGGAGCTTTATGTGAAGTATTTTGAGGAACATCCATAATGCTTTCCAAAGTGGTTGAACAAGTTTACATTCCCACCAACAATGAAGTAAGGTTCCCTTCTGTCCACATCCCCTCCAGCATCTGTTCTTGATAGAGTTCTTGATTTTTGCCATCCTAACTGGAATGAGGTGGTATCTCAATGTTGTTTTGATTTGCATTTCTTTTATGGCTAAGGATGTTGAGCATTTCTTCATGGGTCTATTGGCCATCCTTCTTTCTTCTTCAGAGAAGTTTCTCATTAAGACTTTCTCCGAGTTATTTATTGGGCAGTTGTTTCTTTGAGGATTTGTTGTTGGGGATTTAATTTTTTGAGTTCCAAGTATATTTTAGATATGAGACCCTTGTCCTTTGTATGGCTATTAAAGATTTTCTCCCAATCCGTGGGCTTTCTATTAATCTTGCTAGCTATGACCTTTGCCATGCAGAAGCTCTGCAACTTTATGCAATCCCATTTGTCCAAACTTTCTTTGATTTGTTGTGTTTCCGGGTCTCTAATCAGAAAATTTTGGCCTGAGACAAGGAGACCTAGGGTTTCTGCTATTCCATCCCGTAATGTTTTCAGAGTGTCTGCTTTGACTTCGAGGTTTTTGATCCATTTGGAGTTGTTTCTGGTGCAGGGCTATATATAAGGATCTAGCTTTAGTTTTCTACAAGTAGATAACCAATTTTGCCAGCACCATTTACTGAAGAGGTTGTCTTTGCTCTTTTCTATTGTTTTAGCTCCCTTATCTAAGATTAGATGCCTATAGGTCTGTAGGTTCATTTCTGGGTTTTCAATTCGATTCCATTGGTCCTGAGGTCTGTTCTTATGCCAATACCAAGCTGTTTTGATTACTAGGGATTTATAGTAGAGTTTGAAATTTGGTATTGATATTCCTCCAGTAGTGTTCTTAGCGTTGAGGAGCGTTTTTGCTATTTGGGGTCTTTTATTGTTCCTTATGAATTTTTGGATTGCCTCTCCTATTTCCTTGAAGAAGGAGGTTGGAATTTTGATAGGTATCAAGTTGAATTTGTAGATAGCCTTGGGAAATATTGCCATTTTCACGATGTTAATCTTCCAATCTAGAAGCATGGGAAGTTTTGCCATTTTTTAAGTTCTGTGTTGATTTTCTTTTTCAGGATTTTAAAGTTTTCATCATAGAGGTCCTTCACTTCTTTGGTTAAGTTAATTCCTAGGTATTTTATTTTTTATGGGGCTATTACAAATGGAGTTGCTTTCCTAAATTCTGCCACACGTTTCTCATTGTTGGCATACAGAAAAGCAATTGATATTGGGGGTTAATTTTATGACCTGCTACTTTGCCAAAGTTTTGAATCAGCTTGAGTCATTGGGGACTGGAGTCTATGGGATTCTTTAGATACAAGATCATGTTATCTGCAAAGAGTGATAGTTTTATTTCTTCTTTCCCTATTTGGATCCCCTTTATGTCTACATCTTGTCATTGCTTTAGCTAGGCATTCTAATACTAGATTGAAGAGAAGTGGAGAGAGTGGACATCCTTGTCTTGTTCCTGAGTTGGGAGGAAATGGCTTTAATTTTTCACCATTAAGTATAATGCTGGCTGTAGGTTTGTCATATACAGCCTTTATTGTATTGAGGAATGTTATGTGCTTTCCTAATTATTACAAAACCTTCATCATAATGGGGGTTGGATCTTGTCGAATGCTTTTTCTGCATCTATTGAGATAACCATGTGGTTTTTATTCTGGCTCCTGGTGATGTGATGAATAATATTAATTGATTTGGTTATATTGAACCAGCTTTGCCTTCCCGAAATGAATCCTGTTTGATCACGGTGTTTAACTTTTTGGATGAATTGTTGGAGTCGATTGGCCAAAATTTTGTTGAGAAGTTTTGCATCAATGTTCATCAAAGAAATGGGTCTATAGTTCTCTTTCTTTGATGAGTCCCTGCCTGGTTTTGGGATGAGGGTGATGATGGCTTCATAGAATGTGTTCGGTAGTGAACTTTCTATTTCAATTTCATTGAAGAGTTGGAGGAGTATTGAAGTGAGCTCTGCTTTGAAATCCTTGAAGATTTCCGCTGTAAAACCATCTGGTCCTTGACTTTTCTTAGTTGGAAGGTCTCTTATTGCTGTTTCTATTTCAATGCTTGATATGGGCCTGTTAAGCCTGTTTAACTCATCTTGGTTTAGTTTTGCCATGTCAATATTTGCTAGGAAAAGGTCCATTTCTGTCAAGTTCTCAAACTTATTAGCATAAAGTTTTAACAAGTATTACCTTATAATATTTTGAATCTTGGTAGTTTCCGTGGTGATGTTTCCATTCTTAAATCTGAGTTTATTTATTTGGGTGTGTTCTCTTCTTTTTCTGATAAGATTTGCTAAGGGTCTGTCAATTCTGTTAATTTTTTCGAAGAACCAACTCTTTGTTTTGTTGATTCTTTCTATAGTTTTTTGGAATCTAATTCATTTAATTCTGATTTAATTTTAATTATTTCTTTCAGTCTACTGGATTGGGGTTTATCTTGCTGCTCATTTTCAAGGAGGTTGAGATGTGTCATTAAATTGTTGGTTCCAAATCTCTCCAATTTGTTGATGTAGGAGCTCAGAGCTATAAACTTGCCTCTGAGTACTGCCTTTGCTGTATCCCAAGGAGCTGGTAATTTGTGTGTTCATTTTTGTTGAATAGCATGAACATTTGCATTTCCTTTCTAATCTCTTCCATGACCCACTCGTGATTCAGCAGTGTGTTGTTCAGTCTCCATGTGATACCGGACTTTCTTTGGTGGCTTTTGGTGTTGAGTCCTAATTTTGTTCCCTTGTGGTCAGAAAGAATGCAAGGTATAACTTCAATGTTTCTGAATTTAGACAAGTTTGCTTTGTGGCCTAAAATGTGATCTATTTTAGAAAATGTTCCATGTGCTGCTGAGAAAAACGTGTATTCTGATGCTGCTGGGTGAAATGTTCAGTAGTTATCTGTTAAATCTAGTTGATCTATGCAGCTGTTTTGATCTGCGGTTTCTCTGTTGAGTTTTTGCCAAGTTGATCTGTCTAGTGGGGAGAGTGTTATGTTAAATTCCCCAACAATTAATGGCTTTGGATTTATATGGGATTTGAGGGAAAATAGTGTTTCTTGGATAAATTTGGGTGCTCCATTGTTTGGCTAATAGATATTTAGAATTGTATTCTCCTCCTGAAAGAGAGATCCCTTAATCAGTATGTAGCGACCTTCTTTATCTCTTCTCACGAATTTTAATTTGAATTCCATTTTATCTGATGTTAGGATTGCAACTCCCGCCTGTTTATGGGGGTCGTTTGCTTGGTAGATTTTGTTCCAACCTTTAACATTGAAAATGTGTTTGTTTTTACGGGCAAGATGTGACTCCTGAAGGCAGCAGATAGAAGGGTCTTGGTTTTCAATCCCACTAGACAGTCTATGTCGCTTAATTGGAGAGTTCAGTCCGTTAAGGTTAAGAGAAAGGACTGAGAGATATTTGGGAATTCCTGCCATGTTATCCACCTTCTTGGGGTTTGCGAAAACTAGGTTCTTCCTATGGTTCTTGGATTCTCAGTTTGGGTGCAGTTTCTTGGCCATTGTTGTGTTTTTGTTGGTTTTCTATGTGTAGGACATCTTTAAGAATCTTTTGTATTGCTGGTTTGGTGGAGATGTATTGTTTCAATTTTTCTTTGCTATGGAATGTTTTTATTTGGCCTTCAATTGTGAAGGAGAGTTTAGCTGGCTACAGTATTCTTGGTTGATAGTTGCTTGTTTTTAGGACATGGCATGCATCATTCCAGGCTCTTCTTGCTTTGATTGTCTCTGCTGAGAAATCTGAGGCAATTCTAATTGGTTTGCCTTTATAGGTGATTAATTTTTTCTCCTTGCAGTTTTAAGGATCTTTTCCTTGGTCTGAGTTGATCCTGTGTGGATTATAATGTGATGGTGGGATGTCCTATTCTTTCTTTTATTTGGAGTTCTAAAAGCTTCTTGTATCTGAATAGGCCTATCTTTTTGCATGTTTCAGAAGTCCTCTGCTAGAATCCGGTTAAACAAATTTCCTAGGCCATTAACTTCTGTTTCTAGGTGCTCCTCTACACCCATTATCCTTAGATTAGGCCTTCTGATGGTATCTTACAAGTGTTGGATACATTTATCATATTTCTTGGACTTGTCTTGGATTGTTGTATATTCTTTTCTATAATATCTAGGCTGTCTTCAGTCCCTGAGATTCGATTTTCTGCATGGTCTAACCTGCTTTCAAGTCATTCTACTTTGTTGTTTATCTCTTTTCCTTCTAATTAGTCAGCTTTGATGGCTTCAAATTCTTTGTTGAAGCTTTGTTTTAGATCTTGTATGACTTTCTTTACTTCCTTAATTTGATGTTCCGTGTTTATTCTCAGATCACTTTGTTGAATGCTTATGGTTTCCTTGGACTCCCATTCCTTCTGTTGGGTTTCATTCAGCATTCCATTTGTGGTCTCCCTGACTTCCTTCAGCTCTTTGTTAATGGATTCCATGAATGCCTTTAGTGATCTTTGTGTATTCTCTTCCTGCTCTCTCAATTCCTGTATTACTCTTTGATTAGCTTCCTCCCATTCGTGGAATTCCTGTAGTTCTCTTTGAGTGTTCTCAGCCTGTTCATGCCATTCCTGCTTTTCTCTTTGAGTATTCTCAAGCTGTTCATGCAAATCCTTTGTCAGTTTTTGAGTAGCTAACTCAGGCTTATGATATTCTTGAATAAACTTTTAGATTGCCTCTTCTCTCTCCCCATCACGCTCATACAGAGACCTTTGTATGCTTTCAATCTTTTGATTTATCATGTTTGCCAGCAGTGTTTGTAGAGCTATTTGGGAATTCTCCTCTGGATTATTCATTATCTGTTCTGTTCCCTGATTATCAAGATTGGGAATTGAGATACCCAGATTTGCCATTTTTCTTGTGTTTTTCCTGCTTGCTCTGCCCTTTTCAAATGAAAATAGCACCAGTTTTGTGCTAGAACACTATCTTAAGGCAAGCATCAACCCAAGTCTGAATTTGTACTGTCAATAGTCTACAGATACCATCTAGTTCAACAGATACATCTATTCAACATCAAACAACTATACGTTAATGGGCTATGAACCGCAAGGAAGAATTTGGAAGACCAGAAATTATTCGAGTTAGGGGGAGATGTGTGTAAAAAATAGGAATAGATTGTTGTGGGGAGGCTCAGGGCAAGGTTACTAAGTCCTAATCTCAAAGCAGGAAATAGGTTAGGTAGGATGACAGTACAGAGAGAGAAAAAAAAAAGAAGAAATGGAACGGGAAAAGAAAAGAGACCAGAAAAAATAGAAAGGTAGAAATTAATCAAAATATGTAGATTCGATAACAATCTATTTAAATAAGAATGTGAATTTATGGAGAGAAGGGGAGGGATTTAATGAAGATGTGAAAAACTTAAAAATAAAAATGCTTAAAATATTATATAGGTATAAAGAGGTAGTACTGCTATTAAGGAGTTTAAGTCTTAGAGGTTGTGACTTGAGTAATAAATTTGTGGATTAAGTGTGTTCAGAATGGGGGTATAATAGTCATCTACGGGTTTATCTGAGGATGTGCAGTACAAGAATTAAGTCACATAGGGAGTTCCGGGAAGATGGCGGAGGAGAAGCTGGAATCTGAACAAGCTCTTGCATAGAAAGCAGTTTTAGAGTTCCAGTGAACAGTCCTAAGCCAGAGAATCACACCAAGTGTGCCATCACAGGACAGAGAGTTAGACAAGAGAGGGGAAGCCAAGGAAACACATCAGCTGCCGCTGCGGCCGCAGGGTCGCGGCGGCGACCACCGCCGCGGGGTCATACCTGAGACACAGAGAGTCCGGGACGAAGGAGCCAGATGCAGCAGATGAGCGGATTCTACACAACACCAACAAGAACCGACAAGGAGCGGACATCTTCATCCTGCTGTTTGCAGACCAGAGATGACCCAGGATCCAAGACTCAGCGTGAGTACAAGCCCGACGTCCTCACTCCTTCTCAGGGAGCAGAGGGGGGAAGGCCACCCCTCCCCCCCAGCACCGGTGATCTCCATCTTGGATACCAACAATGCTCGGAGGAACTGCTAGCTCCAGCTCAGGCCTTGGAATAAAACGAGTCATTTAGCAGGTCACAAGAACTTAACGGCGAAGTGACCTGCCAGACTCAGCTCCATCCAGGGAAAAGTCACCCAGCTCAGGCGCCAGCCATTGGAGTGCCTTGCCTCACTGGGTAACCAGAGCCAGAGGCTGCCCCTCCCTCTAGCAGCCACCACAATCAATTGAAAAACAGAAACCCTGAGAATGGCTCCAGGCTGGGCGCTGTGAGCTTTATCACAAAATAGCCCCAGGGAAAAGCTACTGCTTGCTGAAAGGCCTCAACTCTACCCAGAACCTAGCCTCATCACCACATCCCCCTCTTTTGTGATTCTCAAAGCAGATCACCCTGCCAGAAAACTAACATGGGAGGGGGATCTCAAAATCTTGGGTAAAGCAGAGCATTTTTCTGGCTCTTCCAACCAACCGATTAAGAAACCAATCAAGCCACAGGACCTCAAGCTGACCAGAGACTCCAACAAGAGACTGGTTACAGACAAAAGGGAGATACAGGATTCTTCCCACTCCTCCCCACCCACAAAAAAATCAAATTTTTTTCTTTTTTTTTCTTCTTCTTCTTTTCTTTTTTTTGATTGTTTTTTGTATTTTGTTACCATATATATTTTTTTTCCCTTCTAAAACTTTTATTATTCTTTAATTTTTGCCTCTTCTGAAAAAATAATTGTTCTCCATTAATTTTTTTTTCTCATCTTAAAATTTTTATTTTAGGAATATGTGAATGAGCGTTTTCCTTTCTTTTCTTGTCTTCTTTCTCTTTTTCTTTCTTTCTTAATTATCTTTTTGTTTTTTGTCTAGCTCTACTGAACTTCTGATCTTTTCTTCTCCCTTACCCATCCTTAAAAATTTTCACATCTCCTCTATGTCCCTCCCCTTCTCTGAACATATTCACATTCCTCTCTAAATAGACGGTCTTTTAACCTCTATAATAACATTAATTTTTACATTTCTATTTTTTTCTGGTCTCTCTTCATTCCCCTTTCCGTCTGTTATTTTTCTCTCTCTCTCTACTTGCATCCTACCCAACCCATTTCCTGCATTGTGATTAGGACATAGTTAACTCTCCCTGTGCCTCCCCACACCAATCTATTCCTATTTTTTACCCACATCTCTCCCTAATCCTAATAATTTCTGGTATCCCAAATTCTTTTCTGCAGTTCGAAGCCCTTTAACATATAGTTGTTTGATGTTGAATAGATGTATCTGTTGAACTAGATTGTATCTGTAGACTATTGACTGTACAAACGCAAACTTTGGTTGATGGTTGCCTTAAGATAGTGTTCTAGCACAAAACTGGTGCAATCTTCATCTCAAATGGGCCGAGTAAGCCGGATAAACACAAGAAAAATGGCAAATTCAGGTATCTCAATTCCCAATCTTGATAATCAGGGATTAGAACAGATAAAGAATAATCCACAGGAGAGTTCCCAAATAGCTCTACAAACACTAATAGCAAACATGATAAATGAGAAGTTTGACAATGTACAAAGGACTCTGTATGAGCGTGATAGGGAGAGAGAGGAGGCATCCCAGAAGTTTATACAGGAATATCATAAGCGTGAGGAAACTACTCAAAAACTGATACAGGATTTGCGTGAACAACTTGAGCATACTCAAAGAGAAAGGGAGGAATGACGTGAGCAGGCAGAGAACACTCAAAGAGAACTGCAGGAATCCCACGAACGGGAAGAAAGAGAACTGCAGGAATCCAACAGACGGGAGGAACCTAATCAAAGAGTAATTCAGGAATTGAGAGACCAGGTAGAGATTACACAAACATCACTAAAGGCATTAATGGAATCCATTAACAAAGAGCTGAATGAAGTCAGGGAGACCACAAAGGGATTGCTGAATGGAACCCAACAGAAGGAATGGGAGTACAAAGAAATCAAAACCAATCAACTAAGTGATTTGAGAACAAACACTGAACACCAAATTAAGGAAGTAAAGAAATTCATACAAGACCTAAAACAGAGCTTCAACAAAGAACTTGAAGCCATCAAAGCTGACCAATTATAAGGAAAAGAGATAAAAAACAAAGTAGAGAGTCTTGACAGCAGGTTAGACCATGCAGAAGATCGAATCTCAGGGATTGAATACAGCCTAGATATTATAGAGAAAGAACATACAACCATCCAAGACAAGTCCAAGAAATATGATAGGTCTATCCAACACCTGGAAGACACCATCAGAAGGCCCAATCTAAGGATAATGGGTGTAGAGGAGCACCTATATACAGAAGTTAATGGTCGAGGAAATTTGTTTAACAGGATCTGGGCAGAGAACTTCCCAAACATACAAAAAGATAGGCCTATTCAGATACAAGAAGCTTTTAGAACCCCAAATAGACCAGACCAGAATAGGACATCCCACCGTCACATTATAATCCACACAGGATCAACCCAGACCAAGGAAAAGATCCTTAAAGCTGTCAAGGAGAAAAGGGTAATCACCTATAAAGGGAAAACAATTAGAATTGCCTCAGATTTTTCAGCAGAGTCAATCAAAGCAAGAAGAGCCTGGAATGACGTATGCCATGCCCTAAAAACAAACAATTATCAACCAAGAATACTGTACCCAGCTAAACTCTCCTTCATAACTGAAGGCCAAATAAAAACATTCCATAGCAAAGAAAAATTGAAACAATACATCTCCACCAAACCAGCCCTACAAAAGATTCTTAAAGATGTTCTACACATAGAAAACCAACAAGACTGCAACAAAGGCCAAGAAACTGCACCCAAACTGAGAATCCAAGAACCTTAGGAAGAACCCAGTTTTCGCAAACCCCAAGAAGGTGGATAACATGGCAGGAACTCCGAAATACCTCTCAGTCCTATCTATTAACGTTAACGGACTGAATTCTCCAATTAAGCGACATAGACTGTCTTTTTGGATTAAAAAACAAGACCCTTCTATCTGCTGCCTTCAGGAGTCACATCTTGCCCTTAAAATCAAACACATTTTCAATGTTAAAGGCTGGAACAAAATCTACCAAGCAAACGGCCCTCATAAACAGGCGGGAGTTGCAATCCTAATATCAGATAAAATAGACTTCAAATTAAAATTCGTGAGAAGAGATAAAGAATGTCGCTACATACTAATTAAAGGATCTCTCCTTCAGGAGGATATTACAATTCTAAATATCTATTCGCCAAACAATGGAGCACACAAATTTATCAAAGAAACACTACTTTCCCTCAAATCCCACATAGATCCAAAGACATTAATTGTTGGGGATTTAACACACCACTCTCCCCACTAGATAGATCAACTCAGCAAAAACTCAACAGAGAAACCGCAGATCTAAACAGCTGCATAGTTCAACTAGACTTAACAGACATTTACCGAACATTTCACCCAGCAGCATCAGAATACACGTTCTTCTTAGCAGCACATGGAACGTTTTGTAAAATAGATCACATTTTAGGCCACAAAGCAAACTTGTCTAAATTCAGAAACATTGAAGTTATACCTTGCATTCTCTCTGACCACAAGGGAATAAAATTAGAACTCAACACCAAAAGCCAACAAAGAAAGTGCGGTATCACATGGAGGCTGAACAACACACTGCTGAATCATGAGTGGCTCATGGAAGAGATTAGAAAGGAAATTCAAATGTTCATGCTATTCAACAAAAATGAACACACAAATTACCAGCTCCTCTGGGACACAGCAAAGGCAGTACTCAGAGGCAAGTTTATAGCTCTGAGATCCTATATCAACAAATTGGAGAGATCGGAAACTAACAATTTAATGACACATCTAAACCTCCTTGAAAAAGAGCAGCAAGATAAACCCCAATCCAGTAGACGGAAAGAAATAATCAAAATTAAATCAGAATTAAATGAATTAGAATCCAAAAAAACTATAGAAAGAATCAACAAAACAAAGAGTTGGTTCTTCGAAAAACTTAACAAAATTGACAGACCCTTAGCAAACCTTATCAGAAAAAGGAGAGAACACACCCAAATTAATAAACTCAGAGATGAGAATGGAAACATCACCACGGAAACAACCAAGATTCAGAACTTTATAAGGGAATATTTCTCAAAACTTAATGCTAATAAGTTTGAGAACTTGACAGAAATGGACCTTTTCCTAGCAAATATTGACATGCCAAAACTAAACCAAGATGAGTTAAACCAGCTTAACAGGCCCATATCAAGCATTGAAATAGAAACAGCAATAAGAGACCTCCCAACTCAGAAAAGTCCAGGACCAGATGGTTTTACAGTGGAATTTTACAAGGCCTTCAAAGCAGTGCTCACACCAATACTCCTCCAACTCTTCAATGAAATTGAAAGAGAAAGATCACTACCGAACACATTCTATGAAGCCATCATAACCCTCATCCCAAAACCAGGCAGGGACTCATCAAAGAAAGAGAACTATAGGCCCATTTCTTTGATGAACATTGATGCAAAACTTCTCAACAAAATTTTGGCCAATCGACTTCAACAATTCATCCAAAAAATCATACACCATGATCAAACAGGATTCATTTCAGGGGTGCAAAGCTGGTTCAATATACACAAATCAATTAATATTATTCATCACATCAACAGGAGCAAGAATAAGAACGACATGGTTATCTCAATAGATGCAGAAAAAGCATTTGACAAGATCCAACACCCATTTATGATGAAGGTTCTGGAAAAATTAGGAATCCATGGAACATTCCTCAATACAATAAAGGCTGTATATGACAAACCTACAGCCAGCATTATACTCAATGGTGAAAAACTAAAGCCATTTCCTCTTAACTCAGGAACAAGACAAGGATGCCCACTCTCTCCACTTCTTTTCAATCTAGTATTAGAATGCCTAGCTACAGCAATAAGACAAGATGCAGACATAAAGGGGATCCAAATAGGGAAAGAAGAAATAAAACTCTCCCTCTTTGCAGATGAAATGATCTTGTATTTAAAGAATCCCGTAGACTCCACTCCCAAATTACTCAAGGTGATTCAAAACTTTGGCAAAGTAGCAGGTTATAATATTAACCCCCCAAATCAATGGCTTTTCTATATGCCAACAATGAGAAAAGTGTGGCTGAAATTAGGAAAGCAACTCCATTTGTAATAGCCCCACAAAAAATAAAATACCTAGGAATTAACTTAACCAAAGAAGTGAAGGACCACTATGATGAAAACTTCAAAATCCTGAAAAAGGAAATCAACACAGAACTTAAAAAATGGCAAAACCTCCCATGCTCCTGGATTGGCAAGATTAACATCGTGAAAATGGCAATACTTCCCAAGGCTATCTACAAATTCAACGCGATACCTATCAAAATTCCACCCTCATTCTTCAAGGAAATAGAAGAGGCAATCCAAAAATTCATATGGAACAAAAAAAGACCCTGAATAGCAAAAACGCTCCTCAACGGAAAGAACCCTACTGGAGGAATATCAATACCAAATTTCAAACTCTACTATAAAACCATAGTAATCAAAACAGCTTGGTATTGGCATAAGAACAGACCTCAGGACCAATGGAATAGAATTGAAAACCCAGAAATGAACCTACAGACCTATAGCCATCTAATCTTAGATAAGGGAGGTAAAACAATAGAATGGAAGAAAGACAGCCCTTCAGTAAATGGTGCTGGCAAAATTGGTTAACTATATGTAGAAAACTAAAGCTAGATCCTTATATATCACCCTGCACCAGAATCAACTCCAAATGAATCAAAGACCTTGAACTCAAAGCAGACACTCTGAAAACATTACAGGATGGAATAGGAGAAACCCTAGGTCTCCTTGGCTCAGGCCGAAATTTTCTGAATAGAGACCCGGAAGCACAACAAATCAAAGAAAGGTTGGACAAATGGGATTGCACACGGTTGCAGAGCTTCTGCAGGGCAAATGACATAGCTAGCAAGATCAATAGAAAGCCCACCGATTGGGAGAAGATCTTTACTATCCATATAACGGACAAGGGTCTCATATCCAAAATATACTTGGAACTCAAAAAATTAAACCACCCAACAACAAATCCTCAAAGAAACAACTGCCCAATAAATAAGTGGGCGAAAAACTTAAAGAGAAGCTCTCTGAAGAAGAAAGAAGGATGGCCAATAGACACATGAAGAAATGTTCAACATCCCTAGCCATAAAAGAAATGCAAATCAAAACAACATTGAGATATCACCTCACTCCAGTTAGAACAGCAAAAATCAAGAACTCTAACAACAACAGATGCTGGAGGAGATGTGGACAGAAAGGAACGTTACTTCATTGTTGGTGGGAATGTAAACTTGTTCAATCACTTTGGAAAGCAGTATGGAGGTTCCTCAAAAGACTTCACATAGATCTCCCCTATGACCCAGCAATCCCACTTTTGGGCATTTACCCAAATGTTTACAAACAAGACCACGCTAAAGCTACCAGCACAACTATGTTTATTGCAGCATTATTTACCATAGCTAAGATATGGAACCAACCCAGATGCCCCTCAGTAAATGAATGGATCAAGAAAATGTGGTATATATACACAATGGTATATACACAATGGAATTCTATGCCTCCATCAGAAAGAATGACATTGCCCCATTTTTTAGGAACTGGAAAGGTTTGGAAAAAATTATATTAAGTGAAGTAAGCCAGTACCAAAGAAGCATAGGTCCCATGGTTTCCCTTATTTGCAATATCTAGTATAGGTATGAGTCAAGCGGAAAAGGTCAGATAATGTTGTGTTAGGAAAATGAACCCTTAAATATGTATTTTAATGTTTACGTTTCTTTCTTGCATGTGTTTCTAACGCATTTATAAGACTATTTCTTTGTTGCTTTGTATGTCCCTCCCCCACAGTGTAACCCCCGCTTTCACTATATTTGATGTCAGTATAACATGTGGAGGAGATGGGGACAAACAAGTCGTTTAAGGATTCAGGTGGACCTGTTTCAACAATGAGAAGTACAAAATGTCATGTCAAAACCAACTTTACAATGTCGGTGTGGGAGGGAGAGGGGAGTATAATTGGGTGGGGGGAAGGGGAGGCTGGGAAGGGAGGTGAAGGGTAAACAAAGGAGGAGCCTGCAATGCTCGGTAAGAAATGTATGCATTATCCTGCCCATGTAATTGTAGCCCCTCTGTACAGTATGTTCTCAAATAAAAAAAAATAAAATTAAAAAAAAAGAATTAAGTCACATAAAGAAGAATGAAAGAGAGGAGAAGGTGAAAAGGATAAGAAAGGAAGAAGAAAAAGATGAGAAGTTAAGTAGAGCTAAACAAAAAACAAAAAGATAATTAAAAAAGAAAAAAAAAAGAGAAAGAAGACCAAAAAAGAAAGAAAAACGCACACTCACGTATCCCTAAAATAAAAGTATAAGAGGAAAAAAAAATATTTCTGGAAAACAATTTTCTTTTCAAAAAAGACAAAGATTAAAGATTAAAAAAAGTTTTAGAAAAGAAAAAAAAAATTTTATATAAGATACCAAAAATAAAAAATTAAAAAAAAAGAAGACGAAGAAGAAGAAAAGAAAAAAAACTTCTTTGATTTTTTTTGGGTGAAGTGGGAAAAATCCTGTATCTCCCTTGTGTCCTTAACCAGCTTCTTGTTGGAGTCTCTGGTCTGGTTTTGGTCCTGTGGCTTGGTTGGTTACTTTTTTTTTTTAATTTTATTTTATTTGTGAACATACTGTACAGAGGTGTTACAATGACGTGGGAAGGATAATGCGTACATTTCTTACCAAGCATTGCAGCCTCCTCCTTTGTTTACCCTTCACATCCCTTCCCAGCCTCCCCCCTCCCCCCAATCCCAATCCTTCTCCTTCCCCCCCCCCACCGACGTTGTAATGCTAGTTTTGGACATGAGAACTTGTACTTCTCATTGTTGCAACAGGTCCACCTGTATCCTTAAACAACTGGTTTTTCCCCCTCTCCTCCACACTAAAGCTACCAACACAACAATGTTTATTGCAGCATTATTTACCATAGCTAAGATATGGAACCAACCCAGATGCCCCTCAGTAGATGAATGGATCAAGAAAATGTGGTATATATACACAGTGGAATTCTATGCCTCCATTAGAAAGAATGACATTGCCCCATTTGTTAGGAAATGGAAAAACTTGGAAAAAATTATATTAAGCGAAGTAAGCCAGGCCCAAAGAAACATAGATCCCATGGTTTCCCTTATTTGTAATATCTAGTATATGTATGAGTCAAGCGGAAAAGGTCAGATAATGTTATGTCAGGAAAATGAACCCTTAGATGTGTATTTTAATGTTTTTTTTTTCATGCATGTGTTTCTGACACATTTATAAGATTATCGCTTGGTTGGTTTTTTAAGTCAGTTTGTTCCAACAGGCAGAAAAATGCTCTGCTTTACCCAGGACTTGGCGATCCTCCTCCCAGGCTAGTTCATTGGGAGGCAGATCTGCTTTGAGTATCACAAAAGAGGGGGATGCAGTGATGAGGCTAGGTTCTGGGTAGAGTTGAGGCCTTTCAACAGACAGTAGCTTTTCCGGGGCTACTTTGTGAAAACCTCACAGAGCCCAGCCTGGAGCCATTCTCAGTGTTTCTGTTTACTGATTTTCAATTGATTGTCGAGGCTGCTAGAGGGAGGAGCAGCCTCTGGCTCTGATTACCCAGTGAAGAAACCCACTTCTAGGGCTGGTGCCGAGCTGGGTGACGTTTCCCTGGGTGGAGCTGAGTCTGGCAGGTCACGCCGCCGTTAAGTTCTTGTGACCTGCTAAATGACTCGTTTTATTCCAAGGCCTGAGTTGGAGCTAGCAGCTCCTTCGAGCTTTTTCGCTATCCAAGATGGAGAACACCAGTGCTGGGGGGGGTGGGGCGGCCTTCCCTCCTCTACTCCCTGAGAAGGAGTGAGGATGTCAGGCTTCTAATCATTCCAAATCTTAGTTCCTGGGTCGTCTCTGGTCTGCAAACTGCAGGATGAAGATGTCTGCTCCTTGTCGGTTCTTGCTGATGTTGAGTATAATATGCTCCTCTGTGCGTCTCGCTCCTACATCCCGCACTCTCTGTTGCTCAGGTATGGCTCCTGGGCTCGCCCACTGCCACAGCTGCCGCCGCCATGGCTGCTGCTGGCAAGAGCTCAGAAGTGTCTTCTTGCCCGGGTTTCTTTCTCTGGCCTAATTCTCTGTGCTGTGATGGCACACTTGGTGTAATTCTCTGGCTTAGGACTGTTCAGTGGAACTCTAAAACTGCTTTCTATGAGAGAACTTACTTAGACTCCAGCTTCTCCTCCGCCATCTTCCCAGACTCCCCAAGCCCACCTTTTTAAATCATAGGATCTCTCTTTACCTACAGGTGTGGTATGCATCTTGCATTCAGTGTAGTTATACTTTTTATTAATTTTTATTTATCTTATTCATGGATGTATTGTGCATTTTATTGAATATGTTGACAGATACAACTGTGCTTACATGGATGACAACCTATTCCCATGGCTATTGAGTTGCTTATATAGTATTTTCGATCCTCAAAGAGACCCAGGACATTCACCGAACAGGAAAACATGTGCAACCCTAGGCTTTTCACATCAGAATGAATCTTTGGCAATGCTGGAATTTGAACTCAAGACCTAGCAGGCCCAATTGGTGAATGGGTCATGGTGAGCACACCAGCCTATGAGCCACTAAGGAGGTAGGCCATTTCTGGGACCAGAGATGGAGTCCTGGTGGGGGCCAATATAGTCATAAATTCATAATAAAAACAAAAGATCTATATTTCCAAACATGGCATCTTGCATTTGTTGTAGTCATTCTCTTTATTTTGTGTCTTATTCATTGATATATTGTGTATTTTGATTTTTGTGCTTCTTTTTTTATTTTTAATTTTCTGTGAACATACTGTACAGAGGGGTTACAATTACATGGGCAAGATAATGAGTACATTTCTTATCAAGCATTGCAGCCTCCTCCTTTGTTTACCCTTCATATCCCTTCCCAGCCTCCTCCCCCATCCTCTCCCCCCCCCACCAAAGTTGTAAAGTTCGTTTTCGACATGACAACTTGTACTTCTCATTCTTGTAACGGGTCCACAGTTATCCTTAAACGACTTGTTTTTCCCCTTATCCTCCACAAATTGTACCAACACCAAATATAGTGAAAGCAGGGGTTATACTGTGGGGGAGGGACATACAAAGCAAATAAGAAATAATCTAATAAATGTATTAGAAACAAATGCATGAAAGAAAAAACATTTAATTACATATCTAAGGGTTCATTTTCCTAGCATCACATTATCTGACCTTTTCTGCTTGACTCATACATATACTAGATATTACAAATAAGGGAAACCATGGGACCTATGCTTCTTTGATCTTGGCTTACTTCACTTAATATAATTTTTCCAAGCCTTTCCATTTCCTAAAAAATGGGGCAATGTCATTCTTTCTGATGGAGGCATAGAATTCCATTGTGTATATATACCACATTTTCAAGATCCATTCATCTACTAAGGGGCATCTGGGTTGGTTCCAGATCTTAGCTATGGTAAATAATGCTGGAATAAACATAGTCATGCTGGTAGCTTTAGTGTGGTCTTGTTTGTAAGCATTTGGGTAAATGCCCAAAAGTGGGATTGCTGGATCATAGGGGAGCTCTATGTGAAGTCGTTTGAGGAACCTCCATACTGCTTTCCAAAGTGGTTGAACAAGTTTACATTCCCACCAACAATGAAGTAAGGTTCCCTTCTGTCCACATCCCCTCCAGCATCGGTTGTTATTAGAATTCTTGATTATGGCTATAATCAAGATATATAATTCTAACTGGGCTGAGGTGGTATCTCAATGTTGGGTTGATTTGCTAGAGAGGTTGAGCATTTCTTCATATGTCTATCGGCCATCCTACTTTCTTCTTCAAAGAAGTTTCCCTTTAAGCCTTTAGCCCACTTATTTATTGGGCAGTTGTTTCTCTGAGGATTTGTTGTTGGGGGATTTATTTTTTTGAGTTCCAGGTATATTTTAGATATGAGACCCTGGTCCATTTTATGGCTATGGAAGATCATCTCCCAATCCGTAGGCTTTATATTGATCTTGCTTGCTATGTCCTTTACCTTGCAGAAGCTCTGCAATTTCATGCAATCCCATTTGTCCAACTTTTGTTTGATTTGTTGTGTTTCTCTTGTGCCAAGGAGACCTAGGGTTTTTCCTGTTGCATCCTGTAATGTTTTCAGAGTGTCTGCTTTTACTCTGAAGTCTTTGATCCATTTGGAGTTGATTCTTGTGCAGGGTGATATATAAGGATCTAGCTTCAGTTTTCTACAAGTGATTAACCAATTTTGCCAGCACCATTTACTGAAGAGGCTGTCTTTCTTCCATTCTAATTATTTAGCTTCCTTATCGAAAATTAGATGGCTATATATCTTTAGGTTCAATTCTATTCCATTGGTCCTGAAATCTGTTCTTGTGCCATTACCAAGTTTTTTTGATTACTATTGTGTCGTAGTAGAGTTTGAAATTTAGTCTTGATATTCCTCCAGCCCTTTTCTTTCTGTTAATGATCTTTGATGCTATCCAGGGTTTTTTATTGTTCTATATGAATTTTTGGATGTCTCTTGTATTCCTTGAAGAATGAATCTGGGATATTGATAGATATTGCATTGAATTTGTAGATAGCCTTGGGAAATATTGCCATTTTCATGATGTTGATCCTTCCAATCCAGGAGCATGGGAGTTTTTGCCACTTTCTATGTTCTGTTTTGATTACTTTTTTCAGGCTTTTAAAATTTTCATCATAGACTTCCTTCACTTCTTTGGTTAAGTTAATTCCTAGGTATTTTCTTTTTTTGTGGCTCTATTATGAATGGAGTTGCTTTCCTGATTTGAGCCACACTTTTCTCATTCTTGGCATACAGAAAAGCCATTGATTTTTGAGGGTTAAATTTATACCCTGTTACTTTGCCCAAGTTTTGAATAAGCTTGAATAATTTTGGAGTGGAGTCAGTGGAATTCTTTAAATACAAGATCATGACATCTGAAAAGAGGGAGTGTTTTACATCATCTTTCCCTATTTAGATCCATTTTATGTTTGCATCTTGTCTTATTGCTGTAGCTACGCATTCTAATACTAGATTGAAGAGGAGTGGCGAGAATGGACATCCTTGCCTCGTTCCTGATTTAAGAGGAAATGGCTTTAGTTTTTCACTATTAAGTATAATGCTGGCTGTAGGTTTGTCATATACAGCCTTCATTGTATTGAGGAATGTTCACCGGATTCCTAGTTTTTCTAGTCTTCATTATCAATGGGTGTTGAATCTTTTCAAATGCCTTTTCTGCATCTATTGAGATCACTATGTGGTTTTTATCCTTGCTGTTGTCAATGTGATGAATTATATTAATTGATTTGCGTATATTGGCCCAGCTTTGCATTCCTGAAATGAATCCTGTTTGATCATGGTTTATGATTTTTTGGATGAAATGCTGAAGTCGATTGGCCAAAATTTTGTTCAGAATTTTGCATCAATGTTCATCAAAGAAATGGGTCTATAAGTTCTCTTTTTTTATGAGTCCCTGACTGGTTTTGGGATGAGGGTTATGATGTCTTCACAGAGTGAGTTCGGTAGTGCACTTTCTCTTTCAATTTCATTGAGGGGCTATTGGTGTGAGCTCTTCTTTGAAAGCCTTATAAAATTCTGCTGCACATCTTTTTGGTCCTGGGCTCTTTTTAAATGGGACTGCTCTTATTGAAGTTTCTATCTCAATGTTTCATATGGGCATGTCAAAATGTTTTAACTCATCTTGGTTTAGTTTCGGCATGTCAATATTTGCAATGAAAAGGTCCATTTCTGCCAAGTTCTCAAACTTATTAGCATAGTTTTGAGAAGTATTCCCTTATAATGTTCTGAATCTTGGTTGTTTCTGTGGTGATGTTTCCATTCTCATCTCTGAGTTTATATATTTGGGTGAGTTTTCTTCTTTTTCTGATAAGATTTGCTAAGGGCCTGTCAATTTTGTTAATTTTTTCGAAGAACCAACTCATTCTTTTGTTGATTCTTTCTATGGCCTTCTTGGATCCTAATTCATTTAATTTTAATTATTTCTTTCCATCTCCTGGATTAGGGTTTATCTTGCTGCTCTTTTTCATGGAGGTTCAGATGTCTCATTAAATTATTGGTTTTAGATCTCTCCAATTAGTTGATATAGGAACTCAAAGCTATAAACTCGCCTCTCTGTACTGCCTTTGCTCTGTCCCAGAAGAGCTGTTCATTTGTGTGCTCATTTTTGTTGAATAGCATGAACATTTGAATTTCCTTTTTAATCTCTTCCCTGACCCACTGGTGATTCAACAGTGTGTTGTTCAGCATCCATGTGTTAGAGGACTTTCTTTGGTGGTTTTTGGTGTTGAGTTCTAATTTTATTCCCTTGTTGTGTGAGCGAATGCAAGGTATAACTTCAATGTTTCTGAATTTGGACAAGATTGCTTTGTGACCTAAAATGTGGTCTATTTTGGAAAATGTTGTATGTGCTGCAGAGAAAAACGTGTGTTCTGTTGCTGCTGGGTGAATTATTCGGTAGATGTCAGTTAAATCTACTTGATCTATGCAGTTGTTTAGATCAGCGGTTTTACACTTGAGCTGAAGAGCTGAGGGACAATGCCCAGTCCCAGAGTTCAGGCCCCACAACCGACCAAAAAAATCCCTCTGCCACATCTGGCTTGCTTGCTTTGACTCCCCATATGTTTGCATACTAGGAGATCAGCATAAGATGAAGCTCCAGAAACCTTTTTGCATAGACAATGAAACCACTGAATGGGGAGTGAAGGGTGTTTTAGAAGAGATTGCGAGCTTAACACAATCAGGAGGGCTCATGGCTTCAGCCTCAGCTGTCTTCTGAATCATTGCCCAGTTACCAGCTGTAATTTTTTGCTCCAAAATCAATGTGGCAACGTCTGCAATTCTTATTGACTCATCCACATACACAGACCTAGTTAGTCATCCAGAATGACTTAAAATGTAGATTTCCTAAATCAAAGAAATCTGTACCAGAGTAAATGGGCAGAAAGAACTTCATTTAATCAGTTTCAATTCATTTTTACTTGCTTATAATTCAACTGAGAGAACAATATCAAACTAACCAAGCTTTCACAAAATCAAAATATCCAAGCAACTACATTTTACAGGAAGTAAATATTCACAGTACAAATCAGAATTTCTGAAGAGGTGGTGCTCTCAGAAAATAAGGAATTAGGATTCAGGACACATTTCACAACAGCATCAAAATTAAATTCATTACCACAGGTGGCAAAAGTTGCTTACTCTCAGCATGTAAGCACATATCATTTTTTTCTAGTCCTTAGTAAAAAAGATGGAATAGTTTGATTTCCCTTCTCAATTTCAATCTCCAAATTCACATTTTCTTCTAAAGAAGTCATTTATCTCATACACCTCACAATACAGAATATGTCTTCAAACCAGGGTCTTCTGGGCGTCTGGGAGCAAAATAGGAAGAGTGAAATAGGCTACAGAAAGCTTGGTTGTTCAGGAATAAATCATGTTTGTACTTCTGCTTTTTCTTTTTAATTGTGAAAGTACCATACAGAGAGGTTACAATTACCTGAGCAAAGTAATGAGTACATTTCTTATCAAGCATTGTTGCCCTGGAAAGACTAGATGGCACAGCTAAGCTAGTTTGGGAGTGCTTGTCCTTTCCAGCACCCAGGTGGGAAGATGGTTAGTTGGGAGGGGAAAAATATCTTAGAGTTTCAGAAATAGGCAAAAGAATTGTGCATGGTTTTTCTTGTCAGAAAAGAACCTTTAAATAAGGTACGTTTTTCTCTTCACAGAACAGTTATACAGTAGTCACCTTCACTGTAATTCCCCCTTCTGTAGTTAGTTACTGCAGAGCACAAAGATGGTGCTGAGAGGGAGGTGAGTGGGTAGAGCCCAATTTACCTTACATTCAGTGTGTAATCCGCCCGTGAAAGCTTAGGTGCATGGTAGGGTGTGACTTTGACAGTGATTGTTTCCTCTTCCTCCCCTGCCATACCACCAGCATTTTTTGGCTTTAAAAAGGGCTGCTCTCTGTTAATAAACGAGTTCTCTTCCTTCTTGACTTGGCTCCCCGCTGTGTCTGATTGTCCCCTAGGCTGAGGGAGTGTGGAGAATGGGCAAGCAACGCACTTACCTTTCCTCAGACCCAGTCTGTCTTTCGTGGGACAGACAAAGACCCAACAAGTTACCAGTTCTCAACTGTGCTCTGAAAAGATTAATGGAAAAACATCTCATAATTTAAAAGAGACCACATTCACTTAATACCTTCATTTTGTTTTTTGGGTTCTTTTGGAGCTAAAGTTTCACTGTATATTTCTTTGATTATTTTCCTGCCTAGTCTTGTTTCCTGGAATTACAGGTATGCATTTACATATCCATTTCACATTACTTTTTTTTTTACAGTATATTGTTACAATTTTTCTATTTTTATTAGCTACTGTTATAATTGTCTTACTGTACCTAATTTATACCTGAAGCTTCATTGTAGCTATATTTGTTTGGGTAAAATCATAAAATGGTCATCTAGGTATTTACAGTGTTGCTTCCAGAACTGATTGAGTATACTAAAATCAGCATAGGCTCCAGTCCCATATAGAAAATAGCATAGTATGTCATACAAAGTAAGTTACACTTTAAATCACGTCAAGGTTATATCTATTACCAACATACATGTAACAGTATATAAATAGTTGCTATATTGAATGTTTGGGGAACATTTTTTCCTGAATATTTTAAATTTCTGGTTGATTGATCACCTAGATGTGGAAATTCTGGATAATGAGGGTTAACTCTCTAAAGTACTTCATTGATTTCAGGTATCCACTTGAAATGTATATCCAGAGGCTAAACAGGAACTACTGTAAAGATCAAAATGAAACTTGAACCTCTTATTTTGCCATAAATATTCATCAAATAAAATGTGGATAAATTTGATTCTGTACTTCTTCCTCCTCCTCCTTTTCTTTTTCTTCCTCCTCCTTGCTCCTCTTTTTCCTCTCCTCCTTCTCCTCTTCATCTTCTTCATCTTCTTCCTCTTCTCCCTCTTCTTCTTCTTCTTCTTCTTCTTCTTCTTCTTCTTCTTCTTCTTCTTCTTCTTCTTCATCTTCTCCTCCTCCTCCTCCTCCTCCTCCTCCTCCTCCTCCTCCTCCTCCTCCTCCTCCTCCTCATCCTCATCCTCCTCTTCTTCCTCCTCCTCATCCTCCTCTTCTTCCTCCTCCTCCTCCCGCTCCTCCTCCTTCTCTTCCTCCTCCTTCTTCTTCTTGGCCAACACAGTTCTACATCCCAACCCTCTAGAGCTTCTAAAAAGCTAGTTTGAGAAATTCACAATCTTTAATAATCAACAGAAATTTTCCTTTTCCTTTCTAGGCTCCAGAACAGGGAAAGGTGGGGTGAGGCAATAAATGGGACAGTCACCTAGACAAAATTTTGCTGATTATCATATTTTTTGTTCATATGGCATTTAAAATATATTACCATATAATTTAAATCCTATTTTTAAAATTTCTTCATAGAAACAAAGACCATTTTTTTTTTCATTTTTATGTATAAAGTTCACAATTCTGTCTCTGTAAGAATCTTTTAAACCATTATTTTGACATGACTTCTACAATCTCCATAGAGGCAAAACTGAAGTCTATATATTAAATATTCTAATCATCAAATGAAATAATTAGGAAGGGCAAATCAATAGAAAAAATGAAAACTATGTCAAATACAATGAATAGGACAATCACCCATCAAACAGATACTTATCTTCTTTGAGAACAACAGTCTGAGAATGTGCAGAATTACTGACAGGACAATGTTTGAATTCAAAGGAAAGAGGAAAACCCTTAAAAATTGAAAGACAAACATGCACCAATATGTCATACCTGTAATCCTCGATGCTCAGGATGCTCATTAGTGGCTAAAAAAAGCAAGAATAAACCAGATAACATCAAATGATCACCTTTCATAATTCAAAGACATTATAACAGAAGTGAAAATATATCCAACAGATACAGGGTACATATTTTTTTAATGCTACAATGTTAATGCTACAATGATCCTGAATCTTAAGTATTTTTATATCTTATAATTCTCTCTCTATATATTTCTTTGGGGTCCGGTCATGGGGCTTGAACCCTGGGCCTGGGCGCTGTCCCTCAGCTCTTCAGCTCAAGGCTAGTGCTCTACCTCTTGAGCCACAGCGCCACTTGCTGATTTTTTATTTTGGCTTATGTGGTGCTGAGAAATGAAACCCAGGGCCTCAAGCATGCAAGGCAAGCGCTCTACAACTGAAACACCTTCCCAGCCCCTAATTCTATATATGATTTTCTGAATAGTATATTTCTTTTTCTTATTTGTGAAAATACTGTACAGAGGGGTTACAATTACATGAACAAAGTAATGAGTACGTTTCTTATTAAGCATTGTTGCCTCCTCCTCTGTTTCCCATTCACATCCATTCTCATCCCCCCACCACGTGCCCCCTACCTCCCCCCAGGCCAAAGTGGTAAAGTTCATTTTTCAACATAACGACTTTTATACCTCATTGTTGCAATGGGTCCATCTGTATCCCTATTTAAACTGTTTGTTTTTTCCCTTCCCCTCCACAAATTATACCAACATCAAATACAGTGAAAACAGGGGTTATACTGTTGGGGAGGGACATACAAAGCAACAAAGAAATCATCTTATAAATGTTAGACACAATCACAAGAAAGAAAAAAAATTTGAATACTTATATTGGGGTTCATTTCACCTAACATCAACTTATCTGACCATTTCTGCTTGTCTCAAAAATATACGTTATTGCAAATACGGGAAACCATGGGACCTATGTTTCATTGGGCCTGCCTTACTTCACTTAATTTTTTCCAAGTCTTTCCATTTCCTATGAAATAGGGCAATGTCATTCTTTCTGATAGAGTAATAGAATTCCATTGTGTATATATACCATATTTTCTTAATCCATTCATCTACTAAGGGGCATCTGGGTTGGTTCCATATCTTACCTATGGTAAATAATGCTGCAATAAACACACTCGTGCTGGTAGCTTTAAAATAATCATGTTTGTATCATTTGGGTAAATGCTCAAAAGTGGGATTGCAGGGAAATAGGGGAGCTCTATGTGGAGACTTTTGAGGAATATCCATACTACTTTCCAAAGAGGTTGAACAAGTTTACACGCCTACCAAGAATGCAGTAGGGCTCCTTTCTGTCCACAGACCAACCTGCTGTTAGAATTCTTAATTATAGCCATACTAACTGGGGTGAGGTGGAATCTGAATGTTTTGATTTGCCTTTATTTTATAGCTAGGGAGGTTGAGCATTCCTTCATGTGTCTACTGGCCATCCTTCTTTCCTCTTCAGAGAAGTTTCTCTTTAAGTCTTTAGCCCACTTATTTATTGTGAGGATTTGTTGTTGGGACATTTATTTTTTGAGTTCCAGGTATATTTTAGATATGAGACCCTGGTCCATTGTATGGCTAGTGAAGATCTTCTCCCAATCTTTGGGCTTTCTATTGATCTTGCTAGCTTCATCCTTTGCCAAGCAGAAACTGAAATTTCATGCAATCCCATTTGTCCGACCTTTCTTTGATTTGCTGTGTTTCTGGGTGTCTGTTAAGAAAATTTCGGCCTGTACCAAGGAGACTTAGAGTTTCTCCAATTCCATCCTGTAATGTTTTCAGTGTCTGCTTTGACTCCAGGTCTTTGATCCATTTGGAGTTTATTCTTTTGCAGGGTGATATATAAGGATCTAGCTTTAGTTTTCTACAAGTAGTTAACCAATTTTGCCAGCACCATTTACTGAAGAGGCTGTCTTTCTTCCATTCTAATTTTTAGCTCACTTATCGAAGATTAGATGGCTATAGGTCTGTAGGTTCATTTCTGGATTTTCAATTATATTCCATTGTTCCTGAAGTCTGTTCTTGTGTCAGTATCATGCTGTTTTGATTACAATGATGTTGTAGTAGTGTTTGAAATTTGGTATTGATATTTTTCCAGCACTTTTCTTTCTGTTTTTAATCATTTTTGCTATTTGGGGTCTTTTATTGTTCCCTATGATTTTTTGGATTGCTTCTTCTACTTCCTTGAAGAATGAGGTTGGAATATTGATAGGTATCGCTTTGAATTTGTAGATAGCCTTGGCAACTACTGCCATTTTCACGATGTGGATCCTTCCAATTCAGGAGCATGGGAGGTTTTCCCACTTCTTAAGAACTGTTTTGATTTTGTTTTTCAGGTTTTGAAAGTTTTCATCAGCCTGGCACTGGTGGCTCATGCCTGTAATCTTAGCTATTCAGGAGGCTGAGATCTGAGGATCATGGTTCAAAGCTAACCAGGGAAGTATACTCAAATGGGTAGTTAAAAGTCCCAGGTATAGGGGCTGGGAAGGTGGCTCAGTGGTAGAGCGCTTGCCTTGCATGCGTGAGGCCCTGGGTTCGATTCCTCAGCACCACATAAGCAAAAAGAAAGTAGCCGGAGGGGGCGCTATGACTCAAGTGGTAGAGCACTAGCATTGAGCTGAAGAGCTGAGGGACAGCGCCCAGGCCCAGAGTTCAGGCCCCACGACTGGACCCAAAAAAAAAAAAAAGAAAAAAAGAAAAAGTCCCAGGTATAGTTCAAAAGGGACATGATTAGGTAAGAACTACCAGAAAGATGTAAAGATGCTACATTAGAATATAAATGAAAAAATAACAACCCAGATTCTGAATTTCTGGGAAGCAGAACAGGAGATAAATGCCTTTTCCATTAGAATCATTTGAAAAATATTTTAGCTCGGTGGGTGTCTCTATTTTAATCTAGTGAGACTTCTTTTAGATTTCTGTCCTTTAGAACTGTAAAATGGTAAATACGGATTATTTAAGCCAAATAACTTGTAGAAATACTTTACAGCAGATTTGGTTTAGTAAATTAATTCAACTACAGCCTTTTCCTAATGTAACTACAGGGACACCACATTTCCTAATTTCTGAGAATAAGAAAAAATTGCCACCAGCTTAGTACACCTGTATGATGTACATACTACTAAGGGCCTTGCATTAATGAAGTCTTGAAATACTAAATAATATCTAAATAAGAAGCTCCCTATCTTAATTTTCACATTTGGGGATCACTAAGTACCAAAGTTATGTAGAAGGCTAGGGTAAGATTATGGAAATTAAATCTGTTTGCTAATATTATAAAAATAATTTATGTCATGTTGAGTTAGAGTTTCTAAAGTAATTAAAAAAAGGTAAAACAGAAACAGAGAAATTACAGAATCCAGTAAAGTCATAGTCAAACCAGGATGGTATAGAATATTATTGCAACACTAGATGGTGAAAAAGAAGATAACAAAAATGAGTCCCCTGGAACAATGCGAAACAAATTTACACCACATATTGTCATATAGCTAGAAAATAGTTTCCACGATGCTATCTTTGATATTTTAGGTTTGTTTTCACAACAACTTTCACCTCTTAGGAAATGACCTTTATTAATAGTCAAGGCTTTGCAGCTTATAACCCAGAAACAAATAATGCTTCTAAATTTAAACAAGCATGATACTAAGTGTAACCCAGGCTACAGCTGATAAATAAGAATGATCTTCAGGATTAATCAAACAATCTTGAAATTTTTCATACCTTTCCTCTTCTCCAACATGAGAGGTCCTAGTCAAGATATGTAAAATATTAATAAAGGATTTTTATATTTTTTATTGTTCACTCCAAAGCAAATACACTTTCCTCTTTTCAAGCCAGACTTTGGAAGAGTCAAACCCTCACGATTATTTTATAGACAAAAGATTACTGCTTTGGCTTAGGTGTTTTCCTGCCTTAGGGTGTTGCTCTCTATTATTTTGGCAACTCCATAGAAAAACAAGATAAATCCATTACGCTTATATTGAATTGTTCAAAGTCCAGATGTCTTCACAGTTTTCTGTTACCTCCTTCACTGCTAATTAAAGTTTAATTATTGCTCTTTAAATGCAACAAAAACGTGTTACTTTAATGTATATTCTCATTGAAACTGGTGATTACAGGAGTGTCTGTGATGGCTTTTTTAATTGCTTTCAAGTATTTTCCTTATTGCCTTTGTTGCAGTCTTCTAGTCAGGAACAGAGGGTTACCCAAAAAGATCTTCCTAAGATATAAGATGTTAGGCAGAAAAAAGTAGATGTATATTTAAAGATTTTCATCTCTGAAGAGACTGCAAAGCCCAGAAGACATTTTGCTATTACTGGCATGGTTAAGATGACTTGAATGTTTTGGATCTTAAACTAAGTGAAATTCATGTAAAATGTTACAGTTGTTCCAAACAATGATTATAGCTTATACTTCTCTGCTCCAACGAGATGAAAACTCTGATAAGGTTGGAGGGTATATCGATTTTATGGTAGAAGGGTTAATGTTAAAAAGCCAAGGGAAATTCCTAAAACAGCACTGCCTAAAATATATCATTTAATTATTCTTATGGTATATAAGTATATAAACATACAAATATGAATTGAGTGACAAATATGTGATTTACAAAATTCAATGACAACTAAGTCCAGAAAAACCTTCTCTATATTTATATAAACTAGTATATCTAGTGAGGATTTAAAATTTTTACAATACATAGTTTAACATTTATGTCAAAATATTTATTTTAACTGTTTATTTTTAGTCGGTTGTGGTGCTTGAAATCTGGGCCTGGACACTGTCCCTCAGCTCTTTAGCTCAAGACTAGTGCTGTACCCCTTGAACAACTGTCAGTTTTTTTGGTGGCTCATTGGAGATAAGAGAGTCATCGACTTGACTGCTTAGGCTGGCTTTGAACCATGATTCTAAGCTCTCAGCCTCCTTACTAGGTAGGGTTACAAGCATGAGCTACTGGCTCCTAGATATATAATTATTTTTTACATATGTATAAAGTATTGAGTGGTAATCCCATTTATTTATATTGTGTAATGATAAGCTCCATCATATCCATTAATTTCTGCATGTAACATTTCTTTTTAGTGAGAATGCACTAAAACGTATCTTCTGGGTATGATGAAATATCTATTCTTAACTATAATAACTTTGTTTCTTGTGGTATATAATTAATATATTTACTTTTATTCAAAGAAGTCTGCTAATTTAAGTTAAATAAAACATGATTTGTAAAGTGAAAGTAATTTTTGGCTTCATTGATTGTTTAAGAAAACAATTATGCCTTTTGTTTTCAATTATATTTCTGTGGGAATGTTTGATACTCATTGATTTAACTGTTAAAATTAATAACAGTTATATCAAGTTGATTCAAACTTGTATTTGAAAATTGCACACTTAACACAAATATATTTCCACTTTCCTATACCACATAATTAAAATAACAGTAAAGCAAAGATTGTTGTTAGCCATTCATGTGTACAATCCTAGAACTCAGAGGGCTGAGACCTGAATATTTTAGTTCAATGTCAGTCCAAACAGACAAAAATGTGAAAACTTATCTCCAATTATCCAGCAAGAAACAGAAGGTGAGCATGTGACTCAAGAATAGAGTATCATCAGCCATGAGCAAAAAGTACAAGGGAGACCATTAAACATCGAGTTCAAGCCCTACAAATGACATATACACACAAGACAACAACAAAATGTACTATGATTATCAATAATGAAGACAAAGTAGTAAAAAAGATCCTGAGAAAGACAGAAGATCATTCTGGAAGACAGAAATCATTTGACAGAATTTTGATTCATGAGAGGGAAAAGTCACAGCATCATTTGTACAATCTCATTGTAGTCATTTGCATTGAAACCTGGCTACGGGGTAACATGTGAAAGAGTAGCTTGGACATACCTGACACAGGAGAAATTTCCTTTGACTATGAACCATCCCACTCTGCAAAAATTTAAAATCGTGTTTGTTAATTTAAATAAAACTTATTGTTAGAGATTGTTTGGTCCACACAGACTGAGATCCTTATTTTGAGGCTTCAGATCAATGCTTTTGTTTATAACCACTTCGGTTTTACCCCCCTTCCCTTGTGCAGCTATACCTTACTTAGCTGGCACCAAGCCAAGTCTTTTAGCTAGACACCCGTGCCTTAATCCCTCCCTTTCTCCAGCTACAACTCATTTCACATACTATCTCTGTCTTAGCATTAGTTGTTTTCTGACTAATCCCCATCAGAAATCACTTATATTCATGTAAACCCACTATAAATAACCTAGTTAGAAAAGGGAGAAAGGGTTTACCATTGGCTGAGGCTCTCATCTGTAGGTTTGTTACCTAATAAATCTGTGCTACACTATCTCTTTTTTTCATGGCTTTTGAGTCTGACAAATGATTGATTTGGTTTGATGTAATCCCATTTATCCAGACTTCTTTTGGAAATTTTGACCTATGCTAAGGAGCCCTCATGTTTCCCCTAACTCTTCCTGTAAGATTCCTAAGGCATCTGGACTTACATTGAGCGCTTCAATCCATTTGGAATTGATTCTGGTGCAGGAGGATATAAAATGATCTAATTTCACTTTTCTGTGTACAGCCAGTTAAACCAATTTTTTGAAGAGGCTGTTTTTCTTCCATCCTGTGTTTCTGGCTTCCTTATCAAAGAATATGTGCCTATAGGAGTGTATTCATTTCTGGAACTTCAATTCTGTTGTATTGATGGAATTGTGTGCTTCCATGGGAAAGAATGGCATTATCCCATTCTGAAGAAATGGAAATACTGGGGGGAAAATGCTATTAAGTGAAATAAGCCAGATCCAATTAAATATATGCTACATGGTTTTCCTCTTTTCTAATAACTGGATATGCCCATAAATCTACATGTAAATCCGATAGATAGTAAAACACAAATAATTACACTTGGATATGATTAACAGCACTCTAAGCATTCACATGGCAAGAACAAGGGACGCTATTCTTAGGAGAGGATCACAATGGCTCAATAGCTATATGCATATGACCAGACAAATGTTGCTTATTGCAATGAACTCTAAGAATTAATCATATATATGAAATACATATATCTGTATATAATTTTAAAAGATGTCACAAATAACTGACTTCTCTGTAAACTCAAAAGCAAAATTCTAAGTTCAGAAGATAAAATTGAGGAGTTTTCAACACAAATCAAAATACATAGGAGAAAACGTGGGAGAAAATATAAGATGAAAAGTAGAATAGCTAACTATTGAAGAATTCATAAAAAATTTTCAAAACTATACAAAAGAGCTTGGGTACAGCTAAGTTGTAGAACTAGACTGATATTTACAAAGCCATGATTTCAATCTCCAAACCTAAAGGTCTAATAATAAGTTAATAAATAGTAATAATACAATATTTACTTGAAATAAATGCTTTTATATTAGAGAGCCCTGAATCCTAAAACAGTAAACAAAATACTCTCAATTCTTGTATCCAATGAAATGAAACCAAGAATGAAGAGCAAATAGTTTCTTTTTATCCATTCCTTTCATTTTCTGTTTTCTACTTTTCTTTTTCCTTTGGCACTACTGGTGCTTGAAATTGCTACGGCTCTAACCACTTTAGATTATTTTTCAGGCCAAGCCTCCCTTGAGCAATGATCTCTTACCTATGGCTTCCACATCGTGAGATAACAGGAAAATTACACAATATCTAGCTTTCTTTGTTTTTGTAGTTTTTTTACGATTTTTTTGTCAAAACTGTCCATGATATCAGTCTTCTAAATCTCTGCCTCCTAATTAGCAAGGTATATTTCATCTTAAGTTTGGGAGCAGACTACATTTTAATGTAAACATTCAATATTTACTTCTGTTTTCTAGATATCATTAAATTATATTGCGGTTAGTATGGATCTTTATGATGTTGTAAGAACACACATAATTCCCTTGAAACCTTTTTCCAATTTATTTAAATATTTCTATTATACATCACAAATATGACATTAATATTTCACAAGCATCGTACGGAGACTTCAGTTACTTTATTTTGTGACATATTAACCCCAATATAATTTTATCAAGTCTATATGAATATACAATATTTGCAGATACATTATTTAGAGAATTAATTCATATTATTTACTTTTAATATTTTTGGGTAAGTACTTGGGTTCAAATTCAGAGCCTTGCATTTGCCAGGCAGTCACCTTACAACTTGAATCATGCCATATCAAGCAATTTTTGCTTTGTTTTTGATATAGAATCTTGCATTGTTTATTCCTAAGCTACCTATATACTGAACTTCCTAGTTGCATGTCCAGTAATAGGTAGGATGACATCCACACATTGGCACACCGAGGTTTTATTGATTGAGATGGAGGTGTCTTGTATGTTTTCCAGTTTGACCTTGAACTGCGACTATCCACGTTTCTATTTTCAGAGTAGCTAGGATTATAGGTATAAACCACCTCATTTGGCTTTTATTATTTATGTTTACAAAAAGTCTGAAAGTGTGAGAAAATCATCTAGAGTTTACTGCTAGACCCAGATTCTAGGTTATACATTTGGTTGTTCTTTCACAAACTGTTTTGTGACAAACTGTTTTATATAGCGGTATGGCACATCAATAATGCAAATATATATTGCTAATGCCATTTCAAACAGCTGTGATGATCTAATTTCTACGTGTGGATTTGTTTCCTGGGAAAACATCTTGAGTACATAGGCCAAAAATTTGATAGTCCTAACAAGCAAAAATTTGCTTCCATTATGATCAGCAGTTTGCAAAGAGTGGTTCCATGACTGTAGAGGACACTGATCACAGGGGAATTCCCTGCTGTGACCCTAAAATAAATCTGCTCTTTTCAAACTAGCAGAATGGTAAAAATTTGTCAAAATTATTATATGGGAACTTTCTTGATCTGATAAAGAGTATTGCATTAGAATGAAAGTATTCCCAGTTGCTCCGAAATCAGGCAAAGATGTCATCCATTTCTATTCAAACACATAGCAGGCATTTTTGCTAATATAATGAAGCAAAATACAAAATTCTTGTTAAATAGCTTTTATTCATATTATATAAAGAACTCTTAAATACATGAATCATACAATAAATAACCCAATTAAGCAGATACATAGAAAAGGCAAATAAGCACATCAAAAACCCATACATTACAATACTGTTGTAGAAATTCTTCCAAATGGGTTCAGATAATGCTTTTTGCAATGTAACAAATGTTAGTAATTTCACTATCTTGAGACTTAAAAATAATAATTTAAAGGGAAATACATAAAGAACTTCAGAATTCATGGAATTCTTGTTTCATGTTCTGTGCATAATAATTCACAAAAGGTATATTTTTTGGGGGGGATCCTTTCTTGGGGCCTGAACTCTGGGATTGGATGCTGTCCCTCAGCTCTTTAGCTCAAGGCTAGCTCTCTACCACTTGAACCACATGCTACTTCCAGCTTTTTTTTTTCTTTTTGCTTATGTGGTGCTGAGGAATAGAATCCAGAGCCTCAGGCATGCAAGGCAAGTGCTCTAACACTGAGCCACCTTCCCAAGGTATATTCTTTAATTCTAGAAAACACTAATATTTTTATCTGTTTACAGGAAAAACAACAACACATGACAACTCTAAGAAACATGTCCAATGTCACCCAGCTAGCACAAGAGTTTTAGATATTAGTATAGTCACGGGGTTTCCAAATCATGAATTGAATCTGAGCCATGGATTCTGGTTCTGCTCAGTCTCAATTGTCATTTACACATCACCCTTCAGAAACACACCAATTCTCCTCGTCCCTCCATTTCTGCATTTTTAAAATGAAGATAACATTCTTCCAACCCTAGATGATGAGATAGGTAACACCATCAGATGACACAGAACACATATTTGCATTATTGTGATTTATCCAACAATTGTTGAATAGTTTCGATAAAAATCTATGAAAAAATTATCTTACAGCTTTTATAAAAATCTCAACCACTCACAATAAAAAATATTTAAAAAATCTCAACCATAATTTTATTGGCTTAACACCTTGCTTGAAAGTGTATCCCAAATACCAACAGAATTTACCGTAATTTTTCAAGTTGATAAATCAACTCAATCCTCCTCTTCTCTTGAGAAATAAATTTTCTTTATGAGCTCCTCACATTCTGACACATAGCTATGAAGTGCAATTTCATGAGCCCATTATCTCTCATTTTCACCTCATTGAAATCTGCTTGACAAAATTGTCCTGTTACAAAGCTGGTTGCAAAGACTTTCCTGTGATTTCCCCAAATGATGGTAGTCATTTCTGTAAGTGACTTCATAAACATTTTAAGGCAATTGAGGAAGGAAATTATAGCAGAAAGTTCCACAGGAAATATCTTGAAATTTGTATTATAATCTTTCTTCCTTTTTCTTGTCTCTTTTTCTCAGGAGAAGGGATTGAACTCAAGGCCTCAAACTTGCTGGATAATTGCTATTGAATCATATACCTAGCACTTTGTTTAGCTTTAGATTGATTTTCAGATAGTTTCTTATTAACTGCCGAGGCTAGCCTCAAATCATGACCCTCCTACTACTGCCTCTCTTATAACCATGTGGCACCATTGTGTTTTAAGTATTGAATTCCCAGTATTATACTTTTACCATACCAACTGCAAACCTCCTATACATTCCAGATTCTAGCTCATAAGTAGTTAGAATTATTGACATGTACCTGTATACCAAGCTGAATTTTCTTAAAAAGTAATCTTCAGTAGCTCTGCTAACAAAGAACTATTCATTCACTTCTCTTTAGTCTCCACTTCTCTGCCTCTGTAACTTCTTTCTCATTTTTCTCCTCACTGAATCGGGCAAGTTTGTGATAACTTCAGTTTTGTTAATGTTTTCAAAATATTCCTTGTTAGTCTAAATTCTTCATTCCTCATGTTCTATATCATAGTGATTTTCCATACCAAAAATATTTGTCTCAGCTAGGAGAGGTGACTGATGCCTGCAATCCTAGTTACTCTGGAGGCTGAGATATAAAGATTTTGGTTGGAAGCCAGATAATATTTTCTATCTAAAAGGAACCTGGGTGCTTCCTAGAAACATAAAAAAAATATTTCATATTTGTTATAATAACAGCTTACAATTTTAAAGTTATTCACTTGAGAAGCTTAATAGAAACAAGGAAGCAAACATGAATTTCTCTCAGGAAATCCAAGTCATTCATTACAACCCTTACTTGATTTGTGAAAGAGATGAAATCTCATTCAGAAAACATAACTAGGTTCCATTGTTACATTCTCATTTCTGTCTTTATCAAGATGATTCAGAGGAAACAGTCCTAAACAGATATGAGCCTGGAACATATTGTAAATGCCAGCATTGAATGATCTCTCCATGGTTAGAAAGAAAATCTTCACAAATTTTCATGCACCTGAACAACTCATACTATTGCTTCATTCTGAGCCTGGATGAGTTTTCCCATTTGTCCTTCTCTGGCACTGCTTCTATGTCAGGTGTGTGTCTTTCATTTTATTCGGCCGAAGTGGACTCTTATTTCTGCTTGCAAACATTCTGAGAAGCTTTTGCCAGGCCACAAGTACTACAGATAAAATTTTCATCCCATATTCTCCTCTCACAGTTCTCCTGTCATGAAAAGCTGTTTACTGAACAAAATGGAGCAATGATTGCACAGTGATATAAACCTGAGCAAGCATTATCACACTAGTCATAACACCAGAAAAGAACAAGTAGAGGAATCATTATCTGAGTATCACCAGTATCAAATTACCTATTGCTCCACATGTTTAATTGGGACAACTAATAGATGTTTTGCTAGCTGCCAGTGGCTCACACCAGCAATCATAGTTACTCAGGAGACTGAGGTCTAAAGACTGTGGTTTAAAATGAGCCCAAGATAGAAAGTCCATGAGATTCTTACCTCCAATTAACTACCCTAAAGCTGGAAGTGATACTGTGGCTCAAGTGGAAGAGTGCTAACCTTTAGCAAAGCAGCTCAGGGACAGCACTCAGGTCCCAAAACCAGCACACACACAAAGATAGATGCTTCTAGTTCCTGGCCATGTTCTTGTTTATAATGCTTCTTTTAGTGAAGATTTTGTAAGTCAAATAGTCTTGAAGCAAAGTAATAGCTACGCTGTCTTGGGCTTGTAGTCCTCAGCTTCATCTTCCTTGCCTGTACAATGAACAAATTTCTTTGCCAAACTTGTGCAGTGGGAGAATCCAGTCATAATATTCAATGTACATGCGTGAAAATGTGAACACGTAAACGGAGGGGTTGGGGTTGGGTGAGATAGAGAATAATGATCAAATTGATGACATCGATCAAGATGTACTCACAAACCGACATATGAAATTAAAACTCCTTTGTACACTACTTATGTATGATTTTGTAAGTAGAAAAAAATAAAACCAGTGCTTTTGTGCAATCCACACATCTTAGGTATAGATTGCTCAAAGCTGTTTCTTTTAAAGTATACAAGACAGAGAAGAGTGGAACAAATAATTTCCAGAATACAATTGATCAACTCTACCCCAACGTTGACATCAATAGTGATGTTGTTCATACACCCTTGATTTCATGCACTGAGAATACATATCCTCCCATCCCCCAATCCTGGGTTTAAATTCAGGGCCAAGATTCTGTCCCCCCCCCCCACTCATAGCTAATGCTCTAACATTTGACCCACAGATCCAATTCAGGCCTTTTGTTTAATTGGAGATGAGTCTCATGGATTTTCCTGCCCAGACTGACTTCAAATCATAATCCTCAGATCTCAGGCTCGGTATATAGGTGTCAGCCATCAGTACCCAGCTTGAGAACTCACTTTTCCACTGTAATTCTCCTTCCCAAAACTTCATAGCCCCAATCTTGGGAGAAAAGATTCAGACAGTCCCCAATTGAAGAATATTCTATAGAATCTCCTGTCCCATACACCTAAAATGGGAGAAACGCTATCTCTCTCCCTTTGATGAAAAAATAGATGTTAGATTATTATATGATAATAATAGTAGATTTTATTATAATGCTCTCAAAATCTATTCCCATCCCCATTGATACCAGGCTTGGTTGTAGAACTTACTTTGACAAATGACATGTGAGAAGTGATGGCATGTGTCTTTTCTGAGCTTTAGCCCTGTGTTTTTCACTCTTTGCATCCCCTGGGAACCTCCAGCAGTCAGTCTGGATCACAGAATGGACACCATGCTGAGTGGAAGTGGATATTGAATAGGCTTTGTAGCATGAGAGAGAGTAATCAAAATTGTAAAGTATTGCGTCCTTGGGGTTGGTTTCCCCAGTAAAATTAAGCTCACATTGAGGTCCCAGCTCTAGGTAGTCTAGGTCTCTTTCTCTCTATTCCCTCCCACTTCCTTCTCATTCTTCCTGAATATTTGCTCTTTCTCCTCAGGTGACACCAATTCTTGAGTCTCCTTATCCTAGAACCTGGTTTTAGGGTTAAACATTGTGGCTTTCTGTTTTACATTTTCTCTTAAGTGTTTCTTCACTTTTGTATTTCTGGAGTTTTCAGCCAGAAGCTCCCAAGAGTGATGGATCTTCAGATAAAAACCCTCTGCCAGGAAGTGGCACTGTAGCTCAAGTGGTAGAGCACTCGCCTTGAGCTGAAGAGCTGAGGGACAGCGCCCAGGCCCAGAGTTCAAGCCCCACAACCGACAAAAAAAAAAACCCTCTGCCAGGCCTGAGAAGGTGGCAGAGTGGTAGAGTGTTTGCTTTGCATGCATGAGGCCCTAGGTTCGATTCTTCAGCCCCACATAAGCAGTAAAAGCTGGAAGTGACACTGTGGCTCAAGTGGGATAGTGCTAGCCTTGAGCTGAAGAGTTCAGGAACAGTGCCCAGGCCCAGAGTTCAAGTCCCAAAACCGACCAAAAAAATTTTTACACGAAGTAAGCCTGGCCCAAAGAAGCATAGGTCCCATGGTTTCTCTTATTATCAATAATTAGTACATGTCTGAGACAAGCAGAAACTGTCAGATAAGTTGATGTTAGGTGAAATGAGCCCCAAGATAAGAATTCAATTTTTTTCTTTCTTTTCATATTTATAAATGATTTCTTTGTTGCTTTGCATGTCCCTCCCCCACGGTATGCCCCCTGTGTTCACTGCACTTGATGTTGGCATACTTTGTGCAGGGGAAGTGAAAAAAACAAATTATTTAAATTGGGATACAGGTGGATCCATTGCAACAATGAGATGTGCAAGACGTTATGTTGAAAAACGAACTTTACAACTTTGGTAGGAGGGGGGTCTGAGGAGGAACCATGGGGTGGGGTCGGGGAGTTGGGAAGGTATAGGAAGGGGAATCAAAGGAGGCCGCCACAATACTTGATAAGGTATGTACTCATTACCTTGCCCATGTACTTGTAACCCTTCTGTATGGTATTTACACAATTTTAAAAAATAAATTCCTCTGCCACATCTGCCTTGTTTGCTTTCACTCCCCTCATGTTGGCATACTAGAAGGCAAGAATAACATGAAGCTCCAGAAACATTTTGGATAGAAAAAGAAACCACCGCATGGGAAGTGAGGGGTGTATTACAAGAGATTGGAGCTGAACACAGGTAGCAGGTATCACAGCTTCATCCTCAGCTGTCTTCTGAATCATTGCCCTGTTACCAGCTGTAAGCCTTTGCTCCAAAATCTATGTGGCGAATTCTGCAATTCTTACTGAATCATCCACACACAGAGACTTAGTTAGGCATTCAGTATGACATAAAATATACATTTCTTAAATCAGAGAAATCTGTACCAGAGAAAATGTGAAGAAAGAACTTCATTTAATCAGGTTCACTTCATTTTTACATGCTTATAATTTGACTGAGAGAACAATATCAAATTCTCATAGCCTTCACAAAATCAAAATATCCAAGCAATGCACCACTGTAATTTAAAAAAAAAAACGTTTTACTAAAGTGAGTATTTGGAATGGGAAAATTAAAATATTATAAAACTTAAAAATTGATCAAATACCAAAAGAAAAAAAATACATTGATCAATAATGAAATACCAATTTGTTTAGTAAATAAATAAAATGTTTGAGATTCTTATCCACATAGGAAATACATAGGAAAGTAAATAGGAAAGTCACTGAGATCCCATCTTACACACCAGAATAGCTATCACCAGGCAAATAAACAAACTCCTGGAGAGATTCAAATAAATCAGGAACTGTGTTTGGTGGTGTGGCATTATAAACTAGTGCAACCCATATGGAGATCATGATGGAAATTTACAAAAAAGACACATATCTTGAAGACCATTATTGCAAATTGGATCCATACTGAAAGAATATAAATCAATATGAACATACATGTTCATGGCAGCAATATTCATAGCCACTAAGCTGTGTAATCAACGTGGATGTTCCATAAGGAAAGAATAAAAAAATGCACCTTTCATAGCTATAAATATGTTTTGGTATATAAGAGAAGTGGATGTTCCTATTATACCATTGATAAATATTTTTGGATAGATACCTAATCCTAATTTCACTGGGTTTTCTGGTATTGTGTTTTTTCTTTAATGAAGGACTTCCGTATTGATTTCAGAGCAGTTACAATAGGATGAATATATTATATAAAATGTGCATATTATATAAAAATTTAAATACATCAGTGACCACATACAGATCATCATATAGAGTTTATAATTTTAAGCAATTTTAAGAAGGCAACAATAGAGGGAAAAGACAATGTTAGAAGCTTAATAACAAATATACAGATATGGAAAAATACAAAAAAAGGTGCAACTAATTAGTGCTAACAGTAACAAAATATTTTCTTCAGGTTTTAAAAATGAAACTATTAAAATAATACTTAATAACATCAAATAAATATGGCATGGAATAAAATATAGCATAGACATATTTTCCCAAAAAATTTGTTTTATATTATAACAAATGGATTAAAACAAAATGTAATTACATGTCTGAAGATGATAACACTTTCAAGTGTCATTGATTGAATCCAGCAAAGGAAAGTAACCGACAAGTACAGGGAAAGAACAACCTCGGTTATGGAAGAAGATACTTAGTAGAACTTGGTGAGGAAACAATGTGCTCCTTTTTCCTCATCAAATTAGTACAGCTACCTTTTGAGAGAACACTTGTAATGTAGCCAGAGCAGTGGAGTTACTAATGTAGGTAGTAATTTATTTATTTTATTCCCAAATCCTGTGATGTGATTCCCAAATGATGTGAGTGATCCTAGATTTTCTGAGCCCTTTTTTCACACAGTGTTTCTAATTGCTCCCAATGCCAATGATTCTTCTGCTACTCTCATTTCTCCTTGTTTCTCAACTCAATTCCTATGACCTTTATTTTCATGAGAAAGAGCTGAAGAAATATGAGGATGGCCTGGTGTCTGAGGTAACATCCACTCCTGTTTAGAGGATCTGGGGAAGGACCACCAAGTGGGCCTCATAATCAGATATTAATTGACCTCTTTGGAAATGGAGAAACTCACTCCCTCAGGCAGAATCTGTCATTCCTTGACTTTCTCTGAAGGGATTTGGTAATAGGGAACAATTCAGAGAATGAGCTTTCCCATCACCCACCACAGCCTTGTTAGAATGAACAGGATCAAAATTAAAAGTGCCCTCAGTTCCCATAGGGCTAATCAAAAGCCAAGAGATCATACATTCCTCCTCATCAGGGATCTTCTGGTAGGAATAGAATCTGGGCAAAGTTTAAGATGGAGATAAAATGAGACTGGGCCTAAGAAGGACACAAAAGAATGACCCTCTATTTGACTACAAGTGAGTTGTGTAGTGAGACATGACAACTTCCTTCATATATGAAATTCAGTAGGTGTGTTATCTCACTGCCACTTTGCAGGAGATCAGTGTCCCCAAAGGAGAAGTTGTTAAATGTTGTGACTGCCAGTTTGCCCTCTAGGCTGTTGTCTCTCCCACCCCTTCCCATGCCAGGAATGCATTGCTTCTTTTAGGCACTGAACTACTTGTCCTGACTCTTAAGCAGGAATACTGTAGACTATTCTTTTGCCAACCTCTTGCATTTGAGGTAGAATAGGCCCATGCACTGCTCATGCCAAAGAGTAAATTCAAGAAGGTGAGTATAAGCTCATATTTGCATCGAAAAATAATCATATTGAAAGAATTAAATGAAATTAATAATTGAGAGATTTAGGGTTTATAGCAGCTAAATTTAAGTAATTATTACTAACACATCTAGAATCATGGATTAGGAAGAGAACAGTGAAGTAGTTTCAATATAATTTGCAAAAGATACACCATAGCCATAACAGGAGATGAGAGTGTGAAGGAACTATTGGCATAGTTCCAGTAACTATCTTAGGAGTGACATTGCATAGGAGGCTTTTAGAATAATATCTAAAACAGAGGAACTTGCTTGGCACTGGTGGCTCACCCCTGTGATCCTAGCTACCCTGGAGGTTGAGATCTGAGTATTTTGATTCAAAGCATGTCCAGACAGAAATAGCCAGAAGTGGTATATGGCTCAAGTTGTAGAGCACTAGCATTGAGCTCAGGGACACTGCCTAGGCCATGAGTTCAAGCTTCTGGATCAGAAATACAACAACAACAATACAATAATGATAAAAAGCAATAAAAGAATGACTTAAAGATATGTGATGGAATAAGGCTGATGTGTAACTGTTTATGAAACCTATAAGAAGACAAAATTTGGAGGCAAATGATATCTATTTATGACTAATCAAGGATGCAAAGCAAATGTCAAATTACTCTTCTCAAAAACTTCAAACTTCGGCTGGGTTGGTGGCTCAGTGGTAGAATGCTTGCCTGGCATGCATGAGGCCTTGGGTTCTATTTCTCAGCGCCACATAAGTTGAAAAACCAGAAGTGGAGCTATGGCGCAAGTGGTAGAGCACGAACCTTTAGCTGAAGAGGTGAGGGACAGCGCCCAAGCCCAGAGTTCAGGCCCCATGACTGGCCAAAAAAAACAAAACAAAACAAAACAATAAAACTAAACTAAATTTCCAAACATAACTTTTCTCATAATTGAGGAGAGGCTTCTTTTACAGGAATTCTCCTTATCTAGCTTAAGGTGATCAGAACTTCAGTAGAATTTTCCTGTTGAGATGTAATGTGCCTAACTGTACTGAAGCTAATCATGGCTAGGAAAGTATGGACTGATATGTTTGTTGTATTTTTCCTCATAAATATATAATATTCTCAGGTATTATATGAAATATATTTTATAATAAACAATATATTATACATTATATATAATATATTAAATATATTATAATATAACATATATATTAACAGACTTCCTAATTTTAGTTAGGAACAAGCAACATATTAAAAGAAAAATGCTTGAATCTCTGAGTAATTTCTCTACAAAAGGACAATTCCACGTTTCATTCTTATTACCCAAAGACCAACATAGGAAAGCGATGCCCATGGAGGTGGTTCCCTGGATTTTGGAAACTGTTATTGCATATATATATATATATATAATATATATATATATATATACATGAAATATTGTTTTATACTAGTGAATATATCTAAAACTATAATAACAGATAAATAAGTGAACACCTATGTGCACACACACTCAATCACTTTCAAATATAAGAATTTCTTTTCTGTGCTGCCTATTCACCTACAGAGAGAGTACATGAGTTGCCATTGAATTGTCCTGGAAGTTCTTTATCTGGCTACTCTAGCTTCACATCCTTTGTTCTGTAAGTAGTCAGATGTTATGTGTTCAACATACTTGTTACAGGCAAAAGTATCCACCCTGACATACAGAGAAACATGGATTTCAGAAATGCCACAAATAAGTGTGAGGTACACAGTACTTTTCATAATTGAATAGATTACATATTTATTAGAAAGCTCATAAGAAAAAATATTCAGTGTAGGATGAAACACTTCAGAAAACTACAGTTTAATTACGTATAACTGGGTGGAGGTAGCTCATGCCTGTAATATTTGCTAATCTGGAGGCTGGAATATGAGGATCACAGTTCAAAGCCAGGTTGAGAAAAGTCCCCGCAGGACACTTATCACCAATTAATCATTGAAAACTAAAATTGCTTCTGTGGCTCGAAGTTGTAGAGAGCTAACCTTGAGCAAAAGACATCAGGATTAGTGCCCAGGCTCTGAGTTCAAATTCTGAAATAGATAAGAAATAAAATAAAAAATAAATTTTATATAATTTTTTACCAACTCTGTAAAAGGAAAATAGGATATGACACACGGCAACATAAGACTTCAAATTACAAAGTTCCAGGGCATTTCCTCACTCTTGAAAACTAGGAGTAATCCATATCAAGAAAAAAGATAAACAATTTATACCAAATTTCAAAATATATTATACAAAGTAAATGCAATAAACATGCATTCCACAGTCTAGTAACATCATATTGTATAAAGAATCTGATTAACTGATTCATGAAAACCAATACTATGCAGTTAAAACATCCAATATCTCAGGTGTCAACTTTGCACAATACTTTCAATCTATGATGTCTGTTTTGTATATTTTCCAGCCCTATCCATCCCACAATGGCAGAAAGCTCTTCCTGAGAAAGTCCAGAGACCTGTCTACTGTGAGTGCTCAATGTAGACCAGTTTCCATTCTCTATTATTTGGGCATGTGATAGACTGAATATCTGATAACTTGGAAAAGGCACAATTTGGGACTGGCTTCCAGCTATGTTTGGGCCAAGGGATAATTGACCTTACCAATTTCTTAAATTTTAGGTCATCACATACTCACTTCGTAGCCCTTAAACATTAAAAATACCTATCCATATAAGTCTGCATTACATACTTATTACTGTTTTTCTTCATTTGTCATGTTTTACATATTTGTGTATCCCAGTGTTTGTTCTGTAATATTCATTCTCATGGTTGTTATCACTGAATACGTGTAATTATTTCTGTTTTTTCTCTCCAGCTCTGTTTTTTCTTTAATTCAAGTCCTTAATAGCATCCTGTCTACTGACAACTAGCTACTGATTTTAACAAACTAAAAAGAACCCAAAATGAGCTTTGATCTTTATATACATACCTATTCCTCATTACTATTTAATTAAGTGATAACTCTTCTAGTTGTCTTGTCAAAATACCTGGCAGTCATTTCAGACATACATACTTTTCACACGTCATATTTAATCTATGACCAGGTTTCAACAAATTAACTCACAGAATATTTTAGGAACCATACATACATAAAATATGTGTGCTAGTACTATGAATTAAATTCAGAGCCTAGGTTCTTTTACTTTTCTTTTTTGCTCAGGCTGGCAGGCTTCCATTTGAACCACAGCTCAACTTTTAGCTTTTTGGTTCTTAGTTGAAGATAAGTGTGTCGTGGTCCATTTAACTAGTCTAGCTTGAAACTCTGATCCTCTGTTTTCAGCCTTCTAAATAGCTAGATTTAAAGGCATGCACCACTAAAACCACCCCTATTATATTTGAATGAAAAATAAATTTAAAGAATGAATATTTCATGGGACCTATGTTTCTTTGGGCTTGGCTAACTTCACTTAATATAATTTTTTCCATCTTTCCATTTCCTAACAAATGAGGCAATGTCATTCTTTCTGATAGAGGCATAGAATTCCATTGTGTATATATACCACATTTTCTTGATCCATTCATCTACTGAGAGGCATCCCATGGTTTCCCTCATTTGCAATATCTAGTATATGTATGAGTCAAGCAGAAAAGGTCAGATAAGGTGATGTTAGGAAAATGAACCCTAAGATATGTATTCAAATGTTTTTTTTTCTTTCATGCATTTGTTTCTAACGCATTTATATGATTATTTCTTTGTTGCTTTTTATGTCCCTCCCCCACAGTATAACCTCTGCTTTCACTGTATTTGATATCAGTATAATTTGTGGAGGGGAAAGGGAAAAACAAGTCGTTTAAATAAGGATAAAGGTGGACCCGTTGCAACAATGAGAAGTACAAGTTGTCATGTCGAAAACGAACTTTACATCTTTTAAGGGGGGGAGGATTAGATAGGGGGTGGGGAGAGGCTGGGAAGGGATGGGAAGGGGAAACAAAGGAGGAGGCTACAATGCTTGATAAGAAATGTACTCATTATCTTGCCCATCTAATTGTAACCCCTCTGTACAGTATTTCCACAATAAAAAAGAATGAATATTTCTAATATTTTCAAATCAGTATGTTTTCATTTACACCAAAACACATTGCCTTAAATGTTTTTTTGTTATTCCAGCTCTCTTACCAAGAAAGGAAAGGAAAAATTCACAACCAAAGATGCTCTGCATGTATAAATGTTCAAGCCTGCAAGCCACAATTTCTTTGATGGGAAATAACAAAGGATGATATCGTCTAAGGCAAAGCAGGAGAAAATGCTCTTCACTGAAATTACTAGAAGTTGATGAAAATGAGGAGGAGCAACTTTATCCAGAAAGTATAACAGTGGTTGTTGTCGTAGGATGACTCTAGTGGATAAGTGTAGCCAATCTTAGAGGTTGTTTATAGCGATAAGGAGAATATTTGAAGGTGCATATGTGATTACAAAGGAAAGCTTTCTTGAAGATATATGTTTGTAGCATAGTTTGTATCCTGTTGAGAAAGAGGCAAGATAGGGATGTTGACATAGCAATATTCATATCAATGGAAAAACAATCTAGAGAATATAGATTCTACAAAGAACCAAAGGAATCCAGAGATACATCTATTTTCCATACAATTGTTCCAACGGAATAAAGACCAACATGGTTTATTTAAAGTAAGAATTAGTCTAATGTCTGCACACTCACACTTAACAAATATTTATTGTAAACTTACTGATTGTATTCTTGGTAGACTTTCTTATTGTTGACAGACAAAAATTTCTTGAGTGAGACACAGGAATCTTAAGAAAGACTTATAGATAAAGGACATAGTGTGATAGAAGAGGAAACCATGGTAGGAAAATGAAACTTACTTTTTGTTGGTCACAGGGCATGAAGTCAGGGCCTGAGTACTGTCTCTCAGCTCTTTGGTTCAAGGCTAGCACTTTACCTCTTTGGGGCAGAGTATCACTTCGGGTTTTTCGTTGTTTAGCTACAGACAAATCTCATAGGCTTTCTTCCCAGGCATGTTTAGAACCATAATTCTCAGATCTCAGCCTCATGACTAACTAGGATTATAGACGTGAACCACTAGTATCCACCACCCCACAAACTGAAACTTTTGAGCTTCTGGTGAGTTCAATCAATTTTCAGTGAAAACCTCAAAAAGTGTGGTCAGGAAAGACCTCATAGAATGGTTCTTTCAATATGATTGATCTTCAGTACAAATCATATCTTGTTGTCACCTCTTGGCATCAGCAGAGCCTGGGTCTATTCTATCACAAATGTAAAAGACTAGCAAAAGGATAGCCTATGGTATTTCTGCTTAGGAGTCAGGACAAGTAGTTGAATGCAGGAATGAAGCAATATGTTCCTGGCATAGGAAAGCGTGGGAGAGACAACAGACTAGAGAGAAAACTGGTGGACACAACATTTAACCCCTTCTCCTTCGAGGAAAATGACCTCCTACAAAGTGGCAGTAACACAATTAACCTACTGCATTTTCTGATATGAAGGAAGGTGTCATGTCTCACTAAACAACTCACTTATAGTCGAAGAAAGGGAAATTCTTTAGTGTCCATCTTAGGCCCAGTCTCAGTTAATCTCCATCTTAGACTTTGTCCAGTTTCTATTCCCACCAGAAGGTCCCTGATGAGGTCCTGTGGGAACTGAAACCACTATCAGTTTTGGATCTGTTCCTTCTGTCAAGGCTGTGGTGGGTGGTGGGAAAGCTCATCCTCTGAATTGTGCCCTAGTTCCAAATCTCTTCAGAGAAAGTCAAGGAATAACAGATTCTGCCTGAGGGAGTGAGTTTCTCCATTTCAAAAGAGATCAATTAATATCTGATTCTGAGGCCTAGGTGGAAGTCCTTCACTAGAGCCTCTAAGCTGGAGTGAAAGTTAGCACAGACTCCAGGCCACCCTCACATTTCTCCATCTCTTATGAACAAAAAGATTTACAGGAGTTGAGTTCATAAACAAGGAAAAATGATAGTAGTAGAAAAATCATGCCCAGTGGGAGGAATTAGAAATTCTGGGTAAAAATGAGGTCACAAAATCTCCTAGGATCACTCACGTAATTCGGGAATCACATCATAAGATTAGAGAATAAACATAATAAATCACTGTCTAAATTAGTCACTCTATTGTTCTGACTACAAGTGTTCTTTTAAAAGCTAGGTGTCCTAGATCTAAGTTGATGAGGAAAAGAAAGCACATTCTTTCCTCACAAACTTCTACTGAGTATCTTCATCCATAGCACAGGTTGTTCTTACTCTCTACTTTTTTGTTACTTTTCTTTGTTGGATTCTATCAATGATATCTGACAGTGTTAACATCTTCAGATATAACTATATTTTATTTTAATCCATTTGTTATGAAATTAAACAAATTATGAGGAAAATCTTTCAATGGTAAATTTTCTTCCATGACCTACTTATTTGATATTATTAAGTATTATTTTTATAGTTTCATTTTTTAAAATTTGAGCAAAATGTTTTGTTAAATTAACACAAATCAGTTGCACATTTTTCGTATTTTTCCATGTCTGTATATGTGAAAATATATCTTGATCAGCACCCCATATGTTTTCTTCATCTTCTTTCCTCCCTTCCCACACAAACACAGATATCTTTAATCACATCAACATTTTTGGCCATATTCTCTCTCCTTCACAGTTCTGATCCTTCTGTGAATTCCTGCTATTACATATACAAAATACAGATCCTGTTTTGTCTTTTCATGAACATTTTAAGTGTATTTTATGTTTTGGAATGAGTTTCATCAGTGTACACCAAATATGCATATACTTCATTCAACTTGACCATGCAGATGAATGTTTTTCTAACATTCATCCATCTTCTACCATTCAACAGTTTCTGATGTGTCTTATTTTATACTTTCTTCATTTAGCTTTTCAAGATAATTTCTTATTAAGCTTCTAGCATTATCTTTTTCCCAATTGTTGCCTTCTTAACATTGCTTCAAATTATAAACTATATATGATCGTCCTGTATGTGTTCACTAATATATTTAAATTTTGGTCTAATATTCATCTATTATAGGATATCCTTAACCTGTTGTAACTGCTCTGAAAATCAATAGGGATGTTCCTCACAAAAGCAAAAGCATAATGCCATAAAAGCCCATGAAATTAGTATTAGGTGTATATCCAAAAATACGTTGCAATGAAACAGTAGAAGAATTCACTTCTCTTATATCTGAGAATATGTTTATAGCTATGAACAGCACATTTTCTTTATTCCCTTTACTGGTACACCTAGGCTGATTGCAGATCTTGGTTGTTATGAATACTGCTGCCATAAACACGGATGTTCATGTTGAATCATATTCCTTCAATATGTATCCAAGTTATTTGTAAAGGTCAATAAAATATGTGGGGTTTTTTTTGGTATTTTGTAAATCTCCATTCTGAGCTCCATATGGCTTGCACTAGTTTACAATTGCCACACAACTAACCACAGTTCCTGATTTATTTCAACCTCTCCAGGATTTGTGTTTATTTGTTTGAGTGGTTATAAATATTCTGATGTGTAAGATTGGAGCTCAGTAATTTTTTGATATGTGGATAAGAATTTCAAATATTTCGTTTATTTATTAAACATTTACATTTGTACTTCATTCCTGATCAGTGTCCTTTTTGGTATTTGATCAAATTTTAAGTTTTATAATTTGTGATTTTTTCCCATTCCAACTATTAACATTAGTTAAAAAATTATTACAGTGGTGCACAATTTACTAAAATCAAGTGATTGTACATTTATAACACTCGTTTTTTGTTTGTTTGTTTGTTTACACCCAGGCAATTATTTCAATAAAGATGTTGAACTTCTTTCACTAGAAAAGTAGATTGAAAGGATAGTATCTCATATTAGTGCTAAGATAATCTCAAATAACAGTCACTGCGTAGGCCCTAACAATTGGGCAAAGTAAAACACATTAACACAGCACAAATTGCATTTAAAGAGATCAAAAGACTTCATAAAAGAAGTTTTAAAAAGGCACCAACTTCATCAAGCAAATGGTGAAGTTCACAAGCAGACCATAGGAATCTGATCATCAAGAAGATGAAGGGATAAAAGTATACAGAAGGACAACTTTAGAACGTTGACTAAGAATTTGTGGAGGGGGGAAAACCACTAGATACAAAATCTCAATGCTGAAGGGAAGAAGTGTTTTACCCTAAAACTCAGGTGTGTCTGTTTCTCTCACACCACACACACACACACACAAACACACACACACACACACAAACACACACACACACACACACACACATACACACACACACACACACACACACACACACACACACACACCTCGTGTACACATAGAAATCCAGGAGCAGCTGTATCTGGGACAACGAAGCTTTTTTCTTCTTGCTATCAGATAATCAAACATGATAGTGCAGTTGGCTCCACAGCCACCCTACATTTGAGCAGGAGGAGGGAAAGGATGCCTTAGACTGCAGCACAGCCTTGTGTATCCCTGGCTTTCTGTGTAAGAATGAAGTTCGTGGTCCCATAGGCATGGGTGGCCAAGGTGAAATAGGTGTACACTTTGTCTGGAGGATGGCACACCATGAGCCTTGCATGCATGGCGAACCAGTTGTGGGAAGCCCTGTGAGCATCTCCATAATGACCTCTCAATGGCATGGAGTTGACACTGTACTTGGATGTGGCAGGAGGCAGGAGGACAGCTGGAATCCAGAAGGTCGAAGAGGAACAGGAGTGAATGGGCCTTTCTATGGAGAATCCTAAGGCAAGCTAAGGAAGTTCCCAGCTCACACATGACAGCCACCATGCTGGTCCCCAGAGCACACACCTAGTCTTGTCAATGGCAGAAATCCAGATCTACAGGTGGAACGTCCCCAGTGGCCCTTGTCCTGGCTGGGCTGGAACAGCACCAGCCAAGAATGTTTCCTCCACACCGCTGTACATGGCCTCCCAGACACTGCTCTGTGGGGCAGGCCGAGGCTGTGCTGGCCATTCCTGGTGCCAGGTCCGAGACCAGTCATAGACTGATTCCAAAGCATTGGAGCTGCCCCTCACAAACTTCCAGGAGGCGTCAAAAGAGGGACACTGCAGCTTGAATCCTGTGGCGTCCACCCTCCACACCCCCAGAGTTTGCCTCCAAGTTCCCGCCTTTGTTGTTGAAATTCTTCATCCACTGGTTGTCTCCTTTCTCATTGTCTGCTTTGCCAGCACTTGAGACTCCTTCCTCTACTCACTAGACTGCCAGACTGCAGGGGATCTGCCCCAAACATCCCACCTCAAAGACACTCCCCAGACCTAGCTATCATAGGGGTGGCTGCTGCCTGAGCCACTGACCTGCCCCTCCTTCCTCCCCTCACCAGCCTCTGTCGGGGTCTACCTTCCCCTCCCCACCACCCCCAGCACCAACCCCAGTGCAGCCTCCCCCGTGTCCTACCCTCCTCTCCTCACCCCCACCCCTAGCTCCAACCCCAGCATGGCCACTGCTCTGGGAAGCCAATTGCGTGCCCCAGGTAGCATCAAGGGTGCCACAGTGTGTGGCTGGCTGAGAGCTGAAGGCAGCATAGGTCTCTCTGATCAGTGTCTTTCACTTTACTTACTCATGTATTCATTATTAATTTAGTATTTAATTTTTGGATCTTATAAGTATCATTTCATTAATCCTTTGCAGAATAGCTGGAAGAAATATGGTCCCAAAATGCAGATTGTCTGTTTAATTCTTTCCAGATTCAGAGATGTTTTAGATAGTCATAATAATAATGATTTCTCATTTCCATAGCAGAGTGCTATTCAGAAATTATTGCTTGTGCATCTGTTATTAATTATTTACAATACTTAAAACTTTTAAATTTCAAATATTACAGGAAGATCTTTGATTCATGTTGAATGGATGTTTGTGAGTAGGTGGAGCTGTTGTATACATTCCTGTGTGTGTATGTATGTGTGTGGGGGGGGGAGTGTACATGTATTATTGAAATCACAGATACAGATGATAAGCGTTGTTCTGAACTTGTGTCCTTTTTCTGAGATATATATTGTGGTGTTTCTTTGTTGATAGTAGGCTCCGACTGCTTGCCTTTGCCTGATGTGCACTTTCCAGCTCAATTTTTCAATAAAAGCTTCTTATTGAGCATATACAGCTCTAGTATTACTTTGTCTTTAGTCTGCCATCAGTGATCATATTTTCCTCTTTAAAAATTAACAATTAATATAAATTTTATTTCCTAGTTGATTTTCCCCTTTAATTTGCATTCAGAAATATGTATTATAAGACCTTTGAGCTCTGGATTCATGATGAAAAACCATTTTGAAATTTCTCTTTAATTCTCTTGTTAGCATCAAGATCTTGAATTTTTTGTAGTTTTAGTTTAAAATACCCTCCTTTGTGATTTTGGCAGGAGGAGACAATTACTGGTAACAATGACAGCAGTTTTATTTGTTAAAATAGCAGATAATTCATAATTTTGAATATGTCTAGTGGCAAAGGAATATATTTGCTCAATAGATTTGCTTGATAAATCCATGCACAAAAATACCACTTGTAGGGACTGGGAAGGTGCCTCGGTAATAGACTGCTTACCTTGCATGCATAAGGCCCTGGGTTGGATTCTTAAGCACCATGTAAAGCAGAAAAGGCCAGAAGGGGTGCTGTGGCTCAAGTAGTAGAGCACTAGCCTTCGGCTGAAAAGCTGAGGGACAGCAACTAGGCCCAGAGTTCACCACCAGCAACAAAAAATAAATAAATAAAACTCAAATCAAAAACATTAATTTCAAATGTTGATTATCATGTTACTTAAGGGCAGGGTGTCAAGACATAATATACCTCTGTCCCAAAGCTTTCAGAAGGATTTCAACACCTGACAATTACTGAAAAAAAGTAAAAAAAGAGCTCTGCCAACAACATAGAGAATCTGCACTCAAACATAAACAGTTACTAAGAATGGAGTACTTTTTATAATATTTCTTAAGAGATTCTGGCTCTATATTAATTATCATATAAATTAACCTTTAAAAACTCCACAGATGGGTCTGAGTCTTAAGGGCCTCTAACAAAAACCAGAGGAGAGAATCATCAACCCTAATTTTTAAAATTGTTATTGTTAAGATAGTGTATACATGGGTCACTATTTTGTAAGTCACGTAATGAGTTCATTTCTTATTGGACAGTCTCATCACTTCCTTTGCTCTCTCTCTCTGCTTTTCCCTCCTGTCCCTGTTCACAAATGGTATAGTTCATTGTAAAAATAATATATACAGAGAACCATCGCTGCATTTGTTTCCCTGTTCTCCATGAACTTCTGTGGCTTCCTCACTGCCCATAAATGGATAAAAAAGAACAAAAAAACCCTCTTGTTTCCAATTCCTGGAATTCATTTCAATATAAACAGTAGTTTTATGAGAGTGTCAAGGTCTGTCCACACATCCCGAACATTTATACTTCAAGCAACAATTCATAATTCCCACCAGATTCTAAGGTCCAGAAAGTATTTCTTTTCTATTTCCACACAGGAAGAAGCTGAGATTCAGAAAGGGTAAGTAACTGACTGGAAATACTGGGTTGAGCATTGAAGCTCACTCTTATAGCGTACCTAATCCAGAAAGTGAGATCTTAAAACCACAGTTTGAAACCAACCTAGATTGGCATATCCATTACATGTTGATCTCCAGATAACCAGCAGACTTGTGTGTTTCAAGTGGTAGAGTTAGAATGCCACTAGTCTTGAATGAGGAACATAAAGGACACTGCCAATACGTTGTTTTCTTAACAACCAATGCTATCCCATACAAAATCTGACACCACACACACACACACACACACACACACACACACACACACACACACACACACACACACAAACACACACACACTTTAGAAAAGATGTTATTAATTAAATCCAAATAGTTTATTTTTTTATTTTCATATGTTTTAGAATTAGTTTTAGTGAGATTTGCCTTGGTAGTCTCTGCTGATGAGCCACAATGTGAAAACTGTTGAAATGACTACCCATATCCGGGGTCAGAGAAACATTCTCCTATTTAAGTGTTCCTCCTTTCTAGCAATGATAAATTGTCTTTCCTTGGCCCAGTTTCCACTTTGGGACTCAATATCTTAGACTTTTCTGTCTTAATAAGCAGGATTATAGGTGGCAACTATTGTACTGGACTGTATGTGACTTGGGAAAAGTGTTCAAAGTTCACTATTCAGTTGAGGTTGTTAGCACTCACCCATGATCATTCTGTGCTCAGAATTGGGAATTTTTAGGGCCAGGAATTCAGGGGAAGCACTGTGTGCTACTTCATATTTTTGATTTACTAACAGATTTCCATCCATGGTTTACTTTAAGCATTGTGTGAAGAGAATGATTGCCTCTAGGAGACAGAAGCACTGCACTAACTGTTGCTCTCAGAACACAGGAGGAAGGAAAAGAATTTCTGAATGAGCCATATAGCCTAGACACTGAGTTCTTAGAAACTCAGTCTGCCTGTTACATTCCTTTCAACCTAGAAAGTCAGAGCCTGAAGGGGCTTGTAAGTTCCATTTATATTCCAGATCATGGGACTCCCTTCCCCTCAGTCCTTCTGACCCTTTGCTTTAGGGTTTGACAGTGTGTCTTTCTTTCTTGTTACTTCATTGCATATTAAGAACACCCAACCGCAGGTTTCCATTGTCCTAGTAGATGTTTTGCATTCCAGGACCTTCCTTCCAGGGAACTCTCTTCTTGAGACCTCATGTGCATATATCCACAGAAGTGAGTGAGTCACAGACTGTGGAACATAGTTGCTCTATGGTGATCAACTCAGAGACTCATGCAGGTTGAATTTGGAGCCTTTCTGAGAGGCCTTAGCCTAGGCACTGTGGACAACATTGACAGCAATTCCTCAGAGCAATACCACTGACAACAAGTGAGCCCTGACTAGTCCTTAGTCCTTGACAGTTCTACTTAGGGGTGTGAACAAATGAGTAGGCATGTTTAGCCTATTGCACAGTACACCAAGCACTGAAGTCATTTTAAGCTTAGGAGAAAAATCTCCCTGTGTAAAGCAGTACACATAAGAAGCAGATGATGTGCCACACTCAAACGCTCCAGGAGAAGAGTGTATTGATGTCTACACAGATGGGAAATAATATTCTGAGGGGGGAAGGGAAGATTTCAGATATTAATCTATGAAGTATTTATAAGTTTTTGAATTCCTAAACCAACTTCCTTGCTTCCTCTTAAATCTAGTTTCAGGAAGTGGTGGAGTTTTTATGATCACAAAATGGAGGTTTTAAACCCAGGCCCAAACTCTAGGTGAGCTTCTTAGATCTTCCCACCTGCTACTAATACCAAATAAAGAGATGTGGTGAAGATCAGGAAAGGATATTGATTAGACTGCAGCCATAACATGACAACAATTTAGCGCAACTTCAGAACACTAAGCAATACTCATTTCTATTCACCCATGTCATTAGGTCTGAGTTGTATCTAGGGGTACTCAGTGCCTTCAGAACAGGAAGATCTAGGACAGAGCCCAAGACTGGTCTGGAATTTTGTAAATAAACTAAATTGTTTGATGGAAACTATTTGTACTGTCGTAATGGAAATGTAGAGACTGATCACAGCACATTTGCACGTTTGTCAATGAGCAGTGATAGGGAGGGGAGTATTTAAGATGCTACCCATGTTCTTAGTTGCCTAGTACTACCTTGGATTCCAGAGTTAATCTTGATAAATAGATATAGAAGTTACATGTAGCTTGCTATGCCCAATTCACACCTAGAGACGCAGATGAGAAATTGGAAGGGTTTGGTGTGAAAGCCACAGGTTGATCCAAAGCAGAAATCAAAGGATGTGGAGATGAAGCAACTACCTGGGAGGAAAAGGAGAGACAGTTGAAGGTGATGATCACCTAGAGGAGACAGAGAAAGTTTGAAGCCACATTTGGTCATGTAGATCAAAGTAACCCATCTGAGGTAGAACAGTCTGGCTTTCCAGAGCCACAGAGATGTTGGAAGAGCAGCAGCAAGTGCTCTTGCCCATTTCAAGGGAGCTCCCAAAATGCCAGGGTAAGAACTGGTACCTTCCCAGAGCACTGCTGCTGAGCAGTCCTCAGATCCCTTGCTACCATGATAATTGACGTTGGAGAGAAGCAGTGAGATTTGTAAAAGGTGATCGAAGCTCACTATGTGGAGCCTGTTCTGCAGGATTGTGGAGTGTCCTCTCTCAGGATGCTTAGGGAAAAGACCCCAAAGCCACTGTCAAACATTGCAATCTATTTGGAGTAGACATTTATGGATGGAACATGCCTGAACCCAACATACTGATAATGAGTTGCTAGCAGTAGTTACCTAAAGATCTGACCGCCAAAACTGGAGAGGGAAACACTGAGCTCTGCACCACATCAGTATACCATGCAAATTGCTTCTATCCTAGTACTGGCTAACCAGTTTTCACACCCATGACATTGTTACCCTGATTGTGCCTCCTTAATCCCTCACAACTTTTACTCTTTCACTTTCTCTTTTCCTCCTTATCCCTGCTAAACTGTCTGGATACCTTTGTTAACTACTCCAATCCCTGCAATGCTGTTGCTGCTACACAATTTCTTGGCACTGCAACTTAGCGAATACAGTCACAATTCCCCTTTCCCAGGTATCCTATTCTCTGCTACTCTGTTCTGCTACCTATAATTCATAACACCATTGTTCCAGCCACATGATCCCTGACACCCCTGTGGCTGATACCACTTTCCCTAACATACCAAGGGTAGAAAGGTCGGAGCTAGTTGACTTGGGTACTGCTGTCTTTTTTTTTTAATTTAATTTTATTTTATTTGTGAACATACTGTACAGAGGAGTTACAATTACATGGGCAGGATAATGCGTATATTTCTTACCAAGCATTGCAGCCTCCTCCTTTGTTTACCCTTTACATCCCTTCCCAGCCTCCCCCCTCCCCCCCCAATCCCAATCCTTCTCCTTCCCCCCTTCCCCCCCCCCGCACCGACGTTGTAAAGTTCATTTTGGACATGACAACTTGTACTTCTCATTGTTGCAACAGGTCCACCTGTATCCTTAAACAACTGTTTTTTCGCCATCTCCTCCACAAGTTATACTGACATCAAATATAGTGAAAGCAGGGGTTATTCCTCAATACAATAAAGGCTGTATATGACAAACCTACAGCCAGCATTATACTCAATGGTTAAAAACTAAAGCCATTTCCTCTTAACTCAGGAACAAGACAAGGATGCCCACTCTCTCCACTTCTCTTCAATCTAGTATTAGAATGCCTAGCTACAGCAATAAGACAAGATGCAGACATAAAGGGGATCCAAATAGGGAAAGAAGAAATAAAACTCTCCCTCTTTGCAGATGACATGATCTTGTATTTAAAGAATCCCATAGGCTCCACTCCCAAATTACTCAAGCTGATTCAAAACTTTGGCAAAGTAGCAGGTTATAAAATTAACCCCCAAAAATCAATGGCTTTTCTGTATGCCAACAATGAGAAAAGTGTGGCTGAAATTAGGAAAGCAACTCCATTTGTAATAGCCCCACAAAAAATAAAATACCTAGGAATTAACTTAACTAAAGAAGTGAAGGAGGAAGTGGTGCTGTAGCTCAAGTGGTAGAGCACTCGCCTTAAGCTGAAGAGCTAAGGGACAACGCCCAGGCCCAGAGTTCAAGCCCCATGACCGACCGAAAAAATAATCAATATAATTTTGAAAATTCACATATGTGAATTATCAGATTATCATTATCCTCAAAGCTGTCTTTAGAGGCAAGAATATTGTATTCCTTTTCTAATGAATTAATGGAGTAATCTCACTTTGGAATGGACAGACATCCATGACACTTGTTCCAAAACAAGAAAGATACTGGAGAAAAAAAGAGGAAGTAGACCTAAGGCTGATGAAATGAGCATATTTCCTGTTTGGACTTAAAAAGGATTTTTGTACAAACAATAAGAATTTCATCTTAATATTATAATTACAAAATCTAGGTGCTACAGGACATCTTTTAAATATAATATTTAATGCTGTTGGATTACTTGAAGAAAAAGTTTCACAGAAAACCTTAAATTCCAGAAAAACTGCAATGCTCCAATAAACACTAAGAAGAAATATAATTTAAATATCCAAACGGGTTGTGGGAAAATGGTAATGTTCTCAGGCAGCCCACTAAGTATCTCTGACCAAAAGAAGATCTAGTGCCACAGCCACCCATTACCTCACGAGATCCACTCCAATCAAACTTTAAATACCTAAAGTATTTTTCTACTACAAAAGGACTATCCTAGCAGGTAAACAAGAAAAGGCAAAAGAGAAAAAGTGAATGGGACTCTTGTGGAGCACCTGTACCACATAGGTCTATGCAATGCTGCACTAGGACTTCCTGCAGAGTTTTAGCAGAGGAGCACCCAAAAGCTGAAGAAAGTGCTCAATACTATACCTGTGAAATGTTAGAAGGGAATCTGGTGAAGATCTCCGAGTTGGTGAATGCCTCCCCCATTCCCCCCCCCCACGCTGGGGAAGGAGCAAACTTACTATTACCGCCACCATTACAATTGCCAGAAATTGGCACCACCGGGTAAGCCCCCAAAATCAGCCCATACCTGCAGCACTGCAGGATCCCAGAGGGCTCCTGTCAACCCTGCACAAGATCTCCAGGAAACCACAGCTGCAGCCAATCGCTCTATGCTCTATGGGCCAATTGCGCAGCCGATTGAGCTTTCTGATGGGACTGCTCCCTCCTGCTGCCCTGAACAGACCCCTGGCCACTCCAACCTCTACCCAGTCCACCCAGTGCCAGGACTCCTCACACCACCACATAGGAGAGAGACCCTTCAGCATCAGCAAAGCCATCTCCCCACCTAGATCTGCTAACACAGAGACCCTCTGATTTAGAACCTGCCAACTCCATCTTAGCCACCATAGCACAGGCTCTGTGGTCCAGGGCACCACCAACTACAGACTTGTGGGTAACACAACTGGATCCACGCCCTGGGGGTGGTAATTCTCTGAGGGATCCCAAAGCCCCCTGACACAAGCCCCCTTCCAAAAGGGATGGATCACATCAAAACCGAACACAGACATAAGCTCTGTTCCTAAGGCTCCTGTGGCTACCTGGGAAACCATGGGAACCCAACTCCAGGCCGATGATAGCAGTCTACAAACCTGAAACCCCCCAAACTGCCTGCCACCAGGAGTGAGAATGGAACTCTTGATAGCAGGCACCCTCCCCAATCAAAAAAGCCATCTGCTCCCAACCAAGCCACAAGGAAAGTGGACTACAGCAAGGCACACAAGGTTCCATCAGGAATCTGCTCTGAGGACTACAGGGAGAATAAACTCCACAAAGAACCCGAAAAATCCATTCTTTAGTATTTTCTTCTTGTTTTTGTTTTGTGTTGTTAGTTGAAATGTCTGATCATTTGTTGTTCATTTGTATTTCTATGTGTTACTTAGGTGTATTGTGATTTAGGATTTGCTATACCACTTAAAACTTCTGTTTTTCATTATTATTTGGTATCTGCTTCTACTTTACAATTTGCGAATTTGTAAGTTTTTTCTTCTTTCTTTTCTTCTCACTCCCCCTTCACCTCTCTCTCTCTCTCTCTCTCTCTCTCTACCTTACACTATTACTCCATCAGGGCTCCCCTTTCTAGTTCTATGCACAAATAAGGCCTCCTTCTATGTGAGTAAACAATAATTACAGGAGTTAACTTAGAGTAAGCAACTTTTCAATAATATCTGACTGATATTTTTCTAATCTCAGCAAGTCTCCCCAATACACTTTCTTATTTTCATCTTGATCTCTAAGCTACTCCCTACATAACATTTCTTCAAATTCTTTTCAACTTGTTACATTCAGTAACAAGGTATTTATTCTCTTCCTACTACATATACCTCTCTCTTAAGCTGTCCTTACTCCTCTACTATCATTATACCCAAGTTCACTTCTGAAATTAAATTTATATCTCTCTAATCTTAACCCTTCATTTCTCCATCTAATCCAGCCCACTGATACTTAATGATTTATAAGTGACACAACTTACAGTTGGTTCTATATTTGACTACAAAATTGGTTCCATTTGACAACTTTGAGTACAGGGGGCCCATCTTGTTAACTCTAAAGAGCAGACTCTTATTAATCAAACCTAGATTGCCTCAAAAGTTGCAACTATATACAATCTCGACCCCAAAGCCAAAATATCCTTCTGCAAACAAAGAAAAAGAGAGCTAAACAGGAAAACACCTAACCTTACCACTGAAACCCTAAGATCTACCCATTTACACGACATCGGGTTGGCTCCGGTCTTAAGACTGTCCTACTCTTGTAGCAATGTGGTTCTTGTCTCTAAATGGGCAGAACTAACTGCAGAAACATAAGAAAAATAGCAAATAAACAAATCCCACCACCATCTCCACATAAAAAAGCGACATAGCAGTCCCAGTATGACATAGAAGATAATGATCAAGATAGATTAAAAACATGGCTGGTAAACCTGCTGAATGAAAAATTGGAAACCCTACATGGGGTTATCAGAGAGTGCAAAGAGGCCAACCAGAAGTTAATAGATGACTTCATGGCCTCCACAAATAAAAAGGTAGAGGAACTCCAGCAGAGGGAGAAAGAATCTAATGAAAAGAATCTAATTATGGAGTGGAAAGAAAAGTCTGATAACCAACTCCAGGAGGTAAGGCAATCTATTCAAGACTTGAAAGAGAACCTTAATAAAGAGCTGGGCACCATTAAGAAAGACCAGCAAGAAGGAAAGGAGTTAAACACCAAAGTACAAAGTCTTCAACCTACAATGGAAGAAGCCGAAGAAAGAATATAAGTAGCTGCAGACAGTTTAGACTCCATAGAGAAAGAGCACACCATTTTTCATAACAAAATTAAGCATGACAGATCAATGCAGGAAATACAGGAAATGTTCAGAAAGCTTAATTTGAGAATAATAGGAATACAAGAGGGGCTGGAGAGGGAAGCCAATTGATTAGAAATGCATTCAGCAAAATCCTAGCAGAGAACTTCCCAAATATACAAAAGGACAGGCCCATACACATGCAAAAAGTTTTAGAAACCCAAATAGACCAGAATAGGACATCCCACCTCTACATTACAATCCACACTGCTCAATAGCCACTAAAGAAATAATTCTTAAAGCTGCCAGGGAGAAGAGATCAATCACATATAAAGGTAACCCAATCAGAATTACCTCAGATTTCACAGAAGACACTATAAAAGCAAGAATGTCCTGGAAAGAGGTATGCCATGTCTTAAAGTCAAATAACTACCAACCAAGAATAATCTACCCAGCTAACCTCTCATTCACAGCAGAAGGACAAATAAAAACCTTCCACAGCACGTTAAATCTGATGCAATATACCGCTACCAAACCAGCTCTTCAAAAATTCCTCAAAGAGCTTCTACATATAGAAAACCAACTAGAAAAGAATATAGTCAATGAAGCGGTCCACAAACACAGAAATATGTAATCACAAGAACAGCCAAGGCACAGCTTCCCCCCCAAAAAATTGGATAAAATGGTCGGGACAGACAAACACCTCTGTGTCTTAAACCTCAATATTAATGGACTTAACTCTCCAATTAAGCGACATATATTGTCCAGTTGGATCATAAAGCAAGATTCTTCTATCTGCTGTCTTCAAGAGACACACCTTGCCCACAAAAATAAACATTCTGAAAGTGAAAGGCTGAAATAAAATATATCAAGCAAATGGAGCCCATAAACAAGCAGGATTTGCAATCCTAATATCAGATAAATAGACTTCAAATTAAAATCAATGAGAACAGATAAAGAAGGTCACTACATACTAATTAAGGGATCTCTTCTTCAGGAGGATATTATGATCCTAAATATCAACTCACCGAATAATAAAGCACCAAAATTTATCTAATAAACACTACTTTCAATCCAGTCTCACATAGATTCAAAGACATTAATTGTTGGGGACTTTAACACACCATTCCTTTCAATAGAGAGAACAATCTGGCATAAACTCAAGAGAGAAACCTCGGATCTTAAAATATGCATAGATCAACTAGACTTAACAGACATTTAACGAATATGCCACCTAGCAGCATCAGATTACACCTTCTGCTCAGCTGCACATGGGACATTCTCCAAAATAGACATCATTCTAGGCCATTTAGCAAATCTGTCCAAATTTAAAAACATTGAAATTATGCCCTGTAATCTCTCAGACCACAAGGGAATAAAATTAGAATTCAACATCAAAAGCCACCAGAGGAAATACTGTAACACATGAAGGCTGAACAACACACTCTTGAATCATCAGTGGAAGGAAGAGATTAGAAAGTAAACACAACTGTTCATGACATTCAACAAAAATGAACAAATTACCAGCTTCTCTGGGACACAGAAAGGCAGTACACAGAGGAAAGTTTATAGCTCTGAGTTCCTCCATTAACAAATTGGAGAGATCTGAAACTAAAAATTTAATGAGTCACAGAAATCTCCTTGAAAAAGAACAAGCTAAACCCAAATTCAGTAGATGGGAACAAATAATTAAAATTAAATCCAAATTAAATAAATTACATTTAAAGAAAAACTATAGAAAGAACTGACAAAACAAAGAGTTGATTCTTCGAAAAAATTAATAGAATTGACAGACCCCTACCAAATCTAATCAGAAAAAATAGTACACACCCAAATAAACAAACTCAGAGATTAGAATGGAAACATCACTGTAGAAATAGCCAAGATTCAGGGGCTGAGAAGGTGGCTCAGTGGTAGAGCACCTGCCTTGCATATTTGAGGCCCTGGGTTAGATTCCTCAGCATCACTTAAGCAAAAAGAAAAAAGCCGGAAGTGGCACTGTGGCTCAAGTGTTAGAGAACTAGCCTTGAGCTGAAGATCTGAGGGACAGCGCCCAGGCCCAGAGTTCAGGCCCCACGACCAGACCCCCCCAAAAAAAACAAAAAGAAAAAAGAAATAACCAAGATTCAAGATATACTAAGCAGATAATTCTCAAAACTTTATGCTAGTAAGTTTGAGAATCTTAAAGGTATGGACAAATTTCTAGCAAATATTGACATGCCCAAACTAAACCAAGATGATTTAAACCAACTTAACAAAGCCATATCAAGCATCAAAAAAGAAGCAGCAATAAAAGACCTCCAACTTTTCCCAGGTGCCGGTGGCTCACGCCTGTAATACTAGCTACTCAGGAGGCTGAGATCTAAGGATCACAGTTCAATACCAGCCTGGGCAGAAAAGTCCGTGAATCTCCAATAAATCACTAGAAAAAAACAGAAGTGGTGCTGTGGCTCAAGCGGTACAGTGCTCACCTTGATCTGAAGTGCGTAGGGACAGCACCCAGGCCCAGAGTTTAAGTCCCATGACCGCAAAACAAGAAAAAAGACCCCCCACCAAAGAAAAGTCCAGGACTAGATGGATTTACATCTGGATTCTACAAAGCCTTCAAGGCAGGACTCACACCAATACTCCTCCATCTCTTCAATGAAATTAAAAGTAAAACATACCTACCACACTCTTTTTATGAATTCAGCATAATCCTCCTCCCAAAACCAGGAACTCATCAAAGAAAGAGCACTATAGACCCATTTCTTTGATGAATTTCGATGCAAAATTTCTCAATAAAATCTTGGCCAATCAACTACAACAACTCATCAAAAAAATCATACACTGAGATCAAACAGGATTCATTTCAGTGATGCAAAACTGGTTGAACATAAACAAAATGATATAATTCATCTCATCAATAAGAGCAAGAATAAGAACCACATGACTATCTCAATAGATGTGGAAAAAACTTTTACAAGATCCAACACTTATGATGAAGGCTCTGTATAAACTAGGAATCCATGGAACATTCCTCAATACAATAAAGGCTGTATATGACAAACTTACAGCCAGCATTATACTTAATGGTGAAAAGATAAAACCATTTCCTCTAAATTCCGGGAACATGACAAGGATGTCCAATCCCTTCAGTCCTCTTCAAACTAGTATTAGAATGCCTAGCTAGGGCAAAAAGAGAAGACGCTGACATAAAGGGGATCCAAATAGGGGAAAATGAAGTAAAACTCTTCCTCTTTGCAGAAGATATGATCTTGTATTTACAGAAACCTATAGATTCAACTCCTAATTACTTGAGCTGATCGGAAACGTTGGCAAAAAGAAAGGTATAAAATTAACCCTCAGAAATCAATAGCTTTCTTGTATTCCAATAATGAGAAGAGGGCAGCTGAAATTAGGAAAGCAACCCCTTTTACAATAGCCCCACAAAAGAATAAAATACTTAGGAGTTAACCAAATGGATGAAGGACCTCTATGACAAAAACTTTAAAAACTTTTTAAAAAAAGAAATTAAAGGAGAACTAAGCAAGTGGAAAAACCTCCCATGCTCCTGGATTGGGAAGAGTAACATCGTGAAAATGGCAATATTGCCCAAGGCTACCTACAAATTCATTGCGATACCTATCAATATCCCAACTTCATTCTTCAATGAAATAGAGGAAGCAATCCAAAAATTCATATGGAACAATAAAAACCCCAAATAACAAAAACAATCCTTAGTTAAAAGAGCATCACTGGAGGAATATCAATTCAAAATTTCAAAACTCTAATAAAAAGCCATAGTAATCAAAACAGCTTGGTACTGACACAAGAACAGACCCGAGGATGAATTGTTTAGGACTGAAGACCCAGAAATGAATCCAAAGACCTATAGCTACCCAATCTTTGATAAGGGTGCTAATGAAATTGAATGGGGGCTGGGAAGGTGGCTCAGTGGTAAAGTGCTTGCCTTGCATGCATGAGGCCCTAGGTTCTATTCCTCAGCAACACATAAGCAGTTAAAAACCCAGAAGTGGTGTTGTGGTTCAAGTGGAAGAGCTCTAGCTTTGAGCTGAAGAGCTGAGGGACAGTACCCAGGCCCTTAGTTCAGGCCCACAATCGGACTCCCCCCCCAAAGAAAGAAATTGAATGGAAAGAAAAAACAGCTTTTTTAGTAAATGGTGTTGGTAAAATTGGTCAAAAACTTGTAGAAAACTAAAGATAGGACCGTATATAACACCCTGCACCAGAATCAACTCCAAATGGATCAAAGACCTCTAAAGAAAAGCAGAGTCCAAGAAAACATGACAGGAAGGAATAGGAGAAACTCTAGGGTTCTTTTGCACAAGCCAAAAGTTTCTTAATAGATACCCAGAAGCACAACAGATCAAGGAAAGGTTAGGCAAATGGTATTGCATGAAACTGAAGAGCTTCTGCAAGGCAAAAGACATCGCTCACAAGATCAACAGAAATCCCACGGACTGGGAGAAAATCTTCACTAGCCAAACAATGGACAAGGGTCTCATGTTTAAAATATACTTAGAACTCAAAAAACGAAATCTCCTAAAAACAAATCCTCAAACAACTGCCCAATTAACAAATGGGCTAAATACTTAAAGAGAGACTACTCTGAAAAGGAAATAAGAATAGCCAATAGACACATGATGAAATGCTTAGCTCCTCTAGCCATAAAAGAAATACAAATAAACAAAGAGATAATTTGCAACAAGGACAAGTCGAAAATGAGCTTTACAACGTTGGTGCGGGGGGGGGGAGGATTGGGGGGGGTTGGGGGGAGGTAGGGAAGGGATGTGAAGGGTAAACAAAGGAGGAGGCTGCAATGCTTGATAAGAAATGTACACATTATCCTGCCCATGTAATTGTAACCCCTCTGTAGAATATGTTCACAAAAAAATTAAATTAAATTACCCCCCCAAAAAAAGGAAATACAAATCAAGATAACGCTGAGATTCCACTTCATCCCAATTAGAATGGCTATAATCAGGAAATTTAGTAACAGATGCTGGTGGCCATGTTGCTAGAGGAGAACCCTACTGCATTTTGGTGGGAGTGTAAACTTGTTGAAACACTCTGGAAAGCAGTATGGAGGTTCCTCAAAAGACTTCATATTGCAGGGCACTGGTGGCTTACGCCTGTAATCCTACCTACTGAGGCTGAGATCTGAGGATCGTGGTTCAAAGCCAGCCCGTGCAGGAAAGACCATGAGAATCCTATCTCCAATAAACCACTAGAAAACTGGAAGTGGCGCTGTCATTCAAATGGTAGAGCCCTGCCTTGAGCTGAAGAGTTGTGGGACAGAGCCCAGGCCCAGAGTTCAAGCCTCACAAACGACAAAAAAAAAAAAAAAGACTCCATGTAGAGCTCCAATTTGGCCCAGCAATCCCACTTTTGGGATTTTACCCAAACAATCACAAACAGGGTAATACCAAAGCTACCAGCACAATCATGTTTATCACAGCAGTATTTACCATAGCTAAGATAGGGAACCAACCCAAATGCCCCTCAGTATATGAATGGATCAAGAAAATGTGGTATAAATATATACAATGAAATTCTATGCCTCCATCAGAAAGAATGACATTGCCTCATTTGTTAGGAATTGAAAAGACTTGGAAAAAATTATATTAACTTAAGTAAGCCAGGCCCAAAGAAACATAGTTTCCATGGTTTCCCTTGTTTGCAATTACTAGCACAGGTCTAGAAAAAGCAGAGAAGTTCAAAGGCTATGTACACACAAACACATGAGATAATGTGAAGCAAAATGTAACCCAAGACAGGGACAGAGTGGTTTTGTCTTTATTGCTAGTGTTTTATAATATACTTAAAATGCACTATGTGAATCTTTTGTTTCTTTTGTATGTTCTTCCCCGCCCGTGTAACCCCTGTTTTCACTGGATCTGATACTGGTGTTCTGCACCTTGTACATACATTTTTGTAATTTGGGGAGTGGAAAGGATATTGGGGAACGTTTAAATGAGGATGCAGGCTGACCTATTGTGATGACAAGATGTACAGGACACTAAGTTAAAAAATGAACTTTACAATGTAGAGGGGGTCAGGAGGTGTTGGGGAGGGGGGAGGGAAATGATGGTAGGGGGAAAACAAAGGAAGAGTTAAATGCTTGCTATGGAATGTACTCATTACCGTACTTATGTACCTGTAACCCTCTCTACAGCATTTTTATTATATATATATACCTATATATTCGCATATATATGTATCTACATACATATATTTTTAAAGGAAAATGAACTTTACAACTTCAGTAGGGGAGGGGGTTTAGTTGTAGAGGTGGGAGGGAAGGAGTGGTAGGGGGAAAACAAAGAAGGAGGCAACAATGCTCAATAGGAAATGCACTCATTGCCTTGTTCATGTAACTGTAACCCCTATGTACAGCATTTTTACAGTAAAAAGCTTACAAAAAATAATTCATGATTCAAAGCAAGCCCTAGCAGGAAAGTCTGTCAGATACTGATCTCCAACTAACCACGAGAAAACAGGGAGTGGCACTGTGGCTCAAGTGGTAGAGAGCTTGGCTCGAGCTGAAATTCAACCCAACGACCAACAAAAAGAAAAAAAAAAGAAAGCACCAAACAACCTGAAGATGTTGTCCAGAATAATGAGTGGGGCATAATGGAATTACATAACTTAGTCACTTGCAACCTAGTTTACCAGGGGAGATGGTGGGTGATTTGTGTGTGTACCAAAATCTGCAAAATTATTTTGCTCTTTCCCAAGGAGGGAGGAAGGGAGGAATGGAGGAGAGGAGAAGGAGTTTGTTTGGCCTTTCCTTTTGGTTCAGTGATTGCCTTCTGGAGACAAATTCAGAGAAATTCCACTTGTAATCCTACTTACATGCTTGGCAAAGAAGGCATTCCATGGAAGTGGTCTGTGTCTTGTCCTTGGCCAGGTCCCAACCACCACTGGGTAATACAAGTCCCAATTCAGGACCAAGATGCCTTGAAGACAACTGATCCACTGGGCAGGTGGACCTAACCACGTCCAGAAAAGACAGAAAGTACCATGCTGAGGGAAGCACCGGAGATCTAGACTGGGCAGAGATTTTTTGTGATTCTCATTTTGTATTACCACTTTGATTCTACAAAATAAACTATGGATTTTAACTTTCTTCCCTCCCTTTGGATAAAACTCACAAAAACCTTGTCTTTAGCTTTTAAGATATTTAACTCTTAGGTCTGGCCAATCATTTCCAGGATAGTGAATTACTTAATTGTATTTTGAACGCATAAATCATGCATATAAAACTAGCATATTTTGATCTTATGAGAAAACACTCTTGTTCTTTTCTGGTGTTATGACTAGTGTGATACTGCTCACTCAGGTTTATATCATTGTGCAATCATTGTTCCATTTTGTTCAGTAAACAGTTTTTCAGGACAGGAGAGCTGTGAGGGATGAATAATTTATCTGTACTTCTTGTGGCCTGGGAAGAGCTTCTAAGAATGTTTGCAAGAGGAAATAACACTCCATATAGACCGAATGTAGAAAAAGATACACACCTTCAGTGCCACAGAAGGACAAATAAGAAAACTCATCCAGGCTCAGAGCAAAGCAACATGATGGGTTGTTTAGGTGCGTGAAAATTTGTGGATTGTCTTTCTTACCATAGAGAGATCATTCAATGCTGGCATTTATAATATGTTCCAGGACTCATATCTGTTTAGGTCTGTTTCCTCTGAAGCATCTTTGATAGGGACAGAAAGGAGAATGTAACAATGGCACCTAGTTATGTTCTCTGAACGAGATTTTATCTCTTTCCTGAAACAAGTTAGGGTTGTAATGAATGACTTGGATTTCCTGAGAGAAATTGATGTGTATTTCTTGTTTCTATTAAAGTTATCAAATGAATAACCTTAAATTTGTAAAATGTTATTATAACAAATATGAGATAATGATTTTTATGATACTAGGATGCATCCAGTTTCCTTTTAGATAGAAAATATTTGGCTGGCTTCCAACTAAAATCTTTGCATCTCAGCCTCCAGAGTACCTCGGGATGTAGGCATCAGTCACCTCTCCAGGCTGAGACAAATATTTTTGCTAAGGAAAATCACTATGATATGGAACATGAGGCATGAAGAATGTAGAATATGTATTTTAATGTTTTCGTTTCTTTCATGCATGTGTTTCTAATGCATTTATAAGATTATTTCTTTGTTGCTTTGTATGTCCCTCCTCCACAGTGTAACCCCCGCTTTCACTATATTTGATGTCAGTATAACATGTGGAGGAGATGGAGACAAACAAGTCGTTTAAGGATTCATGTGGACCTGTTGCAACAATGAGAAGTACAAAATGTCATGTCAAAACCAGCTTTACAATGTCGGTGTGGGGGGGGGGGAGGGGGTATGATTGGGTGGAGGGGAGGGGTAGGCTGGGAAGGGAGGTGAAGGGTAAACAAAGGAGGAGGCTGCAATGCTTGGTAAGAAATGTATTCATTATCCTGCCCATGTAATTGTAACCCCTCTGTACAGTATGTTCTCAAATAAAATAAAATAAAATATAAAAAAATAAAATAAAATAAAAAGGAATATTTTGAAAGCATTAACAAAACTGAACTTATCACAAACTTACTGTCTTCAGTGAGGAGAAAAATGAGAAAGAAGTTACAGAGGCAGACAATTGGAGACTAAATAGAAGTTAGTGAATATTTCTTTGTTATCAGAGCTACTAAAGATTTCTTTTTAGAAAAATTCAGCTTGATATAGTGGTACATGCCTACAATTCTAACTACTTAAGAGCTAGACAGTGGAAAGTATAGGAGGTTTGCTGTTTGTATGGTAAAAATGTGATACAGGTACTTCAATATTTAAAACAAACTGGTGCCACATGTTTATAAGAGAGGCAAAAGTAGGAGGATAATGTTTTGAGGCCAGTCTAGGCAGTTAATAAGAAACTATCTGAAAAGAAATCTAAAGCTCAACAAAGTGCTAGGTGTATGGATCAAGAGCAATTATCCAGGAAGTTTGAGACCCTGAGTTCAATCCCTTCTCCTGAAAAAAAAAAAGAAACAAGAAAAGGAAAAAGATTATGATACAATTTTCAAGATATTTTCTATGCATTTTTTGACTACAATTTCCTTCTTCAATTGCCTTAAAAGTTTTGTGAAGTCATTTACACAGACGAATACCATTATTTGGGGAATTCACAAGAAATTCTTTACAACTCGTTTTGTTACAGAACAACTCTGTAAATCTGAGTTCAATGAGCTCAAAAGGAGAGGTAATGGTTTCATGAAAATGCACTTCATAGCTATGCGTCAGAATGTGAGGAATGATTGAGTTGATTTTATATCAATTTTAAAAATTAGGGTAAATTCTTTTAGAATTTGGGATACACTTTTAAGCAAGATTTTTAGACAGTAAAATTATGGTTGTTATTTTGATAAAAGCTGTAAGACAATTGTTTCATAGATTTTATAGAAGCTATTCAACAATTGTTGGATAAATTCCAACAATGCAAATGTGTGTTCTGTTTCATCTGATGGTGTTACATATCTCATCATCTAGCGTTAGGAGGATGTTATCTTCATTTTCAAAATACAGAAATGGAGGCATGGGGAGACTTCGTGTGTTGCTGAAGGCTGATGTGTAAATGACAACTGAGACTGATCAGAAACCAGAATCATGGCTGAAATTCAATTCATGATTTGCAAACCCGGTGACTATACTAACACTTAAATTTTTGTGCTAGCTGGGTGATATTGGACATGTTTCTTAGACTTGTCATGTGTTGTTTTATTCCTGTAAACAGGTAAAAATATTGGTGTTTTCTAGAAATAAAGAATATACCTTTTGTAAAGTGCTATGCACAGAACATGAAATAAAAATCCCATGAATTCTGAAGTTCTTTATGCATTTTTGATAATTATTATTGGAAGAATCAAGATAGTGAAATTATTTACATTCCTTACATTCCAGAAAACATTATCTGAACACATTTGAGAAGAATTTCTATAATATTCTTGTAATGTATGGGTTTTGGGTGTGCTTATTTGCCTTCTCTCTGTATCTTCTTAATTGGGTTATTTATTGTCTTATCCGTGTGTTTAAGAGTCATATATATATATATATATATATATATATATATATATATATATATAAGCTATTTGTGAAGAACTTTATATTTTTCTTCATTATATTAGCAAAAATGCCTGCTATGTGTTTGAATACAAATGGATGACATCTTTGCCTGACTTCAGAACAACTGGGAATATTTTCATTCTAATGCAGTAATCTTTATCAGGTCAAGATAGTTCCCATATAATAATTTTGATAAAATTCACCATTCTGCTATTTTGAAAAGTGCAGATTTATTATAGGGTCACAGCAGGGAATTGCCCTGTGATCTGTCTCCTCTACAGGCATGGAACCCTTATTTGCAAACTGTTGATCATACTAGAAGTAATTTTTGCTTGTAGGACTATTAAATTTTTGGCCTATGTACTCAGGATGTTTTGCCAGGAAAAAAATCCACACATAGAAATTAGATCATCACAACTCTTTAAATTGGGATTAGCAATACATATTTGTATTCTTGATGTGCAATATCACAAACTGTGTTTGTGACAGAATAAATATAAGTGGATCATCTAGAATCTGGGAATGGTTAGTAAACTTTTTGAGAATTTTCTCATACTGTCAGAACTTTCATAAACATAAATAAGACAAACCAAATGAGGTGGTTTATACCTATAATCCTAGCTACTCTGAAAATGGAAATATGGATAGTCACTGTTCAAGGTCAAGCTGGAAGACATACAAGAGACCTTCTTCTCAAACAATAAAAGCTGGTTGTGCCAATGTGTGGCTGTCATCCTACCTATGTTGGACATACAACTAGGAAGTTCACTATCCAGTTATCCTAGGAATAAACAAATGCAAGGTTCTATCTCAAAAATAATCGAAGCAAAAATTTCTGGATGTGGCATGAATCAAGTGGTATGGTGCCTGCTTGGCAAATGCCAGGCTCTGAATTTGAATCCAAGTATTTACCAAAAAATTAAAAGTGAACAATATGAAATAATTCTCTAAACTTCTCACTTAGTGTATTTATCATATGTATTCTCCAAATAAACTTGTAGTGAAGGCAGAGAATTAAATAATCCAGATCAATATAAAATACCAGAATCATAGAATGGCTAAGATTCAGCTTTGAGATCATTCAATGTCTGGATCTTACTGTTCTTAGATCCACAATCTTATAGGAAAAGAAAAGAATGTATATGTACAATACATTTATTTACTCCCTTCATCCAGTTTCACATATCGAAATTCTATCTCAAATGTAATGTTATAGAAGTGGGCCTTTGTGTGTACATGGATGGTAATTAAGTCATGCAAGCAAAACGTCATGAATTGGATTTAAATAAACAAAACCAAATAGATTTCACTCCTGAACTTTAAAACAGGGCCTCACTCAGAAATAAAAAATCCTGACTATGATGGCATTGTAATCTTGGACCTACAGGCTCCAGATTGGAGAAATAAATTTGTTGTTTATAAGCAATTCAGTGTCTGGTAATTTGTCATCATACGTCAAAAGGACTGACAGTAAGCCAGCTGAAAAGGACTGTTGTGGTTTCTTTTTTATTTCTTCCTTTCTTTCTTTCTTTCTTTCTTTCTTTCTTTCTTTCTTTCTTTCTTTCTTTCTTTCTTTCTTTCTTTCTTTCTTTCTTTCTTTCTTTCTTCCTTTCTTTCTTTTGGTTGTGCGGCCTCAAATCTGGGCCAGGGCACTGTCCCCCAGTTCTTCAGCTGTAGACCAACGCTCTATCACTTAAGCCTAGGCCCCAAATCCGGCTTTTTCTAATTATGTGGTGCTGAGGAATTGAACCCAGGGCCTCCTGCTTGCAAGGCAAGCACTCTACTACTGAGACACCTTCCCAGCGCCAGTTTCTCTATTTCATTTTTCCATCTTTCCAGAGTCCTTCTGATATTGAAAAAGGCTAAATCTCCATAGAGAAACGTTTAAAAGTACCCTTTTGTCCAATTCTGACTTCACAAATTTTGGAGTGTAAGGAATGACATCAAGTACCCAAGAGACCTAAGACAGGACACTTCATCGTCTTCTGCTTTGCTCATCAGCACCTAGTGCAAATTTACACTATATCAACAAATCAACTAATGGTAGGTATAATAAATTTTAAAATGCATAGCCAGAAAACACTTTATGAACACTCTTGCACTAGTCTCATGGGCTTCCATGTCCAAAATAGGAAACTGAGGTTTAAAAAGAGGTTGCAAAACTGGTATATTGGTTCATTTAAACTCAGACTGATCTATAATCATACTTAGGCTAACATACTATGTGCACTTATTTTTCTGCTCACAGAAATTTTTTCAAGTTCTACACTCTTATATGCTACCATGATATCTTTATCCTGGGTGCTTTACTGGTGCCACCATGTCATATCAGCTGAAGTTGATATGTCTGTTCCCACTCAGATAAAACAGCTGAGAATTGGGCAACGGTACTTTTAAAATCTCCCATGCAGTAATAATGTGTAATTAACAGTATGAAATCCTGGGCTAGAGAATAAAACTTGTAGACAGGCACCAGTGGCTCAAGCATGTAATCCTAGCTTGTCAGGAGGCTGAGATCTGAGGATCATCATTCAAAGCCAGCCCAAGCAGGAAAGTTCATGAGTTTCTTATCTCCAATAAACCATTATAAAACGGAAGTGGCATTGTGGCTGAAGTCGTAGAGCCCTAGCCTTGAGCTGAAGAGCACATGGAAAGCCCCAAAACCCAGAGTTCAACCCCATGAACAACCAAAAAATAAAAAAAGAGAAGAGAATAAAACTTCTATGATGATGCTAGGCCTACCTCACAAATCTTTCTTGGTCTCTTCCTTCCTTCATTTTTATTGCTGGGGATTGAACCCAGGGCCCTGTGCATATTAAGAAATTGCCATAACACCAAGCTATATGGCCATTTCCATCTCTCCAATTTCACTCTCAAACTCACCTTGTTCCTGATACCTTACATTCCTTGGTCATAATATTTGGAGAATACTGAACTTCCTAAGTTTTTCATCATTTTACAGAATATTTGTTTTCTCCATTCCTATGTATCAAGACACTGTGCAGGAAGGATTTTTTTCAACTCCCCAGGCAGAGTTCATATATCATTACATTTATAATAACAACTCACTTAAATAATTGTTTGTCTCCTTCAGACTATTAGTAGACCCATGTTGAATCCTAGCTTTTATATAAACAGGAATAGAATTCTTCTTGTGTTATTTTACTCTTTTTGACTTGGTCAAATTTTCCTGATTTAGTAGGAAAGGTTTTTCTGCATGAATAATTTTCAGGACATTTCTGCATATTGTGTATAATAAAATTAAGAGATTTCTAGCCAAAGCGAACAACTCAGAATTCTAAAGCTTAATGACTGTACTCTGGGTTCCTGTGCACGTGGCACTGCATTTGGCATCTTGGTATTACAAAAATAGACAATATATATTGAAAGTTGCTGTCTTTTTGGTTTCCCCTTTTCAGCCATATGAAGCAAGTAAACTGTGGGAGTATGAGCTGGTAATCTTTTAAAAAATTTTTATTGTAAAATATTGTATAGAGGGGTTACAGTTACATGAGTAAGGTAATGAGTACATTTCCCGTTGAGCATTGTTACTCCATCCTTTGTTTTCCTCCTACATTCCTCTTTCTCCTTACTTCCCTAACTCTTCCTTCTCCGTATCCTGAAGTTGTGAAGTTCAGTTTCATCATAGTGTATTGTACATCTCACTGTTACAATTGGTCAACCACTATCCTTGTTTCAGCATTTTGTTATCTTCCCCTCCCCAAATTAGAAAACTGTATATACAAGACGCAGGGAACCAGAATCAAATACAGTGAAAACAGAGGATATATGAGTTGGTAATCTTTAGCCTTCAAATTCCAAAACAAAAATAAGCAATGAAAGATCAAATTCTGTTCATAAGTGTAATCTCTACCTTCCAAATGATGCTCTGATTCTTCCATTAAAATAAAATCCTGTTCCAGACTGAAATGCAGATACCCGTGGAAATGATGACAATAAGTTGCTATTATTTAAATATGGCTTCCTATTGAAGAAATACCATGGAAAAGGTTTTTACAAAAACTGGATGATAGCAAGAGTCATTTCAGACAAAGTTAATAGTGGGTAAGTTGGGTAAAACTTACAAAATTGGAACTACATGCTGGGAAAAAGAATAAATTCACAGGGAGGAGTAACTTACCGTTTTAGATGAGCCAAGTTAAGATGGATCATTATGTAAGAAGAAAGTTTGTATTTGGTTCTTTCTAACGAGCAGATACTTTTCTATAAAAAATGAATACTAGAGTGAAAAATCCAAAAGAACTTTGATGATACATATAATATTTTGGAGACAGCAAAGATTTTCAGTAATAAAAACAGTTCAATTAATTATGGAATTTATAAACATTGGACTTCCATGTAATCATTATAAGTGATGCTCTTAGAACAGTATGAAATTTCTAAGGATGTTATTGGGTAGGAAATATATGCATGATACAACGAGATGAAAAGTCAAAGTATAAAGTAGGCTCACACCTGTAATCCTACCTACTCACAAGGGTGAGATTTGAAGATCATGGTTCAAAGGCAGCTCCCAGAGAAAGTCCATTCAACTACCAAAATGCCAGAAGTGGAACTGTGGCTAGCACTGAGGTGGAAAAAACACAGAGAACAATGTGCAGGCTCTGAATTCAAACTCCAGTTTTGGCAATAAACAAATGAATAATCAAACAGATATATAAACCCAAATTGTAGGCATATATATATATATATATATATATATATATATGCATATATGCAAGGCAGAGGAGTATAACCATGATGTTCCAGTGTTCACATTGTGGAGATCCAGGATGGGAACAGCACAAAAATTTACTTAATGGAAATCAAAAGTGACAACATGTTGGAAATGATCTGTACAACTTGGGCGGTGGGATTGAGAGAGCCAGGGAAAGAGGAAGAAAATGAGGGAGGGTGTAACAAGTTACACAAGAAATGTTATAACTGCTTTACTTATGTAAGTGTAACCAATCTGTACAGAACCTTGACTATAATATTAAAATTACAAAAAAAAAACAAAACAAAGCTTTTATTTATGATATTACATTTAAAAGTATATTTTAAAAGAATTATAGGCATGTTTTAAATTTCCAATTCATTGTCCCACTCTACTGGATTATACTGGAATATTGGAAGAATTACTTACATATGAGTCCATGAGTAAGGACCCCAATAAAAATTCCACGAAGAAATGTAAACATGGACCAAAGGGTCCTACTCATAATACCTTACTTCTATAACAAATCACACAATCTCTCAAATCCTCATAATTTAATCATGATGATGAACCAAAGTCTCCATTTGTAGAAATACATACTTGCAACAAGGATGGAAAAGGCACCAAAAGCCAAAGTAATGATACACAATTTTAAGAAAGATTACATAATAAAGGAATGTGTTCCACAAATTTCCAACTCTAAATCTGGGAAAGTCAGTTATATTTGTCATGCTAATAAAAAAGCACAAATAAAAGCTAACTGTGGGAATCAAAAAATTGTCTGAGAACAGGTGTTCATTGTGACAGCAAAGCAACTCCAGTGTGAATTACTATGTCTCTCTTTCCTTGTCTTATTCCCATCTCATTCTTGAATTCTGAAGTTCAGATTCTGGGGAGCCAGTTCTCTTAGCTCCAGTAATTAACAAAAGGGTGGTTGGAGATACAATTTATTCACATAGTTTATGGATTCTCTTTCTTTATTAAGCTTACTGAGTAATAATGGGACTATAAAACACAAGAAAGTCTTAAGTTTTCCACTCATTTCTTAAATGCCTGCTGTAAGAAGAATAAAAATTAATTAAAAAAACAACTCAGACCAAGGGTATCTCCTATTCCGTCCTGTAATGTTTTCAGGGTGTCTGCTTTGACTCCGGGGTCTTTGATAAATTTGGAGTTGATTGAATGACATTGTCCCATTTGTTAGGAAATAGAAAGACTTGGAAAAAATTATATTAAGTAAAGTAAGCCAGGCCCAAAGAAACATAGGTCCCATGGTTTCCCTTATTTACAATAACTAGTACATGTCTCAGACAAGCAGAAACGGTCAGATAAGTTGATATTAGGTGAAATGAACCCCAGATAAGTACTCAAATGCTTTTTCTTTCTTGTTATTGTTTCTAACATAATTAAGATGATTCCTTTGTTGCTTTGTATGTCCTCTCCCCTGGTACAACACCTGTTTTCACTGTAATTGATGTTGGTATAGTATGTGGAGGGGAAGGGAAAAATTGTTTATTAGGGTTACAAGTGGATTCATTGCAACACTGAGATGTACAAGACGTTATGTCAAAAAACGACCTTTACAACTTTGGCGCAAGGGGAGACATGGGGCTGGGGAAGGGGGAGATGAGAAGGGATCATAAGGGGAAACAAAGGAGGAGGCAACAGTGCTTGATAAGAAATGAGCTCATTACCTTGCTCAAGTAATTGTAAAACCTCTGTACGGTATTTTCACAATAAAAAATGTAAAAAATATAACACCTCAGAAACCATATAAAGATATTTGTGGTGTACTGATACCAGGCAAAATTAAAATGTCATGTGTAAATACCAAATGACATTTACAAGCACAGATCCTAATTCTTCTGTAAGCTAATGTGATAATTAACACATTTATACTTTCCAACAAAATCACCATTGAGAATACCACAGCCAATTCCAATCACAGAAGCAATGCTGCAAAGAATTGCTAAATTTTTCATCTATTCATTCCTAGAGTTGAGAGAGTTATTATGCTGACGTTGACTGTTTGATCCTCTTCCTCCTCACAAATGAATGTGCCTATGTAGAACAATTTATATCTATATCTTAACTTGATGGGTTTCTAGAATTTCTGGTCTGATCTTCAGTCTGAGTACCAGCTATGGAGCATATGTAGTTTAGGAAGATGGACTATTTCTTAACAAGCGGAAACACACTCTAAAACAGTTTTAACAGAAACATCTTTGATAACAGAAATATTCTATATATGCGTTTTCTAACAGACTAGCCACTGGCTATATGTGGCTACAGAATCTCAAACGTTAATAGTGTCTGAGAAATTAATCCTTCCAATTTCAGTTAAATGAAATTTTAAATAATGAGATTAATCTACTCTGTTAACTGGACAGTGCAGTTTTCAAATAAGGAAGCTGAAGTTCTCACAAAGATGGTGATAATATATATCCAAGTGAAGAAGATTCTATTGGATACTAACTGCATGCCTCTGAATTATCTGAGCTTTTATGTCTTATAGAATTCAGTCATCACTCACCTAGTTTGACAGCTGGGAAGAAAGGGGTATGAGATATACATAAGCTACTTGGGTTTCTGAAAATTGTTCCTTGAAAATGAGGATTGTGCAGGAGTCTTTTCTATATTTAGCAGACAGCAAAGTGTGTAGAATCCTGTAGTAGGTAGAAATATAATGTTTGTTTTTCATTATGTCAAAGAGGTGCTCTGTTTATGAAAATGGGAGAGAAGTGAGACAGGTGAATTCTATAAATATACAAATAATATATACAAAATTTGCTACATTCTATTCCATGATAGGCCCTGGAATGAACTTTGGTTCTTTGCACATACTATAGATATTTACACACTAAAAAACAGAAATGTAATCCTTTAGTACTGTTAAAATACATAAACTATCTTCTTAAAATATATTCATGGACCTATTTTTTCCTTAATTTCTTCCACACCTGCATTAAGAAATGTCTTTAAAAGAAAAACTTCTAGATGTGTAAAATTTGAACTCCATCTATTTCTTTTGTTGAATTGTACTCTAGATAGGATTGAAATCTCTATTTCATCTTAAGGCTTAGAGCTAGAAAAAGAATAAGTATTCTCGACAAATTGTCAAGCCTCATTTTTAAGGAGAGTTATGTACTTATTAGGAGAAATATGTATCTGTCTTGGTAGCTAGGAACCTTCAAGAAACAAAAGAAAAAGAATAATTTCATGGCAGTCTCAAGTATTTGCATACCTTCAAGTGAACACTAGCTGCTCTATATTCTATAGTATATTTGCAAGAATATTTTCATAAGCTATTTCTAAGCTATTGTCACCCTCCAGAGTAAAGTTCAGGTATGCCTATGTCTCATTATATAGATTGAAGTTGCTCAAAGTCAGAACCTATTGTTTGTATAGGTTTCACATGGCTATCTTTACTTCACTCCGTGGCACTGAGGGCTGGGAGATTCACTTCAAATATATAAATACACACACATACCCACACATATCTCACTGGCTTTCACAACTTTCATACAAATTAACTCCTTTTTGCCTCTAACCCAAGAGTATCATAAATCTTCTAGCATACACGAAAATGTGACAAGTTCATTATTAACTTGCAAGTAGGTTATATCTCTAGCTTCACAAAATTCTAAATACTCATATGAATAAAAATATATATCTCGAGTTTTGGTGTGCTTTTATATTAAAAAGCTCTCAATTTTCATCTTATTTGCCTGGAAGAGGCAACAGTGCTCGATAGGTAATGTACTCAGTACCTTACTCATGTAACTGTAACACCTGTACACTATTTTTACAATCAAAAACGTACAAAAAGGAAAAAAAAGGGAAATTGGATGTCACGTATTTCCATTAGAAATAACTAAATATAGGGGCTTTAAGTTTCTACAGGTTTTAAGGACCTAGTAAGTTTTGGATATGCCCCAAGGCCATTACTAAAAGCTGAGGGAGAGAGATCCAAAAGTGGAAGTAGATAGGTGACCAGAGCATAACTTTGTATCTTTAGTTCACTGTTACAATAACAGGGGTACAAATCAATATGATGGTTTGTAGATACAGGACCAGAAGACATACTGGAAACTGACATCAGAGTAGGGTCATTCATTGTGGGAAAACACAAATCGGGAGGCAACAAAGGATGCAATCAACAGTGTCCATAAAACAACACAGAATGGTAGAAAGTCAAAGTGTTAACCAGCCCACGAAGAAGGTGTTTAATATCACTAATCACCAGAAAGTGTTAGTCAACATAATGAAGAAAATTACCGCTTCATATGAATTAGGCAGGATAACTACAAGAAAATAAAATAACAATGTTGACAAAAGTGTGGTAAAATTAGAACCTCTCTATGGGAAAAGTAGAGCATCTCTTCAAACAATTTATAACAGGATTATTCATACTTGTCATCCTAACCACTCAGGACAGGGGCTGAAATAAAAGGATAGTGGTTCAAAGCCAGCCTGGGGAGAAAACTGGAAGTGGATCTGTGGTTTAAAGTGGTAAAACACTAGTCTTGAGGAAAAGTTCAAGGACAGTGGCCCTGACCTGAGTTAAAGCCCCATGACAGAAAATAAAAAAAGAAGAAAAGAGAATTTTGATATGATCCAATTACTCCATTTCTGGGTATATACTCTAAAGATCTAAAAGCAAGGTCTGGAAGAGATCCTTGTACTCTCATATTCATTTTGTACAATACTCAAAACCTCGAGGCAATCCAAGTGGCCATCAACTAATGAATAGCTAAGGCAAATGTGGTTTATACCCACAGAAGTATATTATTTCAACTTTAAATAGAATTATGTTTTGACAACTGCTATATTATGCATGAATCTTTGGGACACTGTGCTAAGTGAAATAAGCCAGTCATAAAAAGATCTAATATTACATGATTCTACTTACATCAGTTATTTAGAACAGTCAAATTGATAGAGACAGGAAGCAAAATCGTACTTGATGCATATCTTGAAGCAGAGGAGAGTGGAAAATTGTTTTACTGAATATACAATTTGAATTTTGGAGGATGAAAAGTGTGAACACTGATCGTATACAATATTGTAAATGTACTTACTACAACTATGCTGTATTCTTAAAATGATTAAAATAATAAAAAACAAACCTGGGAGAGGAGAAGGAGAATGATGAAGAGGTAAGTATAATCAACGGACATTGTATGCCTATGTGGATATATCAAAATGAAATACACTTATTTAACTAGGTAAAGCTAATACAGAATTTAAAAAAGATAATACATTTACATTTTAAGTTGTTTGCATTTGAACACAATTATTGAAAAAAAGGAAAAAACAACAACAGGCTGAGAAACAATTTAAATTGTCAGCATTCTATAAACCTGTGTTCAAAACTATATCTCATTTAAGTATGTGAGGGTTTTTTTTTGGGGGGGGGGCTTCAGTCGTGGGTCCTGAACTCTGGGCCTGGGCATTTTCCCTCACCATTTCAGCTCAAGGCTAGTGCTCTACAACTTGAGCCACAGCACTACTTCTGGCTTTTTTTCTTTTTGCTTCTGTGGTGCTGGGGAATCAAACCGAGGGCCTCATGCATGCAAGACAAGCACTCTACCACTGAGCCACCTTCCTAGCCCCTGTGAGGTTGTTTTTTAAACATGTTTTTATTAGTATTATCTTTAAGTAGTTGTACAAGTTCCCATTCTGCACAACAGTATATGAATACGATGTATCTGACAACATAATCACCCATCCCTCTCAACCCAACCCTTCTCCCACTTTTAGAAAAAATTGAGATAGGTGATTACATAATACTCACATAATTCACAGCATTGTGGAATCATGATACTTAGTAAAAGTCACAAACATATTTTAACCATACAAGGAAAATTATCATTTTCATGGTCTATAAAGTTTGTGAATTCTAGGAGCTTTGACAATACCAAGTATTTCTTCCATATCAGGTGATGTTTACATTTCTTGCCTTTTGTATAGTGTAGATTATTCCCGCTTTCCCTTTTATTCCTCCCTTCCAATCATTATCTTTGGATTGCTTAGTTCTTTTCCTTCTATGACCAGTGGAGCTGATGGGCCTCTTGTTGTGTGTTGTTCTGAGTTCCACTCATTGTGTTCCTCCTTCTGGCTTTCCTCCATTGAGTGCAGATTTTTTTTAATGTAATGAGAGTATGCTCAGGGAAATCACCCCGTTAGTTCAAAATAGATTGTCAATGTGCCTTAATTTGGATGTTTTCATACACATTTTCAATATATAAGAGCATATGTAGCATATGAAATATGTTTCTTCTTTTTCTTATGCTTGAAAGCAGTTTCTAGTTGCAGATAAAATGCATCAACTATTCCTCATACAAAATAGTAAAACATTACACACGAATTCTAGAGCCCTTGATATACATAGCAAAACATCTCAGGTGCTTACCATAATATCCACCCTTCTTTCTGAATCAATAGATTTAACTGAAGTCTAGGGTAAGTAAAATAGTGATAACATTTCCCAATAGTGATAATATTTAGATAATACAGATAAAAATGTTACCTGATAACATCTAGGATATTGCTTTAAGGCTAGTCCTCACATGTTCTGTATTTCTTGATTTCCTTCTTTCTGTTCGTTCATCTCACTTCCTGGAACTTGGAAGTGATTACTGGCAATTTAGGGGTCACTTTGGGCCAAGACAGTGAGGGCTATATCCTAATGCTGGGGTATGCCTCCATCTTCTTGGAATCTTCATGCCTATACTGTCTTCCTCTGGGCTTTCAACAGATAAGAGACTAAACCATTACTAGTTGCATTTTTATTATAATTGGAGTTCTCCTATCTTTAAGATACTTACACTGTGGATTGAGATGCACTCACAAAAAATACATAGTATTGCATATATATATATATATATATATATACATATATATATATATATATATATATATATATATATTCCTTTAAGTAGTTGTAGCAAGGGTCATCATTCAACAAGTCAGAAAATAAATACAATGCAACTTGATCAATATCACTCCTTTTATAATTTTTTCTTTCATTTGTTCATCAAAATGTCATTACCAGTTTCTTCTCTTCCTCTTGTTCTGAGATAGAAATCGATCTATTCTACAGCCAAAGGATATGCTTCCTTCACTAGCTAGATCATGTTCACTGACTTTTGCTTTCTTAAAAACTGCTTAACTCCTGCAAGAGGGAATTGAAGGCTGCCAGACAGGAAGGATTGAGTGTAAACTGTGGGAAGTGACTCATACTCTGCATCTAGAGGGCTAGTAAACATGTTGATCTGCTCGATGCCTCAAGCAATTCAGAAAGTGGCTTGCATTTTCTAAAACCTAAATCCAAACTTTCCCCTTCTCCTTCCCACCAAGAATTCTCTCTCAGGCCTCTTCCTACCATAGTGTCTTGGCAGCTTAGAACTGCTTTACTTCAGAAATGTGGCACCAGAAGTGTGCCCTATGCTCAGCCAAGTATCTGGGATCTGGCTGATTCATCTATGGCTCTGAAAATACTGCAGTCTAATCTGTGTCCTGTGCTCAGGGTTCAATATGTGTGCTTAAATCCATAGCTACGTGCCTCCAGAGAGAGCAGGCTTTCCTCTTTCTATTAGCATTAGGAGCAGAAGTACCAGATAGCTTCTTTATAATAAAGCAGCCACACACAGCGGTTGGTTTCATAACCACTTGCTGAGGTGAGTTTGCCTAAGGGAGCCAAAGCAATATGTGAATAAGGTGTTTTCAACTGGAAGCTCATAAGCCTCCATTCCTAAGAGGAAGCTGCTGATAATAAATTCTGTCTGGGAAGGGACTGTGTAGGAGATAGAATATTTTTCTGTGAAAGTGATTGCTTGAAGGAAAGCATTGACTACACGTAGCCATAATCTTACAAAAAGCTATTTTAACTAAAGTATATCCTGTAAGTAAAATCGTTCTAGGGACATGGTTCAACTCATAGGCATAGTTTAATTCATAGAGCACAAGCATAGTAAGAATTTTCTAACAATTTCTGGCATTGGTTGTCCTGGTTCCATTGATTGCTCTGAAACTGATCCCCTTTCAAACTAGCCAGCTGAGCTTCAAAAGAGCCAATTGAGCAAGATTGTGAACACAACTTCTGATAAATACCAGAAGTAGTAACTCATTAGGGGTAAAACCTAATTCCTACTCAGACTTCCTACTCAGAACGGTTGCTTCATTGGCTTCCTGCCAATAACATGCCCTTCAACAGAACTAAACTTTGCCGTGCTAAGTTTCTTTCAACTTGCTGGTCTTTCTTGGGATATTGGCTTACACTATGGGAGTATTCCCAATAATCTGGGGTATTGTCCACAATCTTTGTTATGCAAGGCGGGAACCCTTTAGAAGGAGACACATCCTGCCTTGTTGAGGTAGCTCAAGGTTGGGTTAAACCCACCCATTGCGGTTAATGATGGAAAGTGTATCAGCAATGTCAGGAAAGGGCCGATGGAAGCACCCCAATAAAAAGTTACCTCATGCATTGGCCATGAGAGGAAAAATTGGACTAGTGCACATTACCTTGTTGGTTGGGGACTTTCATGTGCTGAGTGAGTCTTAGGCACAAAGAAAACTTGAGTCTTGATGTTTGTTTTCATTCTCTGGCCCAGGAATAAAAATGTGGGAGCTGAAGGAAGCCATATTTGAGAAATCTCCAGTAAGGGGAAAGTTGAATATGAGAGGGGAGCACAAGAAACTTACAATAGATAGGATTTAGTGCACCAAAAACTGAAATCTCAAGATACCTGCTAAAATGGGGAATAAGAATTCTAGGCCTAAGTTACCAAAGAAAATTGATCAAAGGACCTGCTTCTGATAATCCACTGGGAGAATGGTGAAAAAGATCTCAGAACAGTATTAAATAATGGATAATTTTTATTATTGAGATCCATACTGTGCACTTGTCCAAACAAAAATTTGTTATACATAAGTGCTTGAATGTGTGTGTTTTAAATCTTATATGCTGAAAGGGGAACTCAAAAAAGTCCTATTCACTAAAATCCTTCAGCTGCCTACTTTGACTCTGAAGCCTGGATTGATCCTCTAGCTGATTGAAGGATGTATGGCATTGAAGCCTCAGTTTAAGAAGCAAACTTTCTGGGTAAACTTAAAATTCAAGTCCAAATCTGGGTGCCAGTGACATGCACCTGCAATCCAAGCTACTCAGGATCTGAGGATTGGGGTTCAAATACAGACATAGCAGAAAATTCCTTGAGACTCGTATTTCCAATTAATCACCAAAAAACTGGAATTGGCTCTGGGCTCAACTAGTAGGACTTTATTTCACCTTGATCTGAAGAGCTCAGGGACAGAGCCCAGGCCCAGAGTTCAAGTCCTATGACCAACAAAAATTAATGCTTGGTTGAAATGGATTAAATATTCTGCTCACCATTACTGTAAAGATTGTGTGGCACAGAGACCAGAAAAACAAGTGGTACACTTCCCACTATAATGAACCTCAGACCCCCAAGGGCATGGAGTGCATGATCTGTTGGCCAAACACAGCTTGGGGAAACTCGAAAGACCCTGCTGTTGCTGTTTGCAAGAGGAGGATCTAAGACAAAAATCATATCTTCCTAAGGCCATCTATACCCCTTGCCTCTGTAGGTACGGGGGACAACTGGCATTTCTGGGAAACTTATCAAGATGCAGTGAAGGCCGAACCTGTGAAGAGTTGAGCAGTAAGCACTAAACATAGCCAGGGGAAATGTCTGATGGTATTGTGGAGGACCAGTGCTGGAGACCTTTCTGGCCAACTAGAGTAGAACCTGTGCTTTGGTTTAATTTGCCATCACTTACATCCTAGCATTTCATCCACCTGTCCATTCTCAAACATTTTATACTAGTTAGGAGAGACTCCTTCCCTAAAGGATCATTCATTTCATATTTACATAGGTACTATTCAGGATCCTCCCCCAAAAGTTTCCAAAAATTCAAGCCAGGCCCCAGATAGCAGCTTAGGAATCAGTATAATTAGTATAAATTAATTAGTATAATTAGTATAAATAAAATGTAGTTTGGAGGCTAGGAATATGGCTTAGTTTTAAATTGTTTTCCTAGCATGCATGAAGCCCTGGGTTTTATTCCTCAGCACCAGATAAACAGAAAAGGCTGGAAGTGGCACTGTGGCTCAACTGGTAGAGTGCTAGCTTTGAGCAAAAGAAGCTCAGGGAGCACCAGGACTGGCAAAAATAAAATGTAGAGTAGAATAAGATCAACAGAGATTTGTTAATTATACTAAAAGATTTTTTAAACCCATAAATTAAGTGCTCTAGTAGGATGGCATGGGAAAATTAATTCTAGCAACATTATCTATAAAGGGTAGATTTTGTGTGGTGATTGAAGGCCAAAGCTGTACAAAGGACTTAGAAGAATTCTACATTGGCAAGTGAGTGAACTAAAAACTCAGATGAAGGGTTGAGAAGGTAGCTCAGCAGTAAAGTGTTTGCCTTGCATGCTTGAGCCTCTGGGTTCGATTCCTCAGCACCACATAAGCAGAGAAAGCCAGAAATGTTGCTGTGGTTCAAGTGGTAGAGCGTTATCCTTGAGATGAAGAGCTGAGGAAGAGTGTCGAGGCCCAGAGTTCAGTCCCAAGACTGACCAAAAATGAAAAATCAAAAGGCAAGCTACACATAAAGAGTTTCCTACCAAGAGGAACAGAGAGTTTCCTACCGAGAACGAGGGAGTTTGGTGGATTTTTATCTAGCAGGAATGCAATTTTCCCTTCTAGTGGGAGAAGGATTGCCTTCTAGTAATGAGGGTGTTAATGATCACATTGGTCAAAAACATCATTCAGTTTCATAATGCCCAGATAAGTGTCTAATGTTTGTCAGGTATTGACTTGTGAAAACATATATTATTAATGTACTACTGAAAGATTAAAAATTAGAGTTATATTTTTACAAATACTAACTGCTGGTTTAGCTTCTGTAAACTTGCTTGCGCTAGCCCTGACCCTTCCCCTCGCTGGAAATAAATAAAAAGCTTCGGAGTCTAGGTGTCGGCCCTGAGACAAGCTCTGTAGTCGTAAATAAAGAGCTAACAATAAATTCCCCAAATGGCTGAATGGGACCCCAGATAAGGAACAAAGAGTATGTTCCTCCGCATTCCTGTGCAGAAATTCCTGGTTTAGGGGGCTCAAGATAAGGGCCATCTGGTGGGCTCTGCAGACTAGGCCAAATTGTTAATCAATCACAGACCTGTAAACACTGTAAATCTCCTAACCCTCATCCCCCAGAGTGACTACCTCAGTCTGCACTAATTGTCTTATTGCAAAGAGTGTTATAAACTTCCCCAGGTAGTAAAAAAATAATTGCTAAAGTACATAGTGACCTTTTAAACGGGCCAATCCCAGGGACACCTGGTGTTATATGCTAATCCTGTGGTCTTTGTCTTTAAAAATGCCTGTAACCGCTGGACAGGGCTCCCTGCCGGCCTCGGACAGAGAGCCCTTTTGCGCAAACGCCAAATAAACTCCTCTTGCATATTGCAGCTGCTGGCTTGGAGTCTTGGTTCTTGGGGTGCCCTCCCATTAAAGAAAGTACCCCAGGGGCCTAGGGGGTCTTTCACTACCATCTGCGTGTCAATCTGTTCTTATTTTCTCAACCCCAGGGGCTCAATCTCAGGTCCTGCATAGTTTGTGTCAGCTCATTTTGCCCCAGGATGGCATGCTGACACTCACCCATTCATGAATTTGAACCTGTAGGCCATGAATTCACATGCCAGCACTCCCAAACAATAATCGTGGAGTAAGAAGCTGATGGTGACACATGTTTTACTTTTCTGCAAAAGTCTTGGGTGTCAGGTATGAAGTGGAAAACATATGCAGTCCTATATCCTATGTAATCAAAGTAATCAATGTTCTATGTGTCAAAATAATCAATAAAATAGTCAATACATGAACAAAATGAAAAATAAAATGAATAACTACACTGAATGTAATATAGAATCAACATATGTATGTAAATATAAATCATATATCTAAAATGTACACGAATAGGATGTTTTCTAGTGTTGAGGATCAGTTTCAGGCCTAAGGAACAGAATTGAATTTCTTCACTTCAGGGAAGCGAGCTTCCCCTTCCCATACAATGCAACAGAGTTACCCAGACCATGAGTTCCAATCCCAGTCCTGGCAGAGAAAAATGGCATCTCTATACTATGTGATGCCCAATTCTTAGGTATTTCAATATGCCTTCATTAAATGAATGTGATTGTGTAAGTGCTTCATAAAGTATTGATTAAAATTGATCAGTGTCCTATAATAGTGTATAATTTTATCCTGGAATCATTCAAGAACTGCCTATTCAATCATACATATATCCCATTCCATTTGTATTCATATGGATATGAATGAGTGTCTTAGGATCTCCTGCCATTTGGAGGTGGCAGGACCAGGATTTGAACTGTGGGCTCCAGCTCCCACCACTTAAACCTATGGATAGGGAACTCACTGGTCTGTCCCAAAACATCAGCAAGACCAATGATTAGGCAGGCACCAATGGCTCTCAGCAGTCCTCCTTGATACAAGCCTGTATAAGAGGATTATGGTCAAAGTCACCGTAGGCAGGAAAGTCCTTGAAACGCTTGTCCAAGTTCAGTGTCAACAAAGCCATAAGTAGACCCGTATGGTAGAGGGCTAGCCTTGATCAAAAGCAGCTCATGGACTGTGCCCAGACCTTGAATTTAAGTTCCGAGATTGTGCAGCCATCCGGCTAAAGCAAGTCACCCTCTTGTCTCCAACTGAATTGGACAGAGTTTCCTTGGAAAGGGGCTGGGGAGCCGCTGTCATCTTGACTCCACCTATTGCAGCCTGCATCACAGGATTCTGACTGCACCCCCATTCTTTCATGGTTCTTTCTAACTAATGGGATACAAGAATTGTGGCCACTCCCATATTCCATGCTGTCCAGTAGCACCCAGATTTCCTCTGTTGGTTGACACCACTACCAGCAGTTGAGGAAGTTAGAGGTGGCTGGGTGGTGAGCAAGAGTCTTGAGGCGACTTTGGAGTGGATTAGGAAACTTACAGCCTAGTCAGTGAGTGGGAGAATAGAGGATTACCCAGAGCCTGGGAATGTGGCCAGCCCATCTCTCCCATCCTAGTGCTCAGATGTCTTTAACAACCAGACTCCGTGAGAGAGCTGTGGGCAAGAAACAACTGCCAGATCACCGACAGAATTCTGCCATCAGACCTGCAACATTCAAGAAAACAAAGGACACCAAAAAGGGAGGGATCCCCAAGACAAACAACATTGGAGAGCATGATTCAAAGGAAGGTCCAGCCAAAGGTGATGCCAACCCAGGGCCACCCCTGCCTTTAGAGACTGTTACAGCCATCAGGGTCCAGAGTGTCAAGGGTCCCGATACCACCAAAGATCTTCAGAGGTGCTACCAACACGTGGTGCCTTCCCTGGACCGCAGCAAAAGAAGAAACCAGGTGCTCTGTGCCAGTATCTAACCACTGAATCAGGAAAAGACAGACCTTCAGTATCAACGGGAGAAAGAAAGGGAGAAGATAGCCCAGGGGCACAGAGAACTGAAAATAGAGCTAGAAATCCACAAGCCACTCATACAGAAGTTGGTTTTGACAGAAAGCGATTTACAATCATCACCGGCCCACATGCAGCACGTGGCCGATAACAGAGTAATGGAGCACAAAACTCACCAGCTGCCTGCAGCCATGGCAGAGTTGGAGATGGAGGCTTCTGCAGTCACTGCTGCACAGAAGGAAACTGAAATATTCTTCGAACAGCTGAATGATGTAACACTTCAGCTCGAGTAAAAGATCAGAAGCTTCTATGACCTGGAGCAAGTGAACACAGAGTTGCAGGAGAAGCTGGAAACACTCTGGACATAGAGGAGCAGCAGGAATAACAGAATCTGCAAGCTCCAACAAGCACTGGCAGGGCATGAGGTACTGACAAGACTACTGGACAACCTGAGCTGGATGGTGACAGCAGCGAATCTGGACACAGACACCTTCGTGAAGGACCTGAGAATTGAGAGGTCCAAGCGAAGGAGGAGGCCCGGCCGCTGACCGAGCAGGTGAACCAACTGACAGAGCAGAAGGAGGGAGGGGCTAGGCAGGTGCTGGATTTTGATAAAGAGCTGGGGGAACTGAGAAGGAAGCTGGCAGAGCCACGGCCCCCCACAGGACTATCTCAGGCCAAGCAGCAGCTGCAGACCCAGGCTTACCGCATGCAGATGAAGTTGAAAAACCTGGAGGAGCAACTTCATATCCAGGTCCAGGAAAACCAGAGGCCCAATCTCCAGAATGCAGAGCAGTGGGAACAACTGCAGAGACTGGAGGAGAAGGTGGAGGGTTGGCAAGGGATCCCTGAGACGCCATGATGCACATGTCTGTGCGACCCACAGATAGAACAGCTGGCCTTTTTGTGGGTTGCTCTCCATAGGGTGAGCGGTGAGAAGGAGGAGTTTGCTAACATCTTGGACTCTGAGCAGCAGGTGAAGAAACATCTGCAGGAACAGATGGACCATTCAGAGGAGAAGATAGAGGAATGGTAAGAGATGGATGAGAGTGAGACCCAAGTGGCTTGGGAGCTGCAGGAGCAGCAGGAGCAGTCCCTGGCCTAGCTGCAGGAGCTCAGAGCCACTTGTGAGCATCACATCACCTCCAATGAATGGCTGAGCTCCAAGAAGTAGGCCTTGCAGCAGCACCTGCAGAGGCAGACTCAGCTGCTGGAGCAGCTTTAGCAAGTGCAGGGCCCGACAAACTGTGGGGACTAGTGATGCCCCCAAAGTGGCAGGACACTCTCAAGTGCCTGGAAGTAATCAGAACACAGGATGAGTGCCTGCAGTCCCAGCTGATCTTCCTGGCTTTCCCTGGGGAAGGGGAAAGTGTGAGCCCTGGAGAAGAAAAGGTGAGAAAGCGACTCCCCCTGATGTGCCCATCGCAGAGGATAGAGACATCCCCCAAAGTAAGAAGGATGTGACTCTGGGAGCACTCTTTGAGGCTGACATCCACAAGGGGAAACTCCTGCCGCAGGAGCGGCGGGGCTGTTGCAGGCATTCGATCCACCCGACAGCTCAGTGCCAGATAGAGCTGGATCCACAGGTACCCACCCCCTGAGCTGCCACCACAGCATGTGTGAGGATGGGAAGTGGGACACGTGGGAGTCCAAAAAGAAAATCTGCTTAATCCACGACCTGCCTGATGAGGTGCACTTCCATGGTCCAGCGAATGAGCTCCACCATCCATGCAGCCAGCTGTTGGCACATATCCACACCGTCCAGGAGTTGCTCCTGGTGTGTAAAGGACAGATGTTCGTCCTGGATCAACTGTGCCGGGAGAAAGCCAAGGGCATGTGCCAGCTGTCTCTCTTCTCAAGGGCTCCAGATGTCGGTCCATTCTGAGCCCCCCATCTGTGTTGCTGCTTTAGAGGCCTCAGGATCCTGGGTGGGCAAAATGATGGAGGAGCAGAAAGGTTTTGAAGAATTGCAACTTCAAGACCGTGTGGAAACTGCCAGAGGAGAGGTCGGGGTTCCTTACCCCGTAGAGGACTCTCCCACAGAGCACATCCTGCCACAGATGTCCCACATCCAGAGCCACCCACAGCTGGCGAACTCAGGCTTGCAGCACTCTGTCCCTTTTTTCTGTAGTCTGATGGGGATGATGACTCCCTATGTGACATATTGAGTCTCAAAATCCTCAGCAGCCACCAGAACTTGGTGGCCAGGTGTCCTTCTATAGGTCTCTATCTGCCTGGTGATGGGAAGGGTAAACTGTGGGCTGGGTAGAGCAGAGGCTGCTGGGAGGAGACAAAATTCAAGGGACATATAATGGCCCATTGGTGACCTGGGAAGAGGCCCATGTTATGCTTATCACAAAGAATAAATTGTTTTCAAAGGGAAACAAAGCCTCCACAAAGATTTGTTCTTCCAGTCATGGGGCTTGAACTCAGGGCATGGTCACTGTCCCTGAGCTCTTTTTGATCAAGACCGGTGCTCTACCAGTTGAGCCCCACCTCTCCTTCCAGCTTTTTCTGTGTGGAATTGAACCCAAGGCTTCAGGCATGCTAGGCAACCACTCTACCACTGAGCCACATTCTCAGCTAAGATGATCCCCTGCCCCCAAACACATATAGTCATTACTCAGATAAATTGGAAGTAGGGGCTAGGATGAATATGAAGCACAAATCTGGTTCACACAGAAATCCTCCACTGCCCCCTCTTTGACACCCTTATTTAAAGTTTCTCTTTTACCATTGAGGGATGAGAGAGGGAGAGGGGAGTCCCGAGAGAGGAGTACCAAGAACAGTGACCCCCTGAGCACCACAGCCTCCCCCATAAAAGTAGTCCTCCAGATTCTGATCTTACCTGACTCAATGTGGAGTCTACATTGTCTCCGCACCCCTGCAAGGCTCAGGATGAAATAAATGTCAGCCCTGGACTCAGCCCACACCCAGGGTGGAAACTCCTAGTCCCAGACGGACTTCCACCACTAACTTCCCCGAGTTTGGCTAGACCCACCACTCACCACAATGTGGCGGCCATGATCTCATGGACGGATTCCAGGAAGTAGGTCTATTGCAGAAGCAGCAGGGTGAGCATGGAAGAGGGAGGTGGGTGATTGCTCTGGTACCTTCCTCCTCGGAGCCCTCCCGTCCAACTAGGGCCATGGTGACCCGAAGCATGCCAAGGTCAGGCGGTGAGACAGATGGAGGAGCACAAGACTAAAGGAGGTAATGCTTTATCTTGGTGCACTTGACAATTCCAATTATATTCAGCACATGTCAATCCCAGAGCCAACATGCAATTCCTCTCGTTGTTGTTTTCCATGAGCACTGTCCCTGAGCTCTGTTTCTCAAGGCTGGCACTCTACTACTTGAGCTACAGGGTCACTTCTTGTTTTCTGATGTTTCATCAAGGATAAAAGTCTCATACACTTTCCTGCCCAGGCTGGCTTGTCACCATGATCCTCCAGATCTCAGCTTCTTGAGTAGCTAGGATGACAGGTGTGAACCACCAGTGCCCAGAATGTGATGCTTTTTAAAAGAATCTTGGTGAGTGTGTAAATGGAGCCCCAAAGGGCAGGAATAGATCATGACCCAGTCAAGGAGCTGGGATGGGAAATGCTGACTTTCTAGCCATTCTGTTCCCCAAAATTAAAGATGCCAAGTGGTGTTGTATGCATCAAACTCCTAGGCCAACAACCACCAGGCTTAATGCAGAAAAGGTAGAGAATAACTAAAAATTTTAATGTAGAAATCTCTGATTTTGCATGCACATAGCGTGTGTGTGTGTGTGTGTGTGTGTGTGTGTGTGTGTGTGTGTGTGTGTGTGTGTGTGTGTGTGTGTGTGTGTTTACCGGGTCTTGAACTCAAAGCCTAGGTGGTAACCTTTAGCCTGTTTGCACAAAGTTGGTGCTCTACCACTTGAACTATAGTAGCTCTACTTCCCAGCTTTTTGGTGATTCATTGGAGATAAGAGTCTTCCCAGGTTAGCTTTCAATCTTGATTTATCCTCAAGTGTCTGCCTTGAGGAGCTAGGATTATAGGCATGAGCAACTGGCATCCAGCTGCATGGATGTCTTTTCATAGTCTCTTCTGTTCTAACAGCTATCTACTTGCTCTGGCCTAGATCTCTGGCCTCTACAGCAGCTCCCAGCAGCCCCTGACTGTGTGGAGAACATAAAGCTCAAACCTGTCAATGCATCCTATTTCTTTGTCCTCAGGGGAAGGAATGATTCCTCTGAAACCTGGAGGGGTAGGGGTAGGGGTAGAGATAGGTGGGATAGCTGTAGATGTGTGCTCAACTAGAAGACAGGTATTCTGGGCTGGGAAGGTAGCTCAGTGGTAGAGCGCTTGCCTTGCATGCCTGAGGCCCTGGGTTTGATTCCTCAGCACCACATAAGCAAAAAGAAAAAAGCCGGAAGTGGCGCTGTGGCTCAAGTGGTAGAGCACTAGCCTTGAGCTGAAGAGCTGAGGGACAGCACCAAGGCCCAGAGCTCAGGCCCCATGACCGGACCTAACAAAAAAAAAAAAAAAGAAGAAGACAGGTATTCTGTCTTATCCAAGAAGGAAAGCATGGCCAGATGCTAATGGCTCATGCTCTTATATTCCTAGCTCCCTCAGGAGGCTGAGATCTGAGGATTGACATTCAGAGGCAACCCAGCAAAAATATCTGTGAGACTGTCCTCTCCCAAAATACCACCTGAAAGCTGGAAGAAAAGCTCTGGCTCAAGTGGTACAGTGCTATCCTTGAATGAAAAAAACTGAAGGCCAGAACCCGGGCCCTGAGTTCAAGTCCTACTACCAAGATGCACTCATGTGCATGTGCACACACACACACACACACACACACACACACACACACACAAACACAAACACAAACACAGAGGGAGGTGGTAATGATAAGCAGAGCTAGAACTGGGGGCAGTCCTGAGGCATAATCATAGTAAACTCTTAAACCACATCAGTTGTTTCTCCCTAAGTCCTTCTTGGGCTGAGGGATCTGGGACATGGCAGTGAGTTCCATGGAACCTGTGCCTCCATCTAAGCACTGGGGAGGAAAGCAGGGTTCCCAGCCATGGGACTCCTGGGATATAGCGTTTACTACAAACAGCAGCCAGCAGGCTCTGGATTCCTGAGCCTACAAGTCTTTCATGAGTCCAACTCAACACCACCCAAGGTGTGCCTGACAAATGTGCATTCTTGTGATATCCATATGAGTGGGCATTTACTTCTTTACCCCTCCTGGACCAGAACTGTGGTCTGAGACATTGATTTAGTGCTCAGATCCACACTGCTTTCATGATAGATGCCATTCTGATGACCAGGTCAATGACCTCCGTGTCACAAGGGTCGATCCTTCTCTGGTACTGTGGCCCACTCTGTATGCAAAGGCCTCCAAGGAGGCTGCTCTAAAGAAGTGTAGGACAGCTAGACATTGGGAGACCCTCAGGAGCCCACTGGAAAATACTCTGCTTAGAGCCAGAGCATGAGGTCAAAGCAGGCCAGGTATTGGTCATGTAGCTCAAACTCTGGGCCTGGTTGCTGTTCCCCAGCTCTTCATCTTACCACTTGAGCCACAGCACCACTTCCGGTTTTCTGGTGGTTCTTGGAGAACAGAGTCCCCCGGACTTTCCTGCCCAGGCTGGCTTTGAATGGCAATCCTCCAATCTCAGCCGCCTGAGGAGCTAGGAGGACAGGCATGAGCCACCAGTGCCCAGCTGATCTGGCTTTTCACCACAGTGGACTAGGAGCTCCTGAAAGCTATTCTTTATTTTCTCTGAGCTAGTACTGGTGCCTGAAATCAGGGTCTAGCCTGTGGTCTCTTAATTTTTTCCCTCAAGGCTGGCAATCTACCACTTGAGCCACAGCTCCATTTCTGGCTTTTGGTAGTTCATTGGCAAAAAAGTCTCACTAACTTTCCTCCCATGAGCTGGCTTTGACCCACGATCTCTGATCTCAGTGTCCTGAGTAGCTAGGATTTACAGGGGTTAGGCCACTGGTGACACTGGGCTAGAACCTTTTCTTAAGCAAGCATTCTTCCTTGGATTTGCCCTGATTCCTCCATGCAAAGGAGGCCTGAAGGTCAGGAGCTGTGAAAAATAGGCTTTTGGTCAAAGAAAATGGCTGGGGTCCTTGGTGAAAAGACATGCTAATCTTCCCCTGGACCCCATTCTGCCCTAATGGTGACTCAAGTGTAAATCTTGTCCCAGATTTGAGTGTTCTGCCAGACTTGTCTGAAGCCACGGAACCTTCATTCCACCCACACCACCAGCTCTACAACACACCTCAGGACCTTTGCCCAAGCTGTACTTATTGCCTGAGGCTCTCTGTCTTGTTCCACATCTTAGAGCTCCTGTGGAATTTTGGCACTGGTTATATCACCTCCTGGAGCAAGTCTTTCCTTCCCTTCTCCCCCTTTTAAAACAAATATTGAATTCCTACAGATGGAACTTGTGCAGGCTGACTGGAAAATGCTCTATTGTGGTGGTGGTGGTGGTGGTGGTGGTGGTGGTGGTGGTGGTGGTGTGTGTGTGTGTGTGTGTGTGTGTGTGTGTGTGTGTGTGTGTGTGTGCATGTGTGCATGTGTGCATGTGTGTGTGCGTGCATGTGCATCCACGCATGTGCATGCGCATAAAGACGCACGCCAGTCCTGGGGTTTGAATTCATGGCCTGGACGCTATCCCTGAGCTTTTGTGCTCAAGACTAGCACTGTACTACTTGAACCACAGCTCTACTTCTGGCTTTTGGGGTTTAATTGGAGAAAAAAGCCTCATATATCCGTTCCTGCATGCAATAGGCATCCTCAGAACTCAGCCTCCTGAGTAGTTAAGATTACATGTGTGAGCCACCAGCATCTGCCCTCTATCTCTTACCCATAACGGCCCTCCTCTGAGTCCCAGAAGAATATGTCTCACTCTGCTGACTTTTTTTTTGTCAATCTTGGGGCTTGAACTCAGGGTCTGGGGATGTTCCTGAGTTGCTTTTTTTCAAGACTAGCACTTAAGCACAGTGTCTCTTTTGGCTTTTTCTCTTTCTGTGGTAGTGAGGAATCAAACTCAGGGCTTTGTGTGTGCTAAGTAAGCACTCTACCAGTAAGCCACATTCGCAGACCAAGGCTCATTTCTAAAAGAAGCTAGGACGGTGGGATTTATTGGATTACCCCTTTTGACACAGAAATCGCTGACTCTTTCCTATCTTTGTCAGAATTTGGGACCAGCCTGAGACTCTGCAATAAGGAATAATGAATGAGTGATGGCCACCAGGCCCCAGAGGTCTGGGCTAACATCCTACAGGGAGATAGAGGAAATGGAGACACAACCTTTGACAACTCCTACAGCCTAGGAACTGTGGTTTCCCTGGAGGCAGTGGCTGGCTGCTAGGTGTTCTGAAGGGACATCTCAGCCAGAACATAATGCAACCATTGCACACACTGTAAAGCTGAATTCAGAAATCCTTAACCAAAAGACCACCAGAGACCACCACCAATGTAAAAGCAAAGTAGTCTTTATTGCAAGCTCAAGCTTGGTCTCCTCAGACTTACATAGCAGCAACCGAGGTTTACAGCACCTTTTATATACTTTTTAGGGAAGGCAGGGACTTTGCATACACCATAGCGTTTTCTAACAAATCACTACATACTGTGGGAAAATCAGAAAACAATTCTCTATTTTGATTGGAGAACTACAGAAACAAGTTGTTGGTTAAATCAAGGGGGCTGACATACTTTAAACTGGTTGGCTTGTGCCACAGGGAAGTCTCAAGAGGATATGTGCTAAACTGCAGGGTGTCTGGTTTAGATAATGGTCACCAAACCCCAGAAGGGGCTGTTCTGGAGTTTCTGATACCTTGACATCCTGCCTTAAGCAAACACCATGTGTTTCCCAAAATTGTCTGTGCAAGGCTATTTCAGATATCTCCACATCCTGGCATCTAGTGTTCCCAGGACTGTCTGTGGCTGGAATAGGTCAAGGGTGGCAGAACTGAGTTGGGGTCTTCAGTAAAATAGAGTTGCTTAGGTTTCTCAACACCAGTTGCACACACTAGCCCAGGCAAAGCCTTCGTGGCTTCAGTTCTTAAATGGCAGGGAAGGATGCTTTGTTCAAGCTGCAGACTTAGTGCTCTCTGAGGGCTTGTTCCAACTTGCCCAGGTTGGGGGGCTGGGCATGGGCAACCTGCTGAAAGCCCATCATACAGGCCTTGTCCCTGAGCTCCTTTTGCTCAACGGTAGTGCTCTGCAACTTGAACCACTCAGGGATTTTATTTGTTTATTTCTTTTGTTTTCCTGTGATCTCTTAAGAAATACAAGTGTCGCTGACTTTCATGCCCAGGCTGCATTCAAATTGGCATCTCAGCCTTCTGAGGAGCTAGGATCACAGGGAGGAACCACTGACAACCTGGCTTACTGTTCTTGTTGTTCTTTTTTTTCGTGACAATCTGAAATCTTAACGGTGTCATTCCAATGGTTTGCATTAGAAGAAAACTTCCCAGGCCTGGAATTCGAATGCTAGGACTGGCACCCACAAATAGAGGGAGATCCTGCAAACTCATTCCTATTCATTTGAATGCTAATGGAATGTCATAAAAATAATAAGTAAATTTGAAATTAATTCATGATTCTATTTTAGAATGCCACACAAAAATTATTGAATTTATATCTTCCATTCTAGAACCACGGTATGATTAAGAATATTGACTGAGGGGCTGGGAAGGTGGCTCAGTGGTAGAGTGCTTGCCTTGCATGCATGAGGCCCTGGGTTCGATTCCTCAGCACCACATAAGCAGAAAAAAGCCGGAAGTGGGACTGAGGCTCAAGTGGTAGAGCACTAGCCTTGAGCTGAAGATCTGAGGGACAGCGCCCAGGCCCAGAGTTCAGGCCTCATGACCGGATTAAAAAAAAAAAAAAAAAAAGAATATTGACTGATACATTCTTAATGCTTTTGTAAGTATTCAACGATGATTCTTCATTAAATGGAGGCATAATTTTATAACTAATAATTGGTAATTATATGTATAATTTTATAATATCATATTCCCTCTGTATATATACACATATATATGTATGTATATATATGTATATATATACATACATATATATATATATATATATATATATACATGTTTATATATGTACTGTGCCTTGATTATAGGTCCTCAGAACTTCCTGGCAGCTCAGCTTGCTGGAGGCTGGTGTGCTAAGACTGTGACCCCATTGATGAATTGGGCATTGTAGGCTGTGAGTTGAAATCCTCGCATGGCCAAAAATTTATTCATGGAGTAAGAAGCCAATTTTCACACATTTTTTTCCTTCTCTGTGAAAGTCCTGGGTCTCAGTATATGTGATATGATGTAATAAAATAAATGTTATATGTACAATAATACTAAATAAATAGGGGTAATAAATACCATATGGAGTAAACCCATATGACATAGATCTAATATATGACTATTATATTTTATAGTGGTGGGGCTTCAATTCAGGCCCTGGGTACTTGTCTGAATTGCTTGTCTTCAAGGACGGTGATCTTCCCCTTCACCCACAGTGCCTCAGAATTCCCCAGTCCCTGAGTTTAAATCCCAGGCCTGCCAGAAAAATGGTGCAAACTCCAAGCCAGGGCATTATGATGATGATGATGAGGAGGAGGAGGAGGAGGAGGAGGAGGAGGAGGAGGAGGAGGAGGAGGAGGAGGAGGAGGAGGAGGAGGAGGAAGAGGATGAGGATGATGTTTTGGGCCAAGCACCGGGCTTGAACTCAGGTCTTGGTATCTCTGCCACAGCCGATCCTTGGATCATAGGTCCTGAGTTCAAATTTCGGGGCTGGCAAAAACAAAAATAAAAAGGAGAAGGATAAAACTGAGAAGTTCAAGGAGGTGGTTTTACTTTTTTTTTTCTTTGCATTGTGACTATCCTGGGTCTAAATGACAATGCCCAGAAAGTGTACATGACCTTACATTGCTGATATTTGGATGACTATTAGGGAAGCCAAGCTGAAACCGGAAACTTAAGCCTGGAAATCGAATCCTGGACTGCCGGTATGGCAGGAGATTCTAAGAAACACTTTCCAATATACATCTGTGCGAATGGAATTTTGTAAAAGTAACAATTACATTAGTAGTTAGTGTATGATTAAATTGTAAAATTATACACAATTATACAACATTGAATGATTTTCAATTAATATTTTATTATGTATTCAATCATGATGCTTAAAAAAGGAAGGAATAATTTAATTTCCAATAATTGGTAGTAATATTGTATATGCAATTTCATAATATAGAGACATCTCACGTTATATACATCTATCCATCCATCTATCTATCTATCTATCTACAAGTCTAAACATTTATCTGTTTATACACTTGTCACTAATGGGGCTGAGTGATAGAGTGCTCGCCTAGTACGTAGAAAGCCCTGGTTTCGATTCCTCACTACTGTGTGCATAGGAAAATCCAGAAGTTGTGCTGTCGCTCAAACAGTTGAGCACGAACTTTGAGCATAAAAAATTAGGGACTGTGTCTAGACCCTTCCTCTAGACCCATGACTGGCACCAAAACAAAAAATAAAAAGGAAAAGATAGAATGTTCTGACTGCAACTATATAAGGATAGGGCTGCAAATACCTCATCACAGAGAAAGGAGGGAGTCTAGTGCTGACAGCTGCTGTCTAACCTGACTTAGCCAGAGGTAAACCACTGCAACCCAGCTCCACAGAACCGGATGCTGCTGGCTTACTTACCCCTGTCATCCAAGATACTCAGGAACTGAGATCTGACACTGGTGGGTTTAAAACCCAGCCCTGTCAGGATGTCTGTGAATCTCTGAGCTGTGGCTCAAAGTGGTAGAGCTCTAGTCTTGAGCAAAAGATCTTAGGACAGTACGCCCAAACTTTCAGTGCAATTCCATGGCTGATGCCCTCCCCCCAAAACCCCATCCCTCTAAAATCTAAATTTGGACTGTTTGTGAGGTGTTTCTGAAAGAATGGTGATACTAATGAAAGCACCTTAATTTAATGACAGCATGTGCGATACAGCTATGTGATGAGTCCTTCATGAGTTGTTGTGTGTTGAGTCATTCACGCGGTGCATTTTTTCATCTGGTTCTTGTAAGAGCTCCACAAGTAAGATGATGATTTGCCCCTGTCAGGGCCAAAATTATGTATGTACCTAACTATAGTGGTTGTCTCCTGCAGACAATTTTTTTGGTTTAAGTTTCTCAGTCATGAACCTTGAACTCAGGACCTAGCCACTGACACTTACCTGTTGGGATAATGGCTAGTGCCCTACCACGTGAAGCCAAGGACCCCTTGCAACAGAGTGTTAGGGTCTAGGCGTATAGTAGCTAAGGACTGTCATGCTGCCTACTCAGGAAGCTGAGATCTGACGATCTGGGTTCAAAACTATCCCAGACACAAATGGTCCCATGAGACTTTTATCTCCTATTCACCATTTAGAAACTTGAAGTGGAAGCCTCGCGCCTGTCATGCAAGCTACTCAGGTGGCAGAGAGCTGAGGATCACGGGTCCAAAACCAGCCTGGGCAGAAAATTCCTTGAGACACTTCTCTCCATTGACCCACCAAAAACCACAAGGGGTGCTGTAGCTCAAGCAATTGGCTTTAGCTGAAGAGCTCAAGGACAGCACCCAGGCCTAGATTTCATTTCTTCCAACTTCCAAGAAAAGAAAGAAAGAAACCTGCAGTGGTGTACTGAGAATGTGTCTTAGTGGTAGAGTGTTTTTCATGTATGAATCCCTGGGTTTGATTCCTTAGTACCATATCACTAGAAAAAAGCCTGAAGTGGCTGTGTGGCTCAAGTGGTAGAATGCTATCCTTGTACAGGAGAAACTCAGGTACTGTGCTCAGGTTCTGAGTTCAAGCTCCAGGACAAGTGAATGAACACACATACATGTACACACACACACACACACACACACACACACACACACACAAACACACAGATGCCAGAAGTGAAACTGTGACACCAAATGGTAAAGAACTGAGCTCCTGTTCTGAGCTCATGGTCAGCACCCAGGTCCTGTGTTCAACCCTGAAACACAGCCACCCAGGGCCCAACTAGGAGAGGTCAAAGGTTTCAAAATCTGATGAGCTTCACCAGCCTTAGATGACAGGAAGCATTGTGATATGACACATGTGCTTAGATTTAGCAAGCTTCCAGAGACCTAGGGAGGCACCATTGCCAATAATGAGTCATTTCATTAGGTTCAGCTCCTTAGTTGTCTGCCAGAAGGACCCTTGAATTAATTGTAGCAGGTTATTTTAAAACTAGAACATAGTCTAACAAAGACAGGATAAGTGCAGGGAACTTGGCCTATCATGGGAGGTGGCACAAATAAAGACTTCCTGTCAAAACAGCACTGGAGAGAGAGATAGCTCGGGGGTACAAAGAGGCCTTTTTCTCCTGGCCTTCAGAGCCAGCCCACACTCCTCCTCACTAATTGGCCTTGATGGAGTTTTTTGTTACACAGCAGTACAGGAGTGAGAGCTTTTGTCTGCCTGTTCCAACAATGAGGCAGACTTCCTCCAGCAGTCCCTGGTGAGGAGAAAACCTCAGGCTAAAATGGGAACAGCAAAGGGAGCCCCGGAACACGCACTGTCTTGAAAGCAATTTCTGTGTTATGGAATCATTCTATTCAAAGCAAATTTCCTAGCTGGATGCCTTTCATCATAGGGACTCTGGACCTTCACTGATAGAAATATATGCATACATACATGGGGAGACATAGAGTTACTGGCTTTTTTTTTTTTGGCTGTTGCGGGGGTTGTACTATGAGCCTAGGCACTGTCCCTGAGCTCCTTTTGCTCAAGGATAGTGTTCTGCCCTTGAGCCATAGCCCCACTCATGGAGATTTTGTATTCCTGTGATCCCTCAGAAATGAGAATTTGGTGGACTTTCCTGTCCTGGCTGAATTCAAACCGGCATTCCCTACGTCTCAGCCTCCTGAAGATCTAGGATTACAGGCAGGATTGCTGAAACCTGAGTTTTTTTCTTCTCATACTTTTCTTTCATCGGAAATCTGAAATCTTCACAGTGTCATTCTAATGGTTTGCATTTCAAAGTAAACTACTCAGGTCTGTAGTTCAAATGCCAGGACTGCCACCTACAAATGGCGGGAGATATTGAGAAAATCATTCCTATCTATAGGAATGCTTACTGGAATGTTATAAAAGCAACTATTAAATTTGAAGTTATTTCATGATTCTCTTATAGAATGCCACACAAAAACTATTGGATTATGTCTTCCATACTAGCACAATGGTATGATTCTCCTAATTAAGGAATACTGACTACTTTTACATTAACGCTTTAATAAGTATTCAACCATGATACTTCATTAAGTGGAAGCATAATTCAATAACTAATAATTCATAATATATATATAATTTAATATCCTTACATTGTCTCTCTCATATATATAGCAAACTACACATCTGTCTGTCTGTCTATTTATCTTTCTATCTATTTATCTGTCTGTCTGTCCTATCTATCTATCTATCTATCTATCTATCTACCTATCTATCTATCTATCTATCTATCTATCTATCTATCTATCTATCTATCTATCTATCTATCTATCTATCTATCTATCTATCTATCTATGTATTCACCACTGCTATTGCTTCATCGAAGGTCCTCAGAACTGACTGGCAGCTCAGTTTGCCAAAGGCTTTTGTTCTACAACTGACCCATTCATGAATTGGGCATTGTGGGCTGTGAGTTCAAGTTCCAGCATGGCCAAAAGTTTATATGTGGAGTCAGAAGCCAATTTTGATGCATTTATTTCTCTTCTTGGTGAAAGTCCTGGGTCTCAATATGATGTATAATCCATATGCAAATAAATCCATGTGATAAGATGTAATAAATGAAATAAATGTTATATATGTAATAATACTAAATAAAATAAATAAAAATAAATAAAGGTAACAAATGTCATATGGAGTAAACCCATGTATGTAAATAGATCTCATGTATGAATATTATTTTTAACAATGCTGGGGCTTGAATTCCGTCCCTGGAAACTGATGTGAAATTCTTGTCTTCCACGGCGGTGAGTTTCCCCTTCCCCACAGTGCCAGAGAGTTAATCATACCCTGAATTGAAATCCCAGGCCTTCCAGAAAAATGGTGCAAATTCCAAGCCTGGGTCTTAATTTTGTTTGACCAGGATCATGCATTAAGAATCACTCTCTGTTCTATTATATCATTCTATTCAAAGCAAATGTCTTAGTTGTTTGCCTTTCTTCGTAACGACTGTATGTTCACCGATAGAAATACATGCATACATACATAGACACATGGAGTTACTGGCTCTTTTTTATGTTTGGTGCAGGTCCTGAGACTTGAACTATGAGCCTAGACATTGTCCCTGAGATCCTTTTACACAAGGTAGCACTTTATTGTGCCTTAATCCATGTACATCATTAAATTGAGGCATAATTTAATTCCTAATACCTAGTAATTTAACAATAATGTAATACCTAATAATTATTAGTAATATATTACATGTAATTTAATAATATACAGACATCTCACATTCTATCAATATACTTATATGTTTAAATATACAGTGGAATATATATATATATATACATCTCTCTCTCTAAATATATACATATATATATATATATATTTATTTGCAGCAATTTACAAATCTACCTATTTATATATTGGCCACTCCTGGGGCTAGAACTCAGGTCCTGGGAACTGCCTGGCAGTGAATTTGTTTGAGACTGCTGTGCTTACAATGACACCTTGATTAATTGGGCATTCCATGCCCTGAGTTCAAATCCCAGCAGTGCCGAAGACAATAGGTGAGTAAGAAGCCAATATTGTCCTGTTTTCCTTTTTGTGGAAATATTGTGTCCTAGGTACAATATGCAATATCTATGCAAACACATATATATGATATACATTATACATGTATATAAATATTATTTTTGCCTATTCTGGGGCTGGAATTCACACCCTGGGAAATGCTCCTGAATTTTTTTCTTCGAGGAGGTTAGCTTCCACTTCACCCAGAGCAAAATAGAGTTACCCAGTCCCTGAGTTCAAATCCCAGGTCTGGCAGATAAAATGGCCCAAATTCCTAGCCAGGACTTTAACTTTATTGGTGGTGCAAGCATGGGGCTTGAATTCAGGTCATCACAACTCTGCCTCAGCCTTGATTACCCTAGGCTGGGGTGCAGCTTTTACACCCACAGATGATCCAGGGATCCTAGGACCAGAGTTCAACTCCCAGCTTTGGCAAAAAAAAAACAAGATGGAAGAGGAAAAACCAGGAAGTTTTACACAACAGTTTTACCTTTGTTTCCTTAGCACTGTGACCATCCTCAGTCTTAATGACTCGGCTTGAAAATTGTACGAGACCTTGCACGGCCGAAGGCTGGTGGGCTGTCAGTGAAGCCTGAGCCCAACCCAGAAACCTAGGCCCTGAGTTCGATCCTGGGACTGCCACCTACAGGGCTGAAGATCCTAGAGAACTCGTTCCTATCTATAGGAACAATAATAGAATGTTTGTAACGTACTAATTAAATTACTAATTAGCTAGTCATTCTAGTATAAGATTGTATGAAATAAATATAGGTCATTGATTAATTTAATTCTTTATTAAGTTTCCTACCGTGATTAATTAATGGAGGCATAATTTTAGACTAAATAATTGGTAGTAATAGAATATATAAAAATAAGATAGGGACATCACTCTTTATATAGAATTATACATTAGAATCTACATAAATGTCTATCTGTCTCTGTATAAATTTATTTATAGATGCATATACATATGTAAATACATACACACATACACACACACACACACACTTGAATCTACACATCTATCTGTTTATATATTGACCACTCCTAGGGCTTGATCTCAGGTCCTCAAATTTGCCCTACATCTTCATTTGAATCAGACTGGTGTGCTAACATTGACAGATTCATGAAGTGTGCCTTCTAGGCCCGATGTTCAAATCACAGAACTGCCCCCAAACTTAATCCTGGTGGAAGAAGCCAAATGTCCCACTTGTTTTCCTTATCAGTGAAAGTGCTGGGTCTAAGGAATGATGTATAATACATAAGCAAATCTGTGTCCTATGTAATAGGATGTAAAAAATGTTATACATGTAATCATACTCTCTAAAATATATAATAAATAAATAAAACACAAAATAAAATGAATAACTACAGTAACTGCCATATGCAGTAAACATGTGTATATAAATATAAATCATGTATTTAAAATGTATACGAATATTATTTTTTTGAGTGCTAGGGCTTGAATTCAGCCCCTGGGATCAGGCCAGAATTTCTTGTCTTCCAGCTCGGTGAACTTCCCCTTCCCCCACATTGATGCAGATTTACCAAAACCCTGAGTTCAAATCCCAGGCCTGGCAGAAAAATGGCCTGAATTCCAAGGAGCTTCATAAATTTTAAAATATTTTTAATGTATGTCTGTATCTGTCTGTCTGTATGTGTGTGTGTATTTTTATTTTGTCAAGGACAGGGCTTGAACTCAGGGCATGTCAACTCTGCCTCAGCTTTGAACACTCTACGCTGGGTTGCAGCCACTGGACACACAGCCGAACCTGGGTCCTCAAAGGCTGACAAGAAAAAAAAAAAAACACCCGGCAACATTTTTCTTTTCAAGGTGATCATCCTGGGTCTGAATGACAAAGCTGAAAAGTGTTTGTAACCTGGCATTGCTGAAGTCTGATGGGCTTTCAGGGAAGCCATAGGCCAACACGGCAAAATAGGCTCTGTGTTCGAAGCCCAGTTCTGACCCCTACCAATGGAGTGAGATCCTAAGAGTCTCGTTCCTATTCACAGGAATACCGATGGAAATTAATGTCAAGGTTGAATTTGTTGTTCCTGAATGATACTACTATAAAATTAGAGACTGATTTTAGGAGGCTGATGGATTTTAATGAATATTTTTTGACACATTAAGAGAATACTATCAGAGTCCGGGAAGATGGCAGAGGAGAAGCTGGAGTCTAAGTAAGCTCTCGCATAGAAAGCAGTTTTAGAGTTCCAGTGAACAGTCCTAAGTCAGAGAATTACACCAAGTGTGCCATCACAGGACAGACAGTTAGGCCAGAGAAGGAAACCCAGGCAAGGAGACACTTCTGAGCCCTTGCCAACAGCCGCTGTGGCGGCAGCAGCTGTGGCGGTGGCGAGCGAGCACAGGCGCCATACCTGAGCAACAGAGAGTCCGGGATGAAGAAGCCAGACGCAGCAGGCGAGCGGATTCTACTCAACACCAGCAAGAACCGACAAGGAGCAGACATCTTCATCCTGCAGTCTGCAGACCAGAGACGACCCAGGAACTAAGATGGCGTGAGTAGAAGCCTGACGTCCTCACTCCTTCTCAGGGAGCAGAGGAGGGAAGGCCACCCCTCCCCCCCAACACCTGTGATCTCCATTTTGTAGACCAACGAAGCTCGGAGGAGCTCCTAGCTCCAGCTCAGGCCTTGGAATAAAATGAGTCATTTAGCAGGTCACAAGAACTTAACGGCTGTGTGACCTGCCAGATTCAGCTCCACCCAGGGAAAAGTCACCCAGCTTGGGCGCCAGCCCCAGGAGTGGGTTTCATCACTGGGTAATCAGAGCCAGAGGCTGCCACTCCCTCTAGCAGCCTCGACAAGCAATTGAAAATCAGTAAACAGAAACCCTGAGAATGGCTCCAGCCTGGGCTCTCTGAGGTTCTCACAAACCAGCCGCTACCAGAAAAAGCTACCAGAACCTAACCTCAACACTGCATCCCCCTCTTTTGTGATACTCAAAGCAGATCTGTCTCCCAATGAACTAGCCTGGGCGGAGGATCGCCAAATCTTGGGTAAAGCAGAGCATTTTCCTGCCTGTTCTAACAAAATGACTTAAGAAAGCAACCAAGCCACAGGACCACGAGCAGACCAGAGACTCCAACAAGAGGCTGGTTACAGACACAAGAGAGATACAGGATTTTTCCCACTCCTCCCCAAAAAAAAAGCAAAGAAGATTTTTTTTTTCTTTTATCTCTTCTTCTTCGTCTTCTTTTTTTTTTAGTTTTTATTTTTGGTACCTTATGTAAAAATTTTTTTCTTTTCTAAAACTTTTTTCAATCTTTGCCTTTTTCATAAAAAAATTGTTTTCCAGAAATTTCTTGTCCTTTTATAATTTTTATTTTGGGGATACGGGAGTGTGCGTTTTTGCGTTTTCTTTTGGTCTTCTTTCTCTTTTTTTTTTTAAATTATCTTTTGTTTTTTGTTTAACTCTGCTGAACTTCTCATTTTTACTTCTTCCTTTCTTATCCTTTTCACCTTCTCCTCTCTTTCATTCTTCTTTATGTGACTTAATTCTTGTCCTGCACATCTTCAGATAAACCCGTAGTTGATTATTAGACCCAATCCCCCATTGTGAAGACATTTAATCCACAAATTTATTACTCAAGTCAAAACCTCTAAGACTTAAATTCCTTAATAGCAGTACTACCTCTTTATACCTATATAATATTTTAAGCATTTTTATTTTTAAGTTTTTCACATCTTCTTTATATCCCTCCCCTTCTCTCAATAAATTCATGTTCTTATCTAAATAGATTGTTATCGAATCTACATATTTTGATTAATTTTTACCTTTCTATTTTTTCTGGTCTCTTTTCTTTTCCCATTCCCTTTCTTTTTTTCTCTCTCTCTACATTCCTGCTTTGAAATTAAGACTTAGTTAACACTCCCTGAGCCTGCTCACATCAATCTATTCCTATGTTTTTACCCACATCTCTCCCTAACCCTAATAATTTCTGGTCTTCCAAATTCTTCTTTGCGGTTCGTAGCCCATTAACGTATAGTTGTTTGATGTTAAATAGATGTATCTGTTGAACTAGATTGTATCTGTAGACTATTGTCTGTGCAAATTCAGACTTGGGTTGATGCTTGCATTAAGATAGTGTTCTAGCACAAAACTGGTGCTATTTTCATCTCAAATGGGCAGAGTAAGCCAGAAAAACACAACAAAAATGGCAAATCCGGGTATCTCAATTCCCAATCCCGATAATCAGGGGACAGAACAGATAATGAATAATCCAGAGGAGAATTCCCAAATAGCTCTACAAACACTGCTGGCAAACATGATAAATCAAAAGATTGAAAGCATACAAAGGTCTCTGTATGAGCGTGATACGGAGAGAGAGGAGGCATTCCAAAAGTTTATACAGGAATATCATAAGCATGAGGAAGCTACTCGAAAACTGACAAAGGATTTGCATGAGCAGCTTGAGAATATTCAAAGAGAAAGGCAGGAATGGCGTGAACAGGCTGAAAACACTCAAAGATAACTACAGGAATCCCACGAATGGGAGGAAGCTAATCAAAGAGTAATACAGGAATTGAGAGAGCAGGAAGAGAATACACAAAGATCAGTAAAGGCATTCATGGAATCCATTAACAAAGAGCTGAAGGAAGTCAGGGAGACCACAAATGGAATGCTGAATGGAACCCAACAGAAGGAATGGGAGTCCAAGGAAACCATAAGCATTCAACTAAGTGATCTGAGAATAAACACGGAACATCAAATTAAGGAAGTAAAAAAGGTCATACAAGATCTAAAACAAAGCTTCAACAAAGAACTTGAAGGCATCAAAGCTGACCAATTAGAAGGAAAAGAGATAAAAAACATATTATAAAGTCTTGACAGCAGGTTAGACCATACAGAAGATCGAATCTCAGGGATTGAAGACAGCCTAGATATTATAGAGAAAGAACATACAACCATCCAAGACAAGTCCAAGAAATATGATAGGTCTATCCAACACCTGGAAGACACCATCAGAAGGCCCAATCTAAGGATAATGGGTGTAGAGGAGCACCTAGAAACAGAAGTGAATGGTCTAAGAAATTTGTTTAACAGGATCTGGGCAGAGAACTTCCCAAACTTGCAAAAAGATAGGCCTATTGAGATACAAGAAGCTTTTAGAACTCCAAATAGACCAGACCAGAATAGGACATCCCACCGTCACATTATAATCCACACAGGATCAACTCAGTCTAAGGAAAAGATCCTTAAAGCGATCCAGGAGAAAAGATTAATCTCCTATAAAGGGAAACCAATTAGAATCACCTCAGATTTCTCAGCAGAGAAAATGAAACCAAGAAGAGCCTGGAATGATGTATGCCATGTCCTAAAAACAAGCAACTATCAACCAAGAATACTGTACCCAGCTAAACCCTCCTTCATAAGTGAAGGCCAAATAAAAAACTTCCAAACAAAGAAAAATTGAAACAATACATCTCCACCAAATTAGCCCTACAAAAGATTCTTAAAGATGTCCTACACATAAAAAACCAACAAGACCAGGATAAAGGTCAAGAAACTGCACCCAAACTGAGAATCCAAGAACCATAGGAAGAACCCAGTTTTCGCAAACCGCAGGAAGGTGGATAACATGGCAGGAACTACCCAACAACTCTCAGTCCTTTCTCTTAACGTTAACGGACTGAACTCTCCAATTAAGCGACATTGACTGTCTAATTGGATTAAAAAACAAGACCCTTCTATCTGCTGCCTGCAGGAATCACATCTTGCCCGTAAAAACAAACACATTTTCAATGTTAAAGGCTGGAACAAAATGTACCAAGCACAAGGCCCCTATAACCAGGCGGGAGTTGCAATCCTAATATCAGATAAAATAGACTTCAAATTAAAATTCGTGAGAAGAGATAAAGAAGGTTGCTACATACTAATTAAGGAATCTCCCTTTCAGGAGGATATTACAATTCTAAATATCTACTCGCCAAACAATGGAGAACCCAAATTTATCCAAGAAACACTACTTTCCCTCAAATCCCATATAACTCCAAAGACATTAATTGTTGTGCATTTTAACACACCACTCTCCCCACTAGATAGATCAATTCGGCAAAAACTCAACAGAGAAACCACATATCTAAACAGCAGCATAGATCAACTAGACATAACAGATATCTACCGAACATTTCACCCAGTAGCATCAGATTACACGTTTTCTAAGCAACACATGGAATATTTTCTAAAATAGACTACATTTTAGGCCACAAAGCAAACTTGTCCAAATTCAGAAACATTGAAGTTATACCTTGCATTCTCTCAGACCACAAAGGGAATAAAATTAGAACTCAACACCAAAAGCCACCAAAGAAAGTTGGTAACACATGGAGGCTGAACAACACACTGCTGAATTACGAGTGGGTCATGGAAGAGATTAGAAAGGAAATTCAAATATTCATGCTATTCAACAAAAATGAACACATAAATTACCAGCTCCTCTGGGACAACGCAAAAGCAGTACACAGAGGCAAGTTTATAGCTCTGAGCTCCTACATCAAGAAATTGAATAGATCTGAAACCAAAAATTTAATGACACATCTAAAGCTCCTTGAAAAAGAGCAGGAAGATAAACCCAAATCCAATCTACAGAAAGAAATAATTAAAATTAAATCAGAATTAAATGCATTAGAATCCAAAAAGATATAGAAAGAATCAACAAAACAAACATTGGTTCTTCGAAAAAATTAACAAAATTGACAGACCCTTAGCAAATCTTATCAGAAAAAGAAGAGAACACACCCAAATAAATAAACTCAGAGATAAGAATGGAAACATCACCACGGAAACAACCAAGATTCAAAATATTATAAGGGAATACTGGTTAAAACTTTAAGCTAATAAGTTTGAGAACTTGACATAAATGGCTCTTTTCCTAGCAAATATTGACATGCCAAATCTAAACAAAGATGAGTTAAACCAGCATAACAGGCCAATATCAAGAGTTGAAATAGAAACACCAATAAGAGACCTTCCAGCTAAGAAAAGTCCAGGACCAGATGGTTTTACAGCGGAATTCTACAAGGCCTTCAAAGCAGAGCTCACAACAATACTCCTCCAACTCTTCAATGAAATTGAAAGAGAAAGTTCACTACGGAACACATTCTATGAAGCCATCCTAATCCTCATCCCAAAACCAGGCAGGGACTCATCAAAGAAAGAGAACTATAGACCCATTTCTTTGATGAACTTTGATGTAAAACTTCTCAACAAAATATTGGCCAACCGACTTCAACAATTCATACAAAAAAAATCAAACAAAATGATCAAACAGGATTCATGTCAGGGATGCAAAGCTGATTCAATATACACAATCAATTAATATTATTCATCACATCAACAGGAGCGAGAATAAGAACCACATGGTTATCTCAATAGATGCAGAAAAAGCATTCGACAAGATCCAACACCCCTTTATGATGAAGGTTTTGGAAAAATTAGGAATCCATGGAACATTCCTTAATACAATAAAGGCTGTATATGATGAACCTACAGCCAGCATTATACTTAATGGTGAAAAATTAAAGCCATTTCCTCTTAACTCAGGAACAAGACAAGGATGTCCAATCTCTCCACTTCTCATCAATGTAGTATTAGAAGGCCTAGCTACAGCAATAAGACATGATGCAGACATAAAGGGGATCCAAAAAAGGAAAGAAGAAATAAAACTATCCCTCTTTGCAGACGACATCATCTTGTATTTATAGAATCCCATAGATTCCATTCCCAATTTTCTCAAGCTGATTCAAAACTTTGGCAAAGTAGCAGGGTATAAAATTAACCCCCAAAAATCAATGGCTTTTCTATATGCCAACAATGAGAAAAGTGTGGCTGAAATTAGGAAAACAACTCCATTTGTAATAGCCCCACAAAAAATAAAATACCTAGGAATTAACTTAAGCAAAGAAGTGAAGGACCAGTATGATGAAAAATGTAAAATCTTGAAAAAGGAAATCAACACAGAACTTAAAAAATGGCAAAACCTCTCATGCTCCTGGATTGGAAAGATTAACATCGTGAAAATGGCAATACTTCCCCTGGCTATCTACAAATTCAACGCGATATCTATCAAAATTCCAACCTCATTCTTCAAGGAAATAGAGGAGACAATCCAAAAATTCATATGGAACAATAAAAGACCCCGAATAGGAAAAACACTCCTCAACAGAAAGAACACTGCTGGAGGAATATCAATAGCAAATTTCAAACTCTACTATAAAGCCATAGTAATCAAAACAGCTTGGTATTGGCATAAGAACAGACCTCAGGACCAGTGGAATAGAATTGAAAACCCAGAAATGAACCTACAGACCTATAGCCATCTAATCTTCGATAAGGAAGCTAAAACAATAGAATGGAAGAAAGACAGCCTCTTCAGTAAATGGTGCTGGCAAAATTGGTTAACTATTTGTAGAAAACTAAAGCTAGATCCTTACATATCACCCTGCACCAGAATCAATTCCAAATGGATCAAAGGCCTCGATGTCAAAGCAGACACTCTGAAAACATTACAGGATGGAATAGGAGAAACCCTAGGTCTCCTTGTTTCAGGCCCGAAATTTTCTGAATAGAGACCCGGAAACACAACAAATCAAAGAAAGGTTGGACAAATGGGATTGCATAAAGTTGCAGAGCTTCTGCATGGCAAAGGACATAGCTAGCAAGATCAATAGAAGCCCACGGATTGGGAGATCTTTACTAGCCATAAAATGGACAAGGGTCTCATATCTAAAATATACTTGGAACTCAAAAAATTAAATCCCCCAACAAGAAATCCTCAAAGAAACCACTGAACAATAAACAAGTGAGTGAAAGACTTAAAGAGAAACTTCTCTGAAGAAGAAAGAAGGATGGCCAATAGACACATGAAGAAATGCTCAACCTCCCTAGCCATAAAAGAAATGCAAATCAAAACAACATGGAGATACCACCTCACTCAAGTTTGAATGGCAAAAATCAAGAACTCTAACAACAATAGATGCTGTAGGGGATGTGGATAGAATGGAACCTTACTTCATTGTTGGTGGGAATGTAATCTTGTTCAACCACTTTGGAAAGCAGTATGGAGGTTCCTCAAAAGACTCCACATAGAACTCCTCTATGACCCAAAAATCCCAGTTTGGGGCATTTACCCAAATGTTTACAAACAAGTCCACACTAAAGCTACCAGCACAACTATGTTTATTGCAGCATTATTTACCATAGTTAAGATATGGAACCAACCCAGAGGCCCCTCAGCACATGAATGGATTAAGAAAATGTGTTATATATACACAATGGAATTCTAGGCCTCCATCAGAAAGAATGACATTGCCCCATTTGTTAGGAAATGGAAAGACTTGGAAAAAATTGTATTAAGCTAAGTAAGCCAGGCCCAAAGAAACATAGGCCCCATGGTTTCCCTTATTTGCAATATCTAGTATATGTATGAGTCAAGCGGAAGAGTTCCGATAATGTGATGTTAGGAAAATGAACTCTTAGAAATGTATTTTAATGTTTTTTTTCTTTTATGCATGTGTTTCTAACGCATTTATAAGATTATTTCTTTGTTGCTTTGTATGTCCGTACCCCACAGTATAACCCTGCTTTCACTATATTTGATGTCAGTATAACTTGTGGAGGAGATCGGGAAAAACAAGTCGTTTAAGGATACAGGTGGACCTGTTGCAATAATGAGAAGTACAAGTTGTCATGTCCAAAATGAGTTTTACAACGTCAGTGCTGGGGGGGGGGGCGAGGGGAGAAGGATTGGGACGAGGGGGAGAGGGGAGGCTGGGAAGGGATATGAAGTGTAAACAAAGGAGGAGGCTGCAATGCTTGGTAAGACATGTACGTATTATCCTGCCCATGTAATTGTAACCCCTCTGCACAGTATGTTCACAAATAAAATAAAATGAGTAAAAAAAGAAGAGAATACTATTAATTATATGGATGCAATGTTTTAGGGACAGTGGTTAATTTATTAATAATTAATTAAGTATGAAAAAATAATATTAATTACATGGAGACCTAATAAATACCCCAAAATTGGTAGGAATGTAGGCTATATAACCAAATAATTTATAGACATCTTTGGCACTCTATAAATATCTATATCTATTTGTGTACTACCTTCTGCATGTCAGTCTCTTCTTATTTTGTCAACCCTTGGGGCTTAATCTCAGGAGTTGTGAACTGCTTGTCAGCTCCATATGCCCCAGGCTGGTTTGCTGACACTCACCCATTCATGAATTGGGCTTTGTGGCTATGACATCAGATGCCAGCATTCACAAAAATTGAATTGTGCAGTAAGAAGCCCATGGTGACACGTTTTCCTTTTCTGTAAAAGTCCTGGGTGTCAGGTATGAAGTTTCATACATAGGCAAATCTATATCCTATGTAATAAATGCTGCAAACATTCCATGCATAATAGCAGTCAGTAAAATAAATTGCAAATGAATAAAACAAAAAAATAAAATGAATAACTACACTAAGCACAATTTGGAGTCAACATACGGGGCAGGATGTCAGGGACTGGGGACCGCCTGGCAGCTGATTTGGCTAGAGGCTGCTGTGCTGGCAGTCACCCATTCATGAAATGAGACTTTTAGGCCGTGAGTTGAGATCCCAGCACTGCCAAAAATGTAATCTTGGAGTGAGAAGCCGAGTATGACACATGTTTTCCTTTTCTGTATAAGTGCTCAGTGTTAGGTAGGATGTATAATTTGTGTGCAAATCTATATGCTATGTAATAGGATGTAATAAAGATAAAAATGTCATAGGTGGAAGAATTGTCACTACAGTAAATGATAAACATTGAATTAGTAGTGAATCATTCTAGGATAAAATTAGACACAATAAGTATAGGAAGTACATTAAGTTTAATTAATATTTTATTAAGCATTAACAGACTAAAAAGTACATGGAGACATAATTAAATACCTAATAATTGGTAGTAACACATGATGCATAATTCAATAATATATGGACATCTGTCTCATTCTATGAAATATTAATTATATGTATGGATATATGTACATATATGATAAACAATACTGATATTGAGTAATTATTAATTGATGCTTTATTAATTGTTACCTGGGACACATCATTAAATGGAGATATAATTTAATACCTAAGAATTAGTACTAATATTATCTATAATTTAATAATATGCAAATATCTCTCTTTTTGTGTCTACAATATTTATATACAGAAATCTCTATCTATTTATACCTTGTTCACTCCTGGGGCTCTGTGGTTCAGTGCTCACCTAGTAATCATGAAGCCCTGTGTTCAATTCCTCAGTGCCACATAAATAGAAAAACAGGAAGTTCTGCTATCTTTCAACAAATTGAGTGCTAGCCTTGAGCACAAATGCTTAGGGACAGTGTATAAACTCTTTCTCAAGCCCCAGGACTGCCACCAAAAAAAGGTAGGATGTTCTAACTGTAATTATAGAAGGACAGAACTTCAAATACCTCATTACAGAGCAAGCTAGGTGTGTGGTACTGACAGCTGCCACCTAACCTGACATAGCCAAATGTAAACCACTGCAAACCAGCTCCATGAGTTACACATGTCATCCTGGCTTATGCCCGTCATCTTAGCTGCTCGGGGTGTTTAAACCCCAGTCCTGGCAGGATGTCTATGAGACTCTTCAAAATGTGGCTCCAAGTCATAGAGCTCTAGCCTTGAGCAAATATTATTAGAACAGTATCCCCATGCTTTCAGTTCAAGCCCCATGACTACCTCCCCCAAGTAAAAAACCACCCCATTAAACCATTAGATGTGAACTTGTATGGTTTGTGAAATTTTCCTTAAAGAAGAGTGATATTGATGAAAGCACCCTAATTTTAATGACAGCTTGTGGAACAGAGCTATGTGCTGAGTCCTTCACAGGGTGCAGTGTGTTGAGTCCTGCACTGGGTGCTAAGTGTTTCACAAGATGCTGTGTGCTGAGTCCTGCAAAGAGTGACATGTACTGTGTCCTTCACAGGTTGCATTCTTACATCGTGCCCTTGTAAGGGATCCACAACTGAGATGATTATGCAGACAAGAATATTGAGGCTCAGATATGTTTCCATGGCAAGTACAAAATTATGTATTACTGAAGACTAGTGTGAGTTGTCTTCTGCGGACAAATGTTTTCTTTTTTTTTTGTCATGAACCTTGAACTTGGGTTCTAGGTGCTGACCCTTACCTCTAGGGTTCATGGCTAGCACTTCACCACTTGGAACCATGGACCCCCTGGCAGCAGAAGCCACGGTCAAGGGGTCAGTAGCTGGTCTGTCATCCTGCCTTCTCAGGAACCTGAGATCTGAAGATCTGGGTTCCAAAATCTCCCAAACACAAAAGGTCCCATGAGACTATTATCTCCAATTCACCACTAAGAACCTGAAGTGGAAGCAGGGTGCTTTTCCTCATGCTGGTAATCCTAGCTACTCAGGAGAATGAGATCTGAGGATCATGGTTCAAATGAAGCCTGGGCAGGAAAGTCTTTGAGACACTTAGATCCAATGAACCACAAGAAGACCTGAAGTGGCGCTGTGGCTCAAATGGTAGAGCACAAGACTTGAGCTGAAGAGCTCAAGGAAAGCACCCAGGCCCAGACTTCAACTCCTACAAGTGACAACAACAACAACAACAGCAATAAGAATAAAGGACAGAAAACACTAACAAACCTGAGGTAGAGGCCTGGGAAAGTGCATTAGGGATAGAGTGCTTTGCATCTATGAAACCCTGGGCTTGATTTCTCAGGACCATATCATTAGGAAAAACTCTGAAGTGGCTCTGTGGTCCCAGTGGGAGAAGGCTATCCTTCTACAAGAGAAACTAGTACAATGTTCAGGTCCTGAGTTCAAGCGCCAGGACTCATGCATGTGTGTGCGTGCACACACACCCACACACACACCCACACCCCCCCACACAAACACACACACAAACACACACACTCACAGACCAGAAGTGATGTTGTTACACAAAATGTTAAAGCACTGGGCTTCTTCACTGTGCTCCTGCTCAGCACAAAGGCCTTGTGATCAAAACCTAGCCACCCAGGGCCCAACAAGGAGAGGTCAAAGGTTTCAAAACCTGATGAGCTCCAGTTTTTACCACACGGCAAGTCCTGCCTGCCTCACCTGGTCATGGTACTGGACAAATATTGTGGCCTGTTGGACCCCAGTGGAGTACCCTTCCCCCATCCCTGTTAAAACTGCATAAGTAATAGGTATTGCGGCTTGAACTTGCCAGTTATTCTCCGCCCACAATCTGCATGGCTCCTTAAAGAAAGCACACCATTTAATAAACTGAGAACTGGTGAAGATGGCTTTGGCCACATCCAGCCAGTCCTTAGGGACACATGGGTGATAAGCAATGTCCTGTAATTGGGTATGGGCCCAAGGAGAGTTCAGGCCATTCACCACCACCACCTTGCGGATCTCTTTAAGATCCAAGGGCCTGTTAGCTCCTGGTGAAAGATTGACTGGATATGTTGGGGAAGTGAATCCTGTGGCCCAGGTTCTGGGCTCCCAGGTGGGACTTCCTTTACTGGGCAGGCCTCCGAGTAGGTTTCTTCTGCAGCCCTCAGCCCCTCAATGGAAGGTCGATATGGGTCTGGGTCTTGCATCTCCTTCTCACAGGTCTCCTAAGGCACAACCTCTGGCCCAATCGGGGGAATAGGGTGGAAGCCTAGGAAAGTCAGGGCACCCAAGTCAGAGGGAATAACCTTCACCCTTGTTTTGACTTCCACTGTGCATGTTTCAGTGCATTCTCAGTCAAATTTGACCCATTCCTTTACCTTCTCACTTTCCAAGTCCCCCTTTACTCCCTCTAGGCTTAATGTTGCCTCCTCCTCCTTCTTCTGTGAAATAGCATTACCCATACTAAGGGTTTTACTTACCCTGAGAGACCGCTTAGCGTCAGCCGGTATATTTTCCTTTCTTGCCCGAGTTGGGCTCCTGATGTCAGGTCTTCATCCCATGAAAGATGGACGGGGTCTGAGGAAAGGTAAGTGTGCTGCTTGCCCGTTCCCAAGCTTCCCTTAACCCAGGAGACAATCAGACACAGCAGGGAGCAAGTCAAGCAGGAACTCGTTTATTAACAGACAGCAAGCACTGTTTAAAAGCAAAAAAGAGCAGGTGGCATGGGGAGGAAAAGGAACCAACTAATCACTGTAATGGTCACACCCTATCATGCACCTAAGCTTCCAGGAGCTATTTATGCACTGAATATAAACAAATCGGTCTCTGCCTACTCAACTCCCTCTCAGCACCATCTTTGCTGCACACTTGCCCCACAATTATTATTATTTTATCTATCATAGATATTCAGGAAATCTGAATATCTGAATATTAAGATCTGAAGTTTATGGTTCAAAGCTCACCCAGGAAAGAAGTTTTCTTAGATTCTTATCTCCAGTAAACTGCTCAGGAAAAGCCAGACAAAAGTGGCATTGAATTTCAAGTGGAAGAGGTGTAGCCTTGAGCAAAAACAGGATCAGGGGCAGTGCCCAGACCCAGAGGTCAAGTCCTAGGACAAACTAAACAACAAAAACAAAATAAAAACAAACCTCAAACCTAGCATTTTTCTAATTGTATACAGAGGTCCGTAATTAAGGAAATGTCTTCCTGTGTTATGTATAGGTAGAAGAAAAAAAGATGTAACACAATTACTTTCTTCACACCATGCTACACCAATGTCTCAAAAATTGCTTTTTCTAAATTTATAAATTAATAGCATCCATTTGTTGGCAACTGTCTAGATTATTCACATTATAATGTTATACATGAACTGTTGGTATTATCTATTAAGTTCTAATTATACCTCAATTGAAAGAATATTCCAGGCAAATAGAATGCCAGAATCATTTGTGCATTTCTAAATTAAACCTTCTACTTGAAAACCATTTTGTAGTATCCTATCGAATATGAAATTACAAACAAAATATATTTATTTTAAATCTAAATTCTAATTTAGCCAGGTCTACAAAGTCCTACATTAGATGAGCTTTGCCATTTCTCCAGGCTTTAGTTTTTGTAATCCTTAATCATTTCTTTGGAATCCAACAGAATGATGCTTACTTTCTCAAATTTTTAGTTGGGAATCATGAGCCATTTTGCATCTAGGGATTTTCAGAAATGAAGAGAGCATTTAAAACACAACAGAGGATGATATGAGTTGCATTTCAATAGGAAACGTGACTTCTCAAAACATAGTGACAAAATTAGCCCAAACTTCAAACTGTATATTTCTTTCTTGTTGTTAGGCTTGTTTTATTGAGAGAAAATTATACTACCTGTTCCAGGGAAGATATTGCTATGTAATTCCATTCTCTAATTTCCTGTCTTAGTCTGTGTGCTAAATTTCCAGGCTTGTATCACATTGCCCTGCCATAGTGTGATGGTTTATTTAATCTAGAAACAGGCTAGCAATTCTGAACTTCTCTGATAATCTTATCCACTAGACTAAGTGCTTAAACTGTTTATGTACAATTTTCAAAGACGTTTTAGAATTTGACAGAGGTTATGAACATTTTCAGATGCACCTGCAGGGGTCTCTGATTTGTTCCTCCATGGATCTGATCACTTTAATAATAATTAGTTGACTATATTATCTCTGGTCCCTACCTATGTAATAGTCTCAACCTTTTTTGGGGAAAGTTCACTTGAGGACTTTCTAATATTAAAAATTATCACTTGTTCTAGTCTTACTCAGTATATATTTTCTAACTTTTCTACACATTCTGAAAGTTGTTTCTTATGTGTGTTTACACATATAAGTGCCTCTGTGTGTATATGCATGCTTGTATGTGTGTATGAAAAAACCTCAAGCTCTTATTCAGCAATCTTGCTCATAACTAGTATTCAATTACTTGAGCCATTCTTCCAATACAGCTTTTGGCTGGTTAATTTTAGATAATGTCACAAAGACTGTTCTGCCTAGGCTTGATGCAACCTGAACTTCCCAGACTTCCTTATATTCTTATGTTTTATCTTTCCAGGAGTATCGACTTTTAAACTTGAAACATTTTTGTGAGTGTAAAGTCATTTTGCAATTATTTTCTCTGCTTGGGAAGATTACTATTGACTTTGTCATTCCTTTTGAGGAAACTTAAAGTCATATTTACATCTGTTCTGTTCGTCGTGTGGCTTGAACTCTGATCCTGGGTGCTGTCCCTCAGCTCTTCAGCTCAAGTCCAGTGCTCTTCCACTTGAGTTACAGCATCACTTCCGGATTTCTGGTGGTTAATTGAAGATAAGTGTCTCATGGATTTTCCTGACCAGGCTGGCTTTGAACCACAATCCTCTGGTCTCAACCTCCTGAGTAGCTTGCATTACAGGCATGAGCCACCAGCACCTGGCTCATATTTGCATTTATGTGCACTTAATGACACTATGTAGACAAAGAATGGAAATTTAAATCAAATGATGTGACATTGCAGCTTTTCAGAAAAATTGAGGTAGCAATAAATATGCCCTCTTTTTCCATGTTGTTACATTAATGACTCATGAGCTATGGGACTCTTACATTAGTATATGTGGATTTAGTATCAGAAATTGTTCATAGAGAAATAGAGAAAGACTGAGATTTTTAGAAAGCAAAGGAGATCAGGTATGAAAGAGCAGCATAGAAGGATATACAACTTATCACACAGAGATTAAGAAGAGCCTAAGTGATTAGAATAATAAAAGCAATGAGGAATAAACCTAGTTTATAATTAGTTCTTCAAAAACCAAAAATGGTTTCCTAGAACGGTTTCTGCTATACCTTAGTTACTATAATTTATTCCTTCCATCTGGAGTTATTCCTTCTCTTCTGTCACAAATGTTAACCAGCATATGCATTTTTGGTGCCATGACTGGCCACAAAGATACCTTTCCCTTTCTGATTAGCACTGAGCACACAAAATCCTGGAATCTTTCAATTTCCAGAATTAAACTTCCCCTGACATCCAAGCACATTCCTGGCATTAATTGCCATGACCTATTAACAACACTTTTTTTTGTTCAACACAGTATTCTAATTTAAGTAAAGTACATGAATTAAGAACTATTGTTAGGTATCACTTGGAAGGAGCAATAATATATTCCAAGTATGGGTTCTTTATTTTGCATTTACTAGCTAAATGACTCTTTTTCCTGTCCTGGGGCTTGCACTCAGGGACCATGAACTGTTCTTGAGCTAGAAGTCTATCACTTGAGGAAAAGCACCATTTCCAGTGTTTCTTTTTCTGTTTATGTGGTGCTGAGGAATTGAACCCAGGGTTTCATGCAATGAAGCCATATTCCCCGAGCCCTAAATGAATTTTTTTCATATTAATAATTTTTGTGTGAAAATACAGTACAGATGGGTTATAATTACATGAGCAAGGTAATGAGTACATTTCTTATCAAGTATTGTTGCCTCCTCCTTTGTTTCCCCTTACCATCCCTACCCATCGATCCTCCCATCCACCCACAAAGTTGTAAAGTTCCCTTTTCGACATAACGTCTTGTTCCAATGGGACTTTCTTAAGTTGGCATTACTTTTTCTTTCTGTTAATATGTATTATAATTTAGGTCAGGTGGTAGGAAAGGAAGTGGAAAACAATACTATGTCCAATAAAGCTGACCTCCTATTACATCACTAAGGAAGTAGTGTTAAGACCTGCAGAACTCATAGGTTGTTGCATGTGACATTACTATGTAAAACACTATTAATGAACATCTCAGACATCCATAACATTCTGCTTCCATTTCTAAGGTCAAGAGCAAAATATCTATGCCTTTTTTGATTGGGTGTTTTTTCTAGGAAGGAAGAAGGAGGATGTGGTAGGTGATGATGGAAAAATATGTATATTAGCACCCTGTCCAAATTTTTTGCAGTTTATTTATTTTTGTTTTTTATATTATTTTTTATTGTGAAAATACTGTACAGAGGGGTCACAATTACATGGGCAAGATAATAAGTACATTTCTTATCAATCCTAACCTCCTCCTTTGTTTCCCCTTCCCATCCCTTCCCATCCTCCCCCTGCCCCTCTAATTCTCCCCGCTACCCCCCCCCAACAAAGTTGTAAAGTTCATTTTTGGACATAACGACTTGTACATCTCAATGTTGCAATGGGTCCATCTAATTTACGATAAATAAAACATGATTTGTAAAGTGAAAGTAATTTATGGTTTCATTGACTGTTTTAAGAAAACAATTATGCCTTTTGTTTTCCATTATATTTCTGTGGTAATGTGTAATATTCATGATTTAACTGGTAAAATTGATAACAGTTATATTATATCAAGTTGATTCAAACTTGTATTTGAAAATTGCACACTTAACACAAATATACTTCCACTTTCCTCTACCACATAATTAAAATAATAGTAAAGCAAAGATTGGTGTCAGCCATTCATATGTACAATCCTAGAACTCAGGGGGCTGAGACCTGAATATTTTAGTTCAATGTCAGTCCAAACAGACAAAAATGTGAAAACTTATCTCCAATTATCCAGCAAGAAACAGAAGGTGAGCATGTGACTCAAGGATAGAGTGTCATCAGCCATGAGCAAAAAATACAAGGGAGACCATTAAACATCGAGTTCAAGCACTAAAAATGACATATACACACAAGAAAACAACAAAATGTACTATGATTATCAATAATGAAGACAAAATAGTAAAAAAAGATCATGAGAAATGTGTAAACATCTGGAAGACATAAATCATTTGACAGAATTTTGATTCATAAGAGGGAAAAGTCACAGCGTCATTTGTACAATCTCATTGTAGTCATTTGTGTTGAAACCTGGCTACTGGGTAACATGTGAAAGAGTAGATTGGATTACGTGACATAGGAGAAATTGCCTGTGACTATACACCATCCTACTCTGCAAAAAATTAAAATCATGCTTGTTAATTTAAATAAAACTTATTGTTAGAGACTGTTTTGTCCACACAGATTGCGGTCCTTATTTTGAGGCTTCAGACCAGTGCTTTTGTTTATAACCACTCCTGTTTTACTCCCCTTCCCTTGTGTAGCTATACCTTACTTAGCTGGCACCAAGCCAAGTCTTTTAACTAGACACTCTTGCCTTAATCCCTCCCTTTCTCCAGCTACAACTCATTTTACATACTATCTTTGTCTTAGCATTAGTTGTTTTCTGACTAATCCCCATCAGAAAATACTTATATTCATGTAAACCCAGAATAATTAACCTAGTTAGAAACGGGAGAAAGGGTTTACCATTGGCTGAGGCTCTCATCTGTAGGTTTGCTACCTAATAAATCTGTGCTACACTATCTCTTTTTTTCATGGCTTTTGAGCCTGACGATTGATTTGGTTTGCTGTAATACCATTTATCTAGACGTACTTTGGAAATTTTGACTTATGCCAAGGAGCCCCCGTGTTTCCCCTAACTCTTCCTGTAAGATTCCTAAGGCATCTGGATTTAAATTGAGCTCTTCAATCCATTTGGAATTGATTCTGGTGCAGGAGGATATAAAATGATCTAATTTCAGTTTTCTGTGTACAGCCAGTTAAAACAATTTTTTGAAGAGGCGGTTTTTCTTCCACCCTGTGTTTCTGACTTCCTTATCAAAGATTATATGCCTATAGGAGTAGATTCATTTCTGGATCTTCAATTCTGTTGTATTGTGCTTCCATGGGAAAGAATGTCATTACCCCATTCTGAAGAAATGGAAAGACTGGGGGGGGATGCTATGAAATGAAATAAGCCAGATCCAATTAAATATATGCTGCATGGTTTTCCTCATTTCTAATAACTAGATATGCCCATACATCCACAAGTTTATCTAATAGATAGTAAAAGACAAATAATTACACTTGAATATGATTAACAGCACTCTAAGCATTCACATGGGAAGAACAAGGGAAGCTATTCTTAGGAGAGGATCACAATGGCTCAATAGCTATGTGCACAGGGTCAGATAAATGTTGCCTATTGCAATGAAATATAAGAAGCAATCATATATATGAAATACATATATCTGTATATAATTTTAAAAGATGTCACAAATAACTGACTTCTCTGTAAACTCAAAAACAAAATTCTAAATTTAGAAGATAAAATTGAGGAGTTTTGAACACATAAACTAAAATACATAGGGGAAAAGGTGGGAGAGAAAATATAAGATGAAAAGTAGAATAGCTAACTATTGAAGAATTAATAATAAACAATTTTCAAATCTACACAAGAGAGCTTGGGTACAGCTAAGTTGTAGAACTAGACTAATATATACAAAGCCATTATTTCAATCTCCAAACCTAAAGGTCTAATAATAAGTTAATAAATAGTAATAATACAATATTTACCTGAAATAAATGCTTTTATATTAGAGAGGCCTGAATCCTAAAATAATAAACAAAATACTCTCAATTCTTGTATCCAATTAAATGAAACCACAAATGAAGAGCAAATAGTTCCTTTTTATACTTTCCTTTCATTTTCTGTTTTTTTCTTTTCTTTTTCTTTTGGCACTACTGGTGCTTGAAGGTGCTAAGGCTCTAACCACTTTAGATTATTTTTCAGGTCAAGCCTCCCTTGAGCAATGATCTCTTACCTATGGCTTCCACATAGTGAGTTAACAGGAAAATTACACTATATCTAGCTTTCTTTGTTGTTGTAGTTTTTTTTACGAATTTTTTTGTCAAAACTGGTCATGATATCATTCTTGTAAATCTCTGCCTCCTAATTAGCAAGGTTGAGTGTCACCAGTATCAAATGACCAATTGCCCCACATGTTTATCTAATAGATGTTTTGCTAGCTGCCAGTGGCTCACACCAGCAATCCTAGCTACTCAGGAAACTGAGGTCTGAAGATTGTGGGTTAAATGAGGCCAGGATAGAAAGTTCATGAGATTCTTACCTCCAATTAACTACCATAAAGTTGGAAGTGGTACTGTGGCTCAAGTGGTAGAGTGCTAACGGTCAGCAAAGCAGCTCAGGGACAGCACTCAGGCACCAGAACAAACACACACACATACACACACAAAGATAGATGCTTCTAGTTCCTGGCCATGTTCTTTTTTATCATGCTTCTTTTGGTGAAGATTTTGTAAGTCAAATAATCTTGATGCAAAGTAATAGCTATGGTGTCTTGGGCATGTAGTCCTCAGCTTCATCTTCCTTGCCTGTACAATGAAGAAATTTCTTTGCCAAACTGGTGCAGTGGGAGAATCCAGTTATAATATTCAATGCACAGGTGTGAAAATGTGACCACGTAAATGGAGGGGGTGGGGTTGGGTGAGATAGAGAAGAATAATCAAATTGATGACATCGATCAAGATGTACTCACAAACCGACATATTAAATTAAAACTCCTTTGTACACTATTTATGTACCATTTTGTAAGTAGAAAAAAATGAAACCAGTGCTTCTGTGCAATCCACACATCTTAGGTATAGATTGTTCAAAGCTGTTTCTTTTAAAGAATACAGGACAGAGAAGAGTGGAACAAATCATTTCCAGAATAAAACTGATCAACTCTACCCCAAAGTTAACATCAATAGTGATGTTGACCATAAACCTTTGATTTCATGCACTGAGAATATATTTCCACCCATCCCCCAATCCTGGGTTTAAATTCAGGGTCAAGAATCTGTCTCCCCCACCCACTCATAGCTAATGCTCTAACATTTGACCCACAGATCCAATTCGGGCTCTTTTTGTTTAATTGGAGATGAGTCTCATGGATTTTCCTGCCCAGACTGACTTCAAATCATAATCCTCAGACCTCAGGCTTGGTATATACGTGTCACCCATCAGTACCCAGCTTGAGAACTCACTTTTCTACTCTAATTCTCCTCCCCGAAACCTCATAGCCACAATCTTGGGAGAAAAGATTCAGAGAGCCCCCAATTGACAAACTTTCTATAGAATGCCCTGTCCCATACACCTAAAAAGGGAGAAACGCTATCTCTCTCCCTTTGATGAAACAATAGATGTTAGATTATTATATGATAATAATAGTAGATATTATTATAATGCTTTCAATATCTATTCCCATCCCCATTGGTACCAGGCTTGGTGGTAGAATTTACTTTGACAAATGACATGTGAGAATTGATGGCATGTATCTTTTCTGAGCTTTAACCCTGTGGTTTTCAGTCTTTCCATCCCCTGGGAACATTCAGCATTCAGTCTGGTTCCCAGAATTGACACCATGCTGAGTGGAAGTGGATCTGGAATAGGCTTTGTAGCATGAGAGAGAGATTAATCAAAATTGTAAGGTATTGCGTCCTTGGTGTTGGTTTCCCCAGTAAAATTAAGCTCACATTGAGGTCCCAGCTCTAGGTAGTCTAGGTCTCTTTCTCTCTATTCCCTCCAACTTCCTTCTCATTCTTCCTGAATATTTCCTTTTTCTCCTCAGGTGACACCAATTAGTGAGTTTCCTTATCCTAGAAATTTGTTATAGGGTTAAACATTGTGGCTTTCTGTTTTACATTTTCTCTTAAGTGTTTCTTCACTTTTGTCTTTCTGGAATTTTCAGCCAGAAGCTCCCAAGTGTGATGGATCTACAGATAAAAACCCTCTGCCAGGGCTGGGAAGGTGGCAGAGTGGTAGAGTGCTTGCATTGCATGCATGAGGCCCTAGGTTCGATTCCTCAGCCCCACATAAGCAGTAAAAGCTGTAAGTGACACTGTGGCTCAAGTGGGATAGTGCTATCCTTGTGCTGAAGAGTTGAGGGACAGTGCCCAGGCCCAGATTTCAAGCCCCAAAACCGACCAAAAAAATTTTTTTACATGAAGTAAGCCAGGCCCAAAGAAGCATAGGTCTAATGGTTTCCCTTATTTTCAATAACTAGTACATGTCTGAGACAAGAAGAAACTGTCAGATAAGTTGATGTTAGGCGAAATGAACCCCAAGATAAGAATTCAATTTTTTTTCTTTCTTGTGATTGTTTCTATCATATTTATAAGTTGATTTCTTTGTTGCTTTTTATGTCCCTACCCCACTGTATGCCCCCTGTGTTCACTGCACTTGATATTGGAATACTTTGTGCAGGGGAAGTGAAAAAAGAAATTGTTTAAATTGGGGTACAGGTGGATCCATTGCAACAATGAGATGTGAAAGACGTTATGTTGAAAAACGAACTTTACAACTTTAGCGGGAGGGGGGTCTGAGGAGGGACCACGGGGTGGGGGTGGTGAGTTGGGGTGGTATAGGAAGGGGAATCAAAGGAGGAGGCCACAGTGCTTGATAAGATATGTACTCATTACCTTGCCCATGTAATTGTAACCTCTCTGTATGGCATTTACACAATTAAAAAAAGTAAATTCCTCTGACATATCTGCCTTGCTTGCTTTCACTGCCCTCATGTTGGCCTACTAGGAGGCCAAAATAACATGAAGCTCCAGAAACCTTTTGTATAGAATGGGAAACCACCGCATGGGAAGTGAGGAGTGTATTACAAGAGATTGGGAACTGAACACAGGTAGAAGGGATCATAGATTCAGCCTCAGCTGCCTTATGAATCATTGCCCAGTTACCAGCTATAAGCCTTTGCTCCAAAATCTATGTGGTGAATTCTGCAATTCTTCCTGAATCATCCAAACACAGACTTAGATAGGCATCCAGCATGACACAAAATACACATTTCATGAATCAGAGAAATCTGTACGGGAGAAAATGTGCAGAAAGAACTTCATTTAATCAGGTTCACGTCATTTTTACAGGCTTATAATTTGACTGAGAGAACAATATCAAATTCTCTTAGCCTTCACAAAATCAAAATATCCAAGCAATACACCACTGTAATGAAAAAAATCTTTTTATTAAAGTGAGTATTTGGAATGGGAAAAAATCAAATATTATAAACTTAAAAATTGATCAAATACCAAAAGACAAAGAAAGACACTGATCAAGAATGAAATAAAAATATGTTTAGTAAATAAATGAAATGTTTGAGATTCTTATCCACAGAGGAAATACATAGGAAAATAAATAGGAAATTCACTGAGATCCCATCTTACACACCAGAAGAGCTAACACCACGCAAATAAAAAAACTGCTGGAGAGGTTGAAAAAATCAGGAACTGTGTTTGGTGGTGTGGCATTGTAAACTAGTGAAACCCATATGGAGATCATAATGAAAGTTTACACGATACAAAAAACACAAATATCTTGAAGACCATTATTGCAAATTGGATACATACTGAAAGAATATAAATCAATATGAACATATATGTTCATGGCAGCAATATTCATAACAACCAAGCTGTGTAATCAACCTGGATGTTCCATAAAGAGAGAATAAAGAAAATGCACCTTTCATAGCTATAAACATGTTTTGGTATATAAGAGAAGTGGATGTTTCTACTATATCATTGCTAAATATTTTTGGATAGATACCTAATCTTAATTTCACTGGTTTTGTGGCATTGCGTTTTTTTGTTAATCAAGGACTTCCATATTGATTTCAGAGCAATTACAATACGATGAAAATATCATATAAAATGTGCATATTAGATAAAAATTTAAATTTATAAATGAACACATACAGATCATCATATAGAGTTTATAATTTGAAGCACTTTTAAGAACGCAACAGTAGGGGGAAAAGACATTGTTAGAAGCTTAATAACAAATACAAATATGAAAAAATACAAAAAAAGGTGCAACTAATTGGTGCTAACAGTAACAAAATATTTTCTTCAGGTTTTAAAAATGAAACTATTAAAATAATACTTAATAACATCAAATAAATATGGCATGGAATAAAATATAGCATAGACATATTTTCCCCAAAAATTTGTTTTATATTATAACAAATGGATTAAAACAAAATGTAATTACATGTCTGAAGATGATAACACTTTCAAGTGTCATTGATTGAATCCAGCAAAGGAAAGTAACCGACAAGTACAGGGAAAGAACAACCTCGGTTATGGAAGAAGATACTTAGTAGAACTTGGTGAGGAAACAATGTGCTCCTTTTTCCTCATCAAATTAGTACAGCTACCTTTTGAGAGAACACTTGTAATGTAGCCAGAGCAGTGGAGTTACTAATGTAGGTAGTAATTTATTTATTTTATTCCCAAATCCTGTGATGTGATTCCCAAATGATGTGAGTGATCCTAGATTTTCTGAGCCCTTTTTTCACACAGTGTTTCTAATTGCTCCCAATGCCAATGATTCTTCTGCTACTCTCATTTCTCCTTGTTTCTCAACTCAATTCCTATGACCTTTATTTTCATGAGAAAGAGCTGAAGAAATATGAGGATGGCCTGGTGTCTGAGGTAACATCCACTCCTGTTTAGAGGATCTGGGGAAGGACCACCAAGTGGGCCTCATAATCAGATATTAATTGACCTCTTTGGAAATGGAGAAACTCACTCCCTCAGGCAGAATCTGTCATTCCTTGACTTTCTCTGAAGGGATTTGGTAATAGGGAACAATTCAGAGAATGGGCTTTCCCATCACCTACCACAGCCTTGTCAGAATGAAAAGGAACAAAATTAAAAGTGGCCTCAGTTCCCATCGGGCTAATCAAAGGCCAAGATACCACACATTCCTCCTCATCAGGGACCTTGTGGTAGGAATAGAGTCTGGGCAAAGTCTAAGATGATGATAAAATGAGACTGGGCCTAAGGAGGACACAAAAGAATGATCTTCTGTTTGACTACAAGTGAGTTGTGTAGTGAGACATGACAACTTCCTTCATATATGAAAATTCACTAAGTGAGTTATATCACTGCCACTTTTCAGGAGATCAGTGTCTCTAAAGGAGAAGTTGTTAAATGTTGTGACTGCCAGTTCGCTCTCTAGGCTGTTGTCTCTCCCACCTCTTCCCATGCCAGGAATGCAATGCTTCTTTTAGGCACTCAACTACTTGTCCTGACTCTTAAGCAGGAATACTGTAGGCTATTCTTTTGCCAACCTCTTGCATTTGAGGTAGAATAGGCCTAGGCACAGCTCATGCCAAGGGGTAGATTCAAGAAAGTGAGTGAAAGTTCATATTTGTATTGACAAACAATCATATTGAAAGAATTAAATGAAATTAATAATTGAGAGATTTAGGGTTTATAGCAGCTAAATTTAAGTAATTATTACTAACACATCTAGAATCATGGATTAGGAAGAGAACAGTGAATAGTTTCAATATAATTTGCAAAAGAAACACCATAGCCAGAACAACTAAAGGAACTATTGGCATAGTTCCATTTACAATCTTAGGAGTGACCTTGGATTGGAGGCTTTTAGAATAATATTTAAAAGAGTGGGACTTGCTTGGCACTGGTGGCTCACACCTGTAATCCAAGCTACCCTGGAGGCTGAGATCTGAATATTATGATTCAAAGCATGTCCAGACAGAAAAAGCCAGAAGTGGTGCACGGCTCAAGAGGTAGAGCACTAGCATTGAGCTCAGGGACACTGTATAGGCCATGAGTTCAAGCTTTAGGATCAACAATCAAGCTTTAGGAAACAAAAATGATAAAAAGAAATAAAAGAAGGACTTAAAGATATGTGATGGAATGAGGCTGATGTGTAACTGTTTAGGGAACCTACAAGGAGACAAAATTTGGAGCCAAATAATATCTATTCATGACTAATCAAGGATGCAAAGGAAATGCCAAATTCCTTTTCTCAAAAACTTGCAAACTTGGTCTGGATTAGTGGCTCAGTGGTGGAATGCTTGCCTGATATGCATGAGGCCTTGGGTTCGATTTCTCAGCACCACATAACCTGAAAAAGCCAGAAGTGGCGCTATGGCTCGAGTGATAGAGCACTAAGCTTGAGCTGAAGAGTTGAGGGACAGGGCCCAGGCCCAGAGTTCAGGCCACATGACTGGCCAAAAAATAAAAAAAAAAACACTAAACTAAACTAATCTTCCAAACATATCTTTTCTCATAGTTGAGGAGAGGCTTCTTTTACAGGAATTCTCCTTATCTAGCTCAAGGGGATCAGAACTTCAGTAGAATTTTCCTGTTGAGATGTAATGTGCTTAACTGTACTGAAGCTAATCATGGCTAGGAAAGTATGGACTGATACGTTTGTTGTATTTTTTCTTATAAATATATAATATTCTCAGGTATTATATGAAATATATTTTATAATAAACAATAATTATACATTTTAAATAATATATTAAATATATTATAATTTAACATACATATTAACAGACTTCCTAATTTTAGGGTTAGGAACAAGCAACCTATTAAAAGAAAAATGCTTGAATCTCTGAGTAAATTCTCTACAACAAGACAATTCCACGTTTCATTCTTATTACCCAGAGAGCAACATAGGAAAGCGGTGCCCATGGAGGTGGTTCCCTGGATTTTGGAAACTGTTATTGCATATATATATGAAATATTGTTTTATACTAGTGAATATATCTAAAACTATAATAACAGATAAATAAGTGAACACCTATGTGCACACACACTCAATCACTTTCAAATATAAGAATTTCTTTTCTATGCTGCCTGTTCCCCTACAGAGAGAGTACATGAGTTGCCATTGAATTATCCTGGAAGTTCTTTATCTGGCTACTGTAGCTTCTCATCCTTTGTTCTTTAAGTAGCCAGAGGTTATGTGTTCAACATACTTGTTACAGGCAAAAGTATCCACCCTGACACACAGAGAAACTTGGATTTCAGAAATGCCACAAATAAGTGTGAGGTACACAGTACTTTTCAAAATTGAATAGATTACATATTTATTAGAAACCTCGTAAGAAAAAATATTCAGTGTAGGATGAAAGACTTCAGAAAACTACAGTTTAAATTACGTATAACTGGGTGGAGGTAGCTCATGCCTGTGATATTCGCTAATCTGGAGGCTGGTATATGAGGATCACAGTTCAAAGCCAGGTTGAGAAAAGTCACTGTGAGACACTTATCACCAATTAATCACTGAAAACTAAAATTGATACTGTGGCTCGAAGTTGTAGAGAGCTAACCTTGAGCAAAAGACCTCAGGAGCAGTGCCCAGTCCCTGAGTTCAAATTCTGTAATAGATAATAAATAAAAATAAAAAATAAACTACAGTGCTGGGAAGTTGGCTCAGTGGTAGAGCGCTATGCCTTGCATGCTTAAGGCCCTGGGTTCGATTCCTCAGCACCACATAAGCACAAAAAAAAGCCAGAAGTGGCGCTGTGGCTCATGTGGTAGAGTACCAGCCTTGAGCTGAAGAGCTGAGGGACAGTACGCAGGCCAAGAGCTCAGGCCCCACGACCAGACCCAAAATAAAATAAAATAAAATAAATTACATATATTTTTTTACCAACTCTGTAAAAGGAAAGTAGGATATGACATATGGCAACATAAGACTTCAAATTACAAAGTTCCAGGGCAATTCCTCACTCTTGACCACTAGGAGTAATCCATATTTTAAAAAATGGTGAACGTTTTATACCAAATTTCAAAATAAGTTCTACAAAGTAAATGCAATAAACATGCATTCCACAGTCTAGTAACATCATATGGTGTAAAGAACCTGATTAACTGATTCATGAAAACCAATACTATGCAGTTGAAACATACAATATTTCAGGTGTCAACTTAGCACAACACTTTCAATCTATGTTGTCTGTTTGTATATTATCCAGCCCTATCCATCCCACAATGGCAGAAAGCTCTTCCTGAGAAAGTCCAGAGAGCTGTCTACTGTGAGTGCTCAATGTAGACCTGTTCCCATTCTCTATTATTTGGGCATGTGATAGATTGAATATCTGATAACTTGGAAAAGGCACAATTTGGGACTGGCTAAATAACTTTTTCCCATTGAAACATCTAATTTCAAGGCCATTGAAAGATTAGAGATGGTGATATTCTCTTTAAAATTGTGTATTCAAAGGAGACAAAGTTATTTAGGCTTTGAAAGAATTGACTAGGAAGTAAAATGCATGTGATTTTTGTTAGCTCAGTAATTCTCAAAAACATAAAATGAATTCAAGTATTTAATATATACCCATATGCGTGCATATATCCATGTATGTATGTATATCCATGTATGTGCGTTCATCTCTATTCTGTGTAGCAAATAGTACAAATGAATCTGTGCAATCACTACTCAAAGGCATGAATAAACAAAGAGAATGAGCATAGAACTCATATTTAGGAATCTATGCCTAGCCAAATCTCTGAAAATCTTTTACATCAGTTTGCATGTGGCACTTACTGCAGTACAGGGACAGTACGACAACAATTGTATACCAGGCAGAAGAAATGAGAAATGAGAGATACAAAGGGTACAATACTCTTTCTGAAGGGTAAGTAGGATTTCCTCTGTGTGTGTGTGTGTGTGTGTGTGTGTGTGTGTGTGTGTGTGTGTGTGTTTGTGTGTGTGTGTGTGTGTGTGTGTATTACATTTCCTTGAATCATTTCTCTCTTGAGGGGTATCTGGGCTGATTCAGTAAGCATGGTTGTGCTGAAATATTTACTGTATCCTGGTTTGTAATTTTCAGGTAAATGCCTAGGATTAGAGTTGCTGCATCATATGTAAGTGGCTAGTTAAAACAGGGGTGAAGGGGGAAAAGTACAAGAATGACCAGGAGAAAAGGGGGGAAGTGCAGAGAGTAATCCAGTAAATATCCTACAAAATTAAAAAGAGTGAAGGAAGAGTTGCATAGAGCAAGGATGCGAATGTTGAAATGGTTAGCATTGAACAAGGTATATTGTACACAGAAACTGCTTTGTTTAATAACTCCTTTGCTATTTAAAATAATAATTAAAATATCATATTCCTAAAATATTATGCAATTAGAAGAAAACCGTGAGAATCTGCTCAGATCACCTCTAGGGTCTATAAATGTTTAGGATAAGTTTTAGAACAGCACTAATGATTCATATCAACTGAAGAAAATTTAATGATTTCCAGCTATTTAAGATAATCATTTTTGGAGATATGGCTCAAGTGGCAGCTTGTTACCTAGTGAACAATGCTATCAAATATTGAATTCAATGTTGATCTTGAACAAAAGTAAAAACAATCAATTCAAGTCAGGCATTTTCCATGGCACTGGTAGCTCATGAGTTTAATCCTACCATTAATCAGAAGGCAGAGATCTTGGGATCTCAGTTCAATGTCAGCTTGGATAGGAAAATCTGTGAGATTCTCATCTCCAATTCACTGCCAAAGATATATGGAAGTGGAATCATGGCTCAAGTGGTAGAATGCTAACCTACAGCAAAATGTTCATGGATAGAACCCAAGCCTTGAGTCCAAGCCTTAGAATAGTGCATATACAGACACAAAGGAAGTAAGTCACTCAAGTTCTCAACCTTCCATTTCCATAATCTTAACTCTAATCCTGGCCAGAACCCTAAGAATAACCTTGATGATAATAGTAACCCAATCCTAAAATTAATGGAAAATATATCCTAACAGATACTCATGGTCTTTGAAATGATTTGCACTTTTCTCCAAATCCTACAGATTCCCTGACTTGGACTCTGAAATCATACCCTATTATGAATATTAACCGCATGTCTTCATATCATGAAAGCTGTCATAGTTTCCACTGATCTTAACTTTTACTGAACTTCCCTATCTCCAAAAAGAAGTTGCAGGTTTACTTACATTATACTCTAGTTCCTAACCCTAACTATATATTTAAACCTTACTAGAAACCTAACTCTAAATTTAACCCTATTGAACCCTGAATAGTAAAATTAGGAAAACTCTGTAATTTTTGTTAAATTTCACACTTATTTTACTTGAAAATGTTAGCAGAAATCTGTTTTACCTTATAGCTTACCCTTACCTAAGCCTAAGTCTAACCTGAACTAGAACAGTAACCCTAACCATAGAACTGATAGCCTTTGGATTCTAAAAGCCATAAAAATACATTAGATTTATTCATCCTAACTTTGATTCAACTCACCTCTCTAAAAATAATTTGTAGTTTTACTCGTTATCTTGCCATTTTTGTAACTCTAACCTTAACTGGAATATTGAGGCTAACCCTCACACTAACCATATCCTAATCTTAATATAATTAGCAGTTTCCTATTTCATATTCATCCTAATTCTAACATGACTTGTTATTCAAAGATAGTTCGAGTTTGACCCTAAACTTTCCATTGCCCTAATGCTAACACTAACCACAGCTGCAACTGAAACCTAACTTTCACCCTAATGAGAGTCCAATTCTAATGCTTAAGAAAAATACTCTAGTTTTAATCAGTTTGCATTCTGGAAATGAGTTTCAGATGGCCCTGATTCCCACAAATTTTCTGACTCTTCCTCTGAAGTTATCTTGTTCCCTAACATGAACCATTATAAAATAACTTGCCCTCAAATTCTCTTATCAGGAAAGATACTGTAGTATCCATTGATCCTACCTTTTCTTGAACCCCTATAGCCTATAACAGTTTCAGATTTACTTACCAGCTAGTTCATTACTAGGTTAACGCTCTTAACCTAAACTGGATGGACATTCCATCAACATTTTGTTATCAGAGGATTATTCAATATTAGCTGTATGTTGATTGATAATGACTGAGCTTGACCGAAAGGTGAGGGAAAACCATCTACACTTCAATGAGGTTCTGACTTGCGTTTTAGAAAGGGTTATGAAAGCTCTCCAATAGAAATCTAGCAGCTGTGCTTCTAAAAATTCATTGCGTGGTTAGTTTCTGATAATGTCTCAATTCAAGTACTTCTCCTTGGAGTTCCATATTATTCAAGATGCTGTATTAGATCCTTTTACATTTTGCAGACAGCTCTTGGTGATGAAATTTGAGCTTTTCAAAACTGCTCTCCCAATACCATCCACAAAATGCAGAAAAAAAGACAAAAAAAAAGAAAAAAAATGTTTCTTTTGATAGTACAAATACTTTTATTTTCCATTTCAAACATAAAATGTAGTAAAACGTTTCATAGCAATTACACTGAACTAGGTTGTGGAAACATTCTAATGTAAATAATATACTGTGTTCAAGTAAAATGTTTGAGGATCCAAAATTTTAATATGCCTGTGGTCCTAAAACCAGTACCTTACTGATATTGAGTGATAAATACAACTTCCCATAAGTACAGAAGTTTTCCTTGTATCTTTTTAATATATATTTTTGTTGTAAAGACACTGTACACAGGGGTTACAGTTACATAAGGAAGGTATTGAGTACATGTCTTATTGAGCATTGTTACCCAATCCTTTGTTTTTCCCCTACCATCCCTTCCTTTCACATCACCCAAATCCTCCCTCCAACCCCCTCTGATAGTATATACACTGATAGGATATTCTCCTACTACTTTGGTTGTTGAGAGTGTCTACAAGAGCAAGCATTCCGTGGGGAGCAGGGAGACACCATATGACCTTTATTACTGAGATTTCTGAATGACTTGTTATCACTTGTACTGCATTTTGCAAGTCGAATCTCATGTCTTAAAACGTACCAGTTTTAAGAGGTAAGAGGAGTGGTAAAAGAACTCTTAGAGACAAATACATCTTCAACATATTTGGTTCCAAGCATTCCGTCTAAGGCATATTCAACATCTAGTGAAACTTGTGTTGACTGTAACTATGTTTCTTTCTCCATGTGTGCATTTATACATGGGTATATGTATGTGTGTATTTGTGAGTATAGTAACATACATGTGTACATATATAAGGGCAAATACATATATGCTTATATAAATAATATAAATATATATACACATATTTGCATATATATCAAGTGTTCAGTGATTTAATCTATAGTTCCTAACACATTGTCATTCTCACAAAGTGTACATGGTAAATTACTCTGAGGACCTGTGCTCTATGATGGGTATCCTTTGTACTCACTTCTCCATTATCTTGTTTTTCATCCCTGTGAACAACTTCAGTCTACGTTCGATAGGATATCTTTGTTTCATTACATGTAGTTACTCACTGATACTCAAAGCAAAAGGTTGTTTGTAAAAGAAAAAGTGCTTTTAGGTCACAGGTTAAAATTATCTTATCCATACCAATGATTCTTAGAGAGATAAAATTTATAATAGTAATAAAAGTGAAAAGGAATTCCTAGATCTGTTGTTTTACCATTTAGAATGGCAAATAATATCACATCACTGTTGTAACTCTTAAATAAGTCAAGGGTAACTGATTGTCTTTATCATGTTCCCACAAACTAGTGGATCCTGAAGGATAATAGTAGACCACCAGAAATTCTAAGTAGCAGACATGAAGCATGAAAGGGAAAGTGAGGAAATGAGAGAAAGTATAAGAGAGAGAGAAATATCATAATACTGAAAGTACATAACATAAATAAGAGCTGCATGAGAATATTCATATGGCTATCTTTAGATACTACATGTACATTTAAAAGTAATTGTTGTATAATAACCAATCAACATAAAATATAAAGAGTTTCATGGAGGTCAGAGAAAGATGGTAGAGGAGAACCTGGAGGCTAAACAAGCTCTCACATACAAAGCAGCTTTAGTGTTCCAGTGAACAGTACTAGCCTAGATAATCACACCAAGTGTGCCATCACTGTACACATTGTTTGGCTAGAGAGGGAAGATCCAGGCAAGAAGACAGATCTGAGCACTTGACAATAGTTGCGGTTGTGGCAGCAGCTACGGCACACATAGCCACCATATCTACAACAGAGAGTCCAGGACAAAAGCGCAATATGCAGTGGGTGAGAGGATTCTACTGAACACCATATCTACAACATATCTACATATCTACAACAGAGAGTCCAGGACAAAAGCGCAATATGCAGTGGGTGAGAGGATTCTACTGAACACCAACAAGAACTGACAAGTAGCAGATGAATTCATCCTGCAGATCATAGACCAGTGATACCCAGGAAAAAAGACTCCTGTCTCAGTAGAATCCTGACATCCTCACTCCTTCTCATGGAGCAGAGGAGGGAAGACTGCCCCTCCCCCGCACCAGACATCATCTTTGATACTGAGAATGGCCAGGCTGAGCAACTAGCTACAACTCAGGCCTTGGAAGAAAGAAAAGAGTCATTTAGCAGGTCACAGGAATCTGACCTGACCTTCCAGGCTCAGATGCACTCAGGAGAAACTCACCTAGCGCAAGCAGAGAGAGTTCTGCCCCCCCCCCAGAGGAGTGACTATCTTCACTGGGTTAACAGAACCAGAGGATGCCCCTACCTACAGCAGCCTAGACAATCAATTGAAATTCAGTAAACATACACCTTGAGAATGGATCTAGGCTGGGTTCTGGGAGTGTCTCAGGAGCTAGCCCCTCAGGGAAAAGATAATGTTTGCTGAAATGCCCCAACCCTAAACAGAACTTAGCCTCATCATAGCATCTCCAAAATAGAGAAAACCACCATCTTTCTCTTTCGTGATACTCAAAGCAGATCTCCCTCCCACTGAACTAGCCTGAAGGAGGATCACAAAATCCTAGATAAAGCAGAGCATTTTATTGACTGCTTAAACAAACTGATGTAAGAAATCAATCAAGCCACAGGAAAACCAAACACCACAAGCAGACCAGACACGAAGAGACTGGTTACAGACAAAGGGGAGACACAGGATCTTCTCATTCCTCACCCCTCGCCCCCCAAAAAATTAAAGAACTCTTTTTGGTACCATTTTTTAATTGTTTTCTATTAATCATTTTTTTCTTCTTCTCCTAATCTTTATTTTAGGTGTGTGTGTGTGTGTGTGTGTGTGTGTGTGTGTGTGTGTGTGTGTGTGTGTGTGTTGTGTGTATGCTTTTTGAAAAAATCGCTATTGACCTTTGGTCCTTTTTAATTTTTTGTATTTTTTTGTCTTTCTTTTTTTTGCGTGACTTAATTGCTGTTTTGCCTCATCCCCAGATAAATACCCATCATCGTTTATTAGAACTTATCCCTTATTGTGTATATAATTAATCCAGAAATGTATTACTTAATTCACAAACTTTTAGGCTTAACATTTTTTTTGTCTTTTTATTCCCCCAGGGCTGAGCACCGAACCCAGGGCCTTGCACACGCTGGGCAGGTGCCCTTCCTCTGGGCTAAACCCGCAGAAACAGGCTTAACATTTTAATAGAAGTATTATATCTTTATAACATATAATTTTCAAGTAAATACTTTTAAGAATTTTTATTTTTTAGTTTTTCATGTCTCGTTTCTATCATCCCACTCTTGTCATCCTATCCTTTTCTTCTCTCAATATCACTTTTTAAAGTCACATAATTTTTAAGTGTTTCACTTTTTAAATTTAAATTTTTCTTTTTCCATTTTTGATTTTCTTCTTTTTAATTTCTCTCCTGTCATTCTGTCCAAGCCCTTTCCCTCTCTGAGATTAGGACTTGGTTAAATTTACTTTAACCTCTCCACATACTTCTAATCCTATTTTACCCCACATTTCTCCCTAAACATAATTTTTTCTGATTTGAAAAATTCGTCTTTGCTGTTCTTAGCCCATTAATGCATAGTTGTTTGATGTTGAATAGATTGTATCTGTTGAACTAGGTTGTATCTACAGCCATTTTGACTGTGCAACTATAGGACTTTGGTTGATGCTTGCCTTAAAATAGTGTTTTAGAAAAAAATTGGTGTCACTTTCATATCAAGTGTGCAGAACAAGCCGGAAAACAGGAGAAAAATGGCAAGTGTGGGTATATCAACTCTCATTCATGATAATCCAGTGACAAAACAGTTAATGAATAATCTAGAGGAGAAGTCCCACAAAGAACTAAAAACACTACTGGTAAACGTGGTGAATGAAAAGACTGAAAGCTTGCAAAGGACTCAGTTTGAACGTGATAGGGAGAGAGAGGAAGCAAACCAAACAACAGGAATCTCGTGACTGTGAGGAAACTACTCAAAGATTGATACAGTAATTGCGTTAACAGGTTGAGAACAAAGAGAAATAAAGGAATTGCGTGAGCAGGCTGAGAACAGTCAAAGAGAAAGAAAGGAATTGTGACAGCAGGAAGAGAACAGACCAAGAGAGACACAGGAATTGCGTGAGCAGGCTGAGAGAAGTCAAAGAGAACTACAGGAATTGCATGAACGTGAGGAAGCTAATCAAAGAGTAGCAAAGGAATTGTAACAGTAGTATGAGAATAGACAAAGATCAATAGAGGCATTCATGGAATCCAAAAACAGACATCTGAAGGAATTCAGAGAGACCACAAAGGGAATGCTGAATGGAGCCCGACAGCAGGAATGGGAATCCAAGTAAACCATAACCAATCAACTAAGTGATTTGAGAACACCAAATTAAGGAAGTAAAGAAGTTCACACAAGATCTAAAACAAAGCTCCAACAAAGAATCTGAAGCCTACAAAGCTGACCAATTAAAAGAAAAAGAAATAAAAAACCAAGTAGAAAGAATAACAGTCGGTTAGATAAATGGGGGAAGATGGAGGAGGAGAAGCTGGAATCTGAACAAGCTCTCGCATAGAAAGCAGTTTTAGAGTTCCAGTGAACAGTCCTAAGCCAGAGAATCACACCAAGTGTGCCATCACAGGACAGAGAGTTAGACAAGAGAGGGGAAGCCAAGGAAACACATCAGCTGCCGCTGCGGCGGCAGGGTCGCAACGGCGACCACCGCTGCGGGGTCATACCTGAGACACAGAGAGTCCGGGACGAAGGAGCCAGACGCAGCGGACGAGCGGATTCTACTCAACACCAACAAGAACCGACAAGGAGCAGACATCTTCATCCTGATGTTTGCAGACCAGAGACGACCCAGGATACAAGACTCGGCGTGAGTACAAGCCCGACGTCCTCACTCCTTCTCAGGGAGCAGAGGAGGGAAGGCCACCCCTCCCCCCCAGCACCGGTGATCTCCATCTTGGATACCGACAAAGCGTGGAGGAGTTGCTAGCTCCAGCTCAGGCCTTGGAATAAAACGAGTCATTTAGCAGGTCACAAGAACTTAACGGCGAAGTGACCTGCCAGACTCAGCTCCATCCAGGGAAAAGTCACCCAGCTCAGGCGCCAGCCATTGGAGTGCCTTGCCTCACAGGGTAACCAGAGCCAGAGGCTGCCCCTCCCTCTAACAGCCACCACAATCAATTGAAAAACAGAAACCCTGAGAATGGCTCCAGGCTGGGTGCTGTGAGCTTTATCACAAAATAGCCCCAGGAAAAAGCTACGGTTTGCTGAAAGGCCTCAACTCTACCCAGAACCTTGCCTCATCACCACATCCCCCTCTTTTGTGATTCTCAAAACAGATCACCCTGCCAGAAAACTAACCTGGGAGGGGGATCTCAAAATCTTGGGTAAAGCAGAGCTTTTTTCTGCCTCTTCCAACCAACCGACTTAAGAAACCAATCAAGCCACAGGACCTCAAGCTGACCAGAGATTCCAACAAACAAAAGACTGGTTACAGACAAAAGGAGATACAGGATTCTTCCAACTCCTCCCCCCCCCAAAAAAATCAAAAGACTTGTTTTTCTGTTTTTCTTTTTTTTTCTTCTTCTTCTTTTCTTTTTTTTGCTTGTTTTTTGTTTTTTGATACCATATATATATATATATATATATATATATATATATATATATATATATATATAATATTTTCCCTTCTAAAAATTTTATTAATCTTTAATTTTTGCCTCTTCTGAAAAAATAATTGTTTTCCAGTAACTTTTTTTTTCTCATCTTATAATTTTTATTTTAGGAATATGTGAATGAGCGTTTTCCTTTCTTTTCTTGTCTTCTTTCTCTTTTTCTTTCTTTCTTAATTATCTTTTTGTTTTTTGTCTAGCTCTACTGAACTACTGATCTTTTCTTCTCCCTTTCCCATCCTTAAAGTTTTTCACATCTCCTCTATGTCCCTCCCCTTCTCTGAACATATTCACATTCCTTTCTAAATAGACGGTCTTTTAACCTCTATAATAACATTAATTTTTACGTTTCTATTTTTTTCTGGTCTCTCTTCATTCCCCTTTCCGTCTCTTCTTTTTCTCTCTCTCTCTACTTGCATCCTACCCAACCCATTTCCTGCATTGTGATTAGGACATAGTTAACTCTCCCTGTGCCTCCCCACACCAATCTATTCCTATTTTTTACCCACATCTCTCACTAATCCTAATAATTTCTGGTTTTCCAAATTCTTTTCTGCGGTTCGAAGTCCTTTAACATATAGTTGTTTGAAGTTGAATAGATGTATCTGTTGAACTAGATTGTATCTGTAGACTATTGACTGTACAAACGCAAACTTTGGTTGATGGTTGCCTTAAGATAGTGTTCTAGCACAAAACTGGTGCAATCTTCAACTCAAATCGGCCGAGTAAGCCGGAAAAACACAAGAAAAATAGCAAATTCGGGTATCTCAATTCCCAATCTTGATAATCAGGGATTAGAACAGATAAAGAATAATCCAGAAGAGAGTTCCCAAATAGCTCTACAAACCCTAATAGCAAACATGATAAATGAGAAGTTTGAGAATGTACAAAGGACTCTGTATTAGCGTGATAGGGAGAGAGGAAGCATCCCAGAAGTTTATACAGGAATATCATAAGCGTGAGGAAGCTACTCAAAAACTGATACAGGATTTGCGTGAACAACTTGAGAATATTCAAAGAGAAAGGGAGGAATGGCGTGAGCAGGCAGAGAACACTCAAAGAGAACTGCAGGAATCCCACGAACGGGAGGAAAGAGAACTGCAGGAATCCCACAGACGGGAGGAAGCTAATCAAAGAGTAATTCAGGAATTGAGAGACCAGGTAGAGAATACAAAAAGATCACTAAAGGCATTCATGGAATTCATTTACAAAGAGCTGAAGGAAGTCAGGGAGACCACAAAGGGATTGCTGAATGGAACCCAACAGAAGGAATGGGAGTACAAAGAAACCATTACCAATCAACTAAGTGATTTGAGAACAAACACTGAACACCAAATTAAGGAAGTAAAGAAATTCATACAAGACCTAAAACAGAGCTTCAACAAAGAACTTGAAGCCATCAAAGCTGACCAATTATAAGGAAAAAGATAAAAAACAAAGTAGAGAGTCTTGACAGCAGGTTAGACCATGCAGAAGATCGAATCTCAAGGATTGAAGACAGCCTAGATATTATAGAGAAAGAACATACAACCATCCAAGACAAGTCCAAGAAATATGATAGGTCAATCCAACACCTGGAACACACCATCAGAAGGCCCAATCTAAGGATAATGGGTGTAGAGGAGCACCTAGAAACAGAAGTTAATGGTCTAGGAAATTTGTTTAACAGGATCCTAGCAGAGAACTTCCCAAACATACAAAAAGATAGGCCTATTCAGATACAAGAAGCTTTTAGAAATCCATATAGACCAGACCAGAATAGGACATCTCACCGTCACATTATAATCCACACAGGATCAACCCAGACCAAGGAAAAGATCCTTAAAGCTGTCAAGGAGAAAAAATTAATCACCTATAAAGAGAAAACAATTAGAATTACCTCAGATTTCTCAGCAGAGACAATCAAAGCAAGAAGAGCGTGGAATGACGTATGCCATGCCCTAAAAACAAACAAGTATCAACCAAGAATACTGTACCCAGCTAAACTCTCCTTCCTAACTGAAGGCCAAATAAAAACCTTCCATAGCAAAGAAAAATTGAAACAATACATCTCCACCAAAACAGCCCTACAAAAGATTCTTAAAGATGTCCTACACATAGAAAACCAACAAGACCGCAACAAAGGCCAAGAAACTGCACCCAAACTGAGAATCCAAGAACCTTAGGAAGAACCCAGTTTTCGCAGCCCCCAAGAAGGTGGATAACATGGCAGGAACTCCCAAAAACCTCTCAGTCCTATCTCTTAACGTTAACGGACTGAACTCTCCAATTAAGAGACATAGACTGTCTAGTTGGAATAAAAAACAAGACACTTCTATCTGCTGCCTGCAGGAGTCACATCTTGCCCATAAAAACAAACACATTTTCATATGCTAAAGGATGGAACAAAATCTACCAAGCAAACGGCCCTCATAAACAGGCGGGAGTTGCAATCCTAATATCAGATAAAATAGACTTCAAATTAAAATTCGTGAGAAGAGATAAAGAATGTCGCTACATACTAATTAAAGGATCTCTCCTTCAGGAGGATATTACAATTCTAAATATCTATTCGCTAAAGAATGGAGCACCCAAATTTATCAAAGAAACACTACTTTCGCTCAAATCCCATATAGATCCAAAGATATTAATTGTTGGGGATTTTAACACACCACTCTCCCCACTAGATATATCAACTCGGCAAAAACTCACCAGAAAAAACGCAGATCTAAACAGCTGCATAGATTAACTAGACTTAACAGACATTTACCGAACATTTCACCCAGCAGGATCAGAATACACGTTCTTCTCAGCCGCACATGGAACGTTTTCTAAAATAGACCACATTTTAGGCCACAAAGCAAACTTGTCTAAATTCAGAAACATTGAAGTTATACCTTGCATTCTCTCTGACCACAAGGGAATAAAATTAGAACTCAACACCAAAAGCCACCAAAGAAAGTGCGGTATCACATGGAGGCTGAACAACACACTGCTGAATCATGAGTGGGTCATGGAAGAGATTAGAAAGGAAATGCAAATGTTCATGCTATTCAACAAAAATGAACACACAAATTACCAGCTCCTCTGGGACACAGCAAAGGCAGTACTCAGAGGCAAGTTTATATCTCTGAGATCCTGCATCAACAAATTGGAGAGATCTGAAACTAACAATTTAATGACACATCTAAACCTCCTTGAAAAAGAGCAGCAAGATAAACCCCAATCCAGAAGACGGAAAGAAATAATCAAAATTAAATGAATTAGAATCCAAAAAAAACTATAGAAAGAATCAACAAAACAAAGAGTTGGTTCTTCGAAAAACTTAACAAAATTGACAGACCCTTAGCAAACCTTATCAGAAAAAGGGGAGAACACACCCAAATTAATAAACTCAGAGATGAGAATCAAAACATCACCACGGAAACAACCAAGATTCAGAACATTATAAGGGAATTCTTCTCAAAACTTTATGCTAATAAGTTTGAGAACTTGACAGAAATGGACCTTTTCCTAGCAAATATTGACATGCCAAAACTAAACCAAGATGAGTTAAACCAGCTTAACAGGCCCATATCAAGCATTGAAATAGAAAGAGCAATAAGAGACCTCCCAGCTAAGAAAAGTCCAGGACCAGATGATTTTCCAGCTGAATTTTACAAGGCCTTCAAAGCAGAGCTCACACCAATACTCCTCCAACTCTTCAATGAAATTGAAAGAGAAAGCTCACTACTGAACACATTCTATGAAGCCATCATAACCCTCATCCCAAAACCAGGCAGGGACTCATCAAAGAAAGAGAACTATAGACCCATTTCTTTGATGAACTTTGATGTAAAACTTCTCAACAAAATTTTGGCCAATCGACTTCAACAATTCATCCAGAAAATCATACACCATGATCAAACAGGATTCATTTCAGGGATGCAAATCTGGTTCAATATACACAAATCAATTAATATTATTCATCACATCAATAGGAGCAAGAATAAGAACCACATGGTTAACTCAATACATGCAGAAAAAGCATTTGACAAGATCCAACACCCCTTTATGATGAAGGTTCTGGAAAAATTAGGAATCCATGGATCATTCCTCAATACATTAAAGGCCGTATATGACAAACCTACAGCCAGCATTATACTCAATGGTGAAAAACTGAAGCCATTTCCTCTTAACTCAGGAACAAGACAAGGATGCCCACTCTCTCCACTTCTCTTCAATCTAGTATTAGAATGTCTAGCTACAGCAATAAGACAAGATGCAGACATAAAGGGGATCCAAATAGGGAAAGAAGAAATAAAACTCTCCCTCTTTGCAAATGACATGATCTTGTATTTAAAGAATCCCATAGACTCCACTCCCAAATTACTCAAGCTGATTCAAACCTTTGGCAAAGTAGCAGGTTATAAAATTAACCCCCCAAAATCAATGGCTTTTCTATATGCCAACAATGAGAAAAGTGTGGCTGAAATTAGGAAAGCAACTCCATTTGTAATAGCCCCACAAAAAATAAAATACCTAGGAATTAACTTAACCAAAGAAGTGAAGGACCTCTATGATGAAAATTTAAAATCTTGAAAAAGGAAATCAACACAGAAGTTAAAAAATGGCAAAACCTCCCATGCTCCTGGATTGGCAAGATTAACATCGTGAAAATGGCAATACTTCCCAAGACTATCTACAAATTCAATGGGATACCTATCAAAATTCTACCCTCCTTCTTCAAGGAAATAGGAGAGGCAATCCAAAAATTCATATGGAACAATAAAAGACCCCAAATAGCAAAAACGCTTCTCAATGGAAAGAACACTGCTGGAGGAATATCAATACCAAATTTCAAACTCTACTATAAAGCCATAGTAATCAAAAAAGCTTGGTATTGGCATAAGAACAGACCTCAGGACCAATGGAATAGAATTGAAAACCCAGAAGTGAAGCTACAGACCTATAGCCATCTAATCTTCGATAAGGAAGCTAAAACAATAGAATGGAAGAAAGACAGCCTCTTCGGTAAATGGTGCTGGCAAAATTGGTTAACTACATGTAGAAAACTAAAGCTAGATCCTTATATATCACCCTGCACCAGAATCAACTCCAAATAGATCAAAAACCTTGAACTCAAAGCAGACACTCTGAAAACATTACAGGATGGAATAGGAGAAACCCTAGGTCTCCTTGGCTCAGGCCGAATTTTTCTGAATAGAGACCCGGAAGCACAAAAAATCAAAGAATGGTTGGACAAATGGGATTGCATAAGGTTGCAGAGCTTCTGCAGGGCAAACGACATAGCTAGCAAGATCAATAGAAAGCCCACGGATTGGGAGAAGATCTTTACTAGCCATACAACGGACAAGGGTCTCATATCTCAAATATACTTGGAACTCAAAAAATTAAACCACCCAACAACAAATCCTCAAAGAAAAAACTGCCCAATAAATAAGTTGGCGAAAGACTTAAAGAGAAGCTTCTCTGAAGAAGAAAGAAGGATGGCCAATAGACACATGAAGAAATGTTCAACATCCCTAGCCCTAAAAGAAATGCAAATCAAAACAACATTTAGATATCACCTCACTCCAGTTAGAACAGCAAAAATCAAGAACTCTAACAACAACAGATGCTGGAGGGGATGTGGACAGAAAGGAACCTTACTTCATTGTTGGTGGGAATGTAAACTTGTTCAACCACTTTGGAAAGCAGTATGGAGGTTCCTCAACAGACTTCACATAGATCTCCCCTATGATCCAGCAATCCCACTTTTGGGCATTTACCCAAATGTTTACAAACAAGACCACACTAAAGCTACCAGCACAACTATGTTTTTTGCAGCATTATTTACCATAGCTAAGATATGGAACCAACCCCGATGCCCCTCAGTAGATGAATGGATCAAGAAAATGTGGTATATATACACAATGGAATTCTATGCCTCCATCAGAAAGAATGACATTTCCCCATTTGTTAGGAAATGGAAAGGCTTGGAAAAAATTATATTAAGTGAAGTAAGCCAGGCCCAAAGAAGCATAGCTCCCATGGTTTCCCTTATTTGCAATATCTAGTATAGGTATGAGTCAAGCGGAAAAGGTCAGATAATGTGATGTTAGGAAAATGAACCCTTAAATATGTATTTTAATGTTTTCGTTTCTTTCATGCATGTGTTTCTAACGCATTTATAAGATTATTTCTTTGTTGCTTTGTATGTCCCTCCCCCACAGTGTAACCCCCGATTTCACTATATTTGATGTCAGTATAACATGTGGAGGAGATGGGGACAAACAAGTCGTTTAAGGATTCAGGTGGACCTGTTGCAACCATGAGAAGTACAAAATGTCATGTCAAAACCAACTTTACAATGTCGGTGTTGGGGGGGGAAGGGGGGTATAATTGAGTGGGGGGAGGGGGGAGGCTGGGAAGGGAGGTGAAGGGTAAACAAAGGAGGAGGCTGCAATGCTTGGTAAGAAATGTATGCATTATCCTGCCCATGTAATTGTAGCCCCTCTGTACAGTATGTTCTCAAATAAAATAAAATTAAATTAAAAAAAAAAAGAATGTAGAGAATGGGGGGTGGGGAAGGGGCGAGAAGGAGAAGGATTGGGATTGGGGGGGAGAGGGGAGGCGGGGAAGGGATGTGAAGGGTAAATCAAAGGAGAGGCTGCAATGCTTGGTAAGAAATGTACGCATTATCCTGCCCATGTAATTGTAACCCCTCTGTACAGTATGTTCACAAATAAAATAATATAAAATTTAAAAAAAATAAAAAAAGAAAAAAAGAATGTATAGAATCAAAAAAAAACCAATAGGTTATTTAATGCAGTAGATCGAATCTCAGGGATTGAAGAGAGCCTAGGTATTAAAAAGAACTTACAACTATCCAAGACAAATCGAAGAAACATGATAGATCTATTCAACATTTGGAATAGACAATCAGAAGGCCTACTCTGAGGACAATTGGTGTAGAGGAACACCTAGAGACAGAAGTTAATTGTCTAGGAAATTTGTTTAACAGGATCCAAGCAGAGAACTTTCCAAACATACAAAAAGATACGCCTATTCAGATACAAGATGCTTGTAGAACCCCAAATAGACCACACCAGAACAACACTTCCCACTGTCACATTATAATCCACTCAGGATCAATTAAGACCAAACATAAGTTCCTAAAACATGTCAAGGAGAAAAGATCAATCACCTATAAAGGAAAACCAATTAGAATCATCTCATATTTTTCAGCAGAGATAATTAAAGCAAGAAGAGCCTGGAAAGCTGTATGTCATGCCCTGAAGACCAACAATTTTCAACCAAGAATACTGTACCCAGCTAAACTCTCCTTCATAACCGAAGGTCAAATAAAAACCTTCCATAGCAAAGAAAAACTGAAAAATATATCTCTACCAAACCAGCCCTACAAAAAATACTTAAAGATGCCCTACACATAGAAAACCAACAAGACCACAATAATGGCTAAGAAACCACACCCAAACTGAGAATCCAAAACCATAGGAAGAACCAAGTTTCCACAGCCCCCACAGAGGTGGATAGCCTGGCAGGAGCTACCAAACACCTCTCAGTCCTAGCTCTCAACATTAATGGACTTAAAGCTCCAATTTAGCGAAACAGTCTGTCTAGTTGGATGAAAAAGCAAGATAATTCTATCTCTTGCCTTTAGGAGTCACACCTTGCCCATAAAAACAAACACATTTTGGTAATGAAAGGCTAGAATAAAATCTACCAAGCAAATAGCTTCCATAAACAGGAAGGAGTTGCAATAATAATATCAGATAAAATATGCTTCAAATTAAAATTCGTGTAAAGAGTTAAAGAAGGTGGCTACATACGACTTATGGGTTCTCTACTTCAGGAGGATATTACAATCCTAAATATGGAATCGCCAAACAATGGAGCACCCAAATTTATCCAAGAAACACTATTTTCCCTCAGATCTCACATAGATCCAAAGACATTAATTGTTGAGAATTTTAACACACCGCTATCCCCACTATATAGATCAAATCGGCAAAAAATCAACAGAGAAACCACAGATCTAAACAACTGCATAGATCAACTAGATTTAACAGACATCAGAATACAGGTTTTACTCGGCAGCACATGGAACATTTTCCAAAAGAAATCACAGTTTACGTCACAAAACAAACTTGTCCAAATTCAGAAACACTGAAGTTACACCTTACATTTTGTCAGACCACAAGGGAATAAAATTAGAACTCAACACCAAAAGCCACCAAAAAAGTCTTGTAACAAATAGAGGTTGAACAACACACTGTTGAATAAACAGGGGGGTCATGGAAGAGATTAGAAAGGAAATTCAAATGTCCATGATATTCAACAAAAATGAACACAGAAATTACCAGCTCCTCTGGGACACAGCAAAGGCAGTACTCAGAGGCAAGTTTATAGCTCTGAGTTCCTACACCAACAAATTAGAGATATCTGAAACCAACCATTTAATGAGACATCTGAACCACATTGACAAAGAGCAGCAAGATAAACTCCAATTCAATAGATAGAAAGAAATAATTAACATTAAATCAGAGTTAAAAGAATTAGAATAAACAAAAAACAGAAAGAATCAACAAAACAAAGAGTTGGTTCTTTGAAAAAATTAACAAAATTGACAGACCCTTAGCAAATCTTATCAGAAAATGAAGGAACACACCCAAATAAATAAAGTCAGAGATGAGAATGGAAACATCACCACGGAAACAACCAAGATTCTGAACATTTTAAGGGAATATTTTCAAACCTTTATGCTAATAAGTTTGAAACTTGGCAGAAATGGAACTTTTGCTAGCAATTATCAACATGCAAATACTAAAACAAGATGGGTTAAAACATCTTAAGGGGCCCATATCAAGCGTTGAAATAGACACAGCAATAAGAGACCTCCCATCTAAGAAAATCCCAGGACCAGATGGATTTTACAGCAGAATTGTACAAGACCTTCAAAACAGAGCTCACACCAATACTCCTCTAATTCTTCAATGAAATTGAAAGAGAAAGTTCACTACCAAACTCATTCCATGAAGCCATCATAACCTTCATCCCAATACCAAGCAGGGAATCATCAAAGAAAGAGAACTATAGACCCATTTCTTTGATGAACATTGATACAAAATTTTCAACAAAATTTTGGCCAATCGAATTCAACACTTCATCCAAAAAATCATACACCACTATCATACAGGATTCATTTCAGGGATGCAAACCTGGTTCAATGTACACAAATCAATTAATATAATTTATCATATCAACAAGAGCAAGGATTAAAACCACATGGTTATCTCAACAGCTGCAGAAAAAGCACTGGACCCGATCCAAAACCCCTTTATGATAAGGGTTCTGGAAAAATTAGGTATCTATGGAACATTCCTCAATACAATAAAAGCTGTATATGGAAAACCTACAGCCAGCATTATAATTAATGGTGAAAAACTACAGCCATTTCCTCTTAACACAGGAATGACACAAGGATGTCCACTCTCAACTTCTCTTCAATTTAGTATTAGAATACCTAGCTACAGAAATAAGACAATATGCCAACATAAAAGGGATGCAAATAGGGAAAGAAGAAGTAAAATACTCCCTCATTGCAGATTACATAATCTTGTACTTAAGGAATCCCACGGACTCCACTCCCAAATTACTCAAGCTAATTCAAAACGTGGGCAAAATAGAAGGGTATAAAATTAATCCTCAAAAATCAATGGCTTTTCTATATGCCAACAATTAGAAAAGCGTGGCTCAAATCAAGAAAGGGTTTCCATTTGTAATAGCCCCACAAAAATAAAATACCTAGGAATTAACTTAACCAAAGAATTAAAGGACTTCTATGATGAAAACTTTAAAAATCTGAAAAAGGAAATCAAAATAGAACTTAGAAAGTGGCAAAACCTCCCATGCTCCTCGATAGGAAGGATGAACATTGTGAAATGGCAATATTTCCCAAGACTATCTACAAGTTCAATGCCATACCTATCAATATTCCTACCGCCTTCTTCAAGGAAATAGAAGAGGCAATCCAAAAATTCATATGGAACAACAAAAGACCCCCAATTGCAAAAAGTGATCCTTAACAGAAAGAACGGTGTTGGAGGAATATCAATACCAAATTTCAAACTCTACTACAAAGCCATAGTAATTTAAACACTTTTGTACTGGCACAAGAAAAGACCTCAGGAACAATGGACTAGAATTGAAAACCCAGAAATGAACCTACAGACCCATAATCATCTAAGATTCGATAAAGGTCTAAAAAGATAAAATTGAGGAAAGACAGGCTGATCAGAAAATGGTACCAGCAAAATTGGTTAATCACTTGTTGAAAATTAAGGCTAGATCCTTATATATCACGCTGTACCAGAATCAACTCCAAATGAATCAAAGACCTCGGAGTCAAAGCAAATATTCTTTAAACATTACCTAGAAAGCCTAGGTCTCCTTGACAAAGGCTGAATTTTTCTGAAAAGAAACCCAGAAGCAAAACAAATGAAAGAAAGTTTGGACAAATGGGATTGCATGCAATTGCAGAGTTTCTGCATGGCAAAGGACATAGCTAGAAAGATCACTAGAAAGCCCACGGAATCGGAGATGATCTTCACTAGCCATACAACCGACAAGGTTTTCATATCTAAAACAGACCTGGAAATCAAAAAAATAAATCCCCAACACAAATACTCAAAGAAAATACTGCCCAATAAATAAGTGGGCTAAAGACATAAAGAGAAACTTCTCTGAAGAGGAAAGGAGGATGACCAATAAACGCATGCAGAAATGCTCAACGTCCCTAGCCATAAAAGAAATGTAAATCAATCAACATTATTATATCACCTCACCCAAGTTAGAATGGCTATAATCAAGAACTCTAATAACAACAGATGCTGGAGGGGATGTGGACAAAAGGGAACCTTAATGCATGGTTAGTGGGAGTGTATTCTTGTTCAACCACTTTGGAAAGTAGTATGGAGGTTCCTCCAAAGACTCCACATAGAGCTTCCCTATGATCGAGCAATCCCACTTTTGGGCATTTACCCAAATGATCACAAACTAGACCATAAAAAAGCTACCAGCACAAATATATTTATTGCAGCTTTACCATAGCTAAGATATGGAGCCAACCCAGATGCCCCTCAGTAGATGAATGGATCAAGAAAATGTGGTATATATATACAATGGAATTCTATGTCTCTATCTGAAAGAATGATATTGCCCCATTTGTTAGGAAATGGAAAACTTGGAAAAAATTATATTAAGTGAAGTAAGCCAGGCCCAAAGTAACATAGGTCCCATGGGTTCCCTTATTAGCAATTACTAGTGTATGTCTGAGACACGCAGAAATTGTTAGATAAGTTGATGTTAGGTGAAATGAACCCGAAAATAAGAATTCAAATTTTTTCCTTTCCTGTAATTATTTCTAACATATTTATAAGATTATTTCTTTGTTACTTTGTATGTCCCTCCCGCATGGTATAACCCCTGTTTTCACTGTATTTGATGTTGGTATCATTTGTGGAGGGGAAGGGAAAAATTTTTTAAAATATGGATACAGGTGGACCTATCAATGTAAGTTTTTTCCATCATAAACACAATTTTACAGAAACAAGATGAATAGCAATTTAGGAAACAATAAGGTTTCCTTGTTACAAATAGGCAACCAAGGATATATGCCTGTCTTAAGATTGCATCATTAATTACTTAAATTTACAGGACACTACATGCTTCAGCAGCACATTTACCCAAATTACAATACAGAGATTAACATGGCTCTTGCACAAGGATGATATGAAAATTTGTGAAGAAATGAAAAACAGTTACTAAACAGTTGATTACAAATATACAAGTGTAATTATACATGTAATTCATAGGAATAAAAGTTAGTTTTACACCATTCAATCTTCACCTTTTTATAAAGGCCTTTACATTGCATAACCTTTATAAAAGTTTTGAAATTAAATAACATTTTCATTTTATCCCAAAGAAATAAAATTCTATAAGGACGTAGGAATTAAAGGAATCTTAAACCTTTTCTATATGGAATGCAATCTGAAAGGACACATTAATGAACCTATATATTATAAAACAATGTCGAATTCAAAGTATTATATCTAGGAGAGAATGAACTAGATGATGGATATTATACAAACAGAATACTAAATATTTTAAAATATACTTTTTTCAGACAAGCACCAGAAATATCTTTAGTTTCTCTACTACTCATTTCAACAGATAAGTTAAAATTATTTCTTATTAAAAAATCACAAACGCTACAGAAATAATTATAGATGTATACAAAAAACTTGAATGTATATTGACATCAAAGTCAGGCAATTCACTTGGAAGAATACCATGGAATTCATGAATGTTTAAAGTAAGATATTGCTGTTGCTTTGTATTGTGAAAATATTTTGTATGGACACATAGGATGAACTGGCAATTTTGAAATTTAAGAAATTTACCCACACCATTAGGACTTAGGAGAACAATTTGTACAGCTTTCCACAACATCAAAGAGGTAGTGATACATACTTATTCTTTTGGCAATATCAAATGAAGTTTCTTCCAAGTTTTGCTTCAGACCTGGTTTGATATAATGGTTCAACAGAAGGAGATCTAGCATAACTTTGCTATTTCTATTCCCAGCAGCAAAATGCAAGGGGGTCAAGAGGCCTTTAGTCTGGCCATTGGTATCTGCATCATGATGAAATAAAGAAGCCACTCTGTTATTATTCCATGTATAAGTACTGTGCAGGGGTGTCCAGCCATTCACAATTATTACATGAATATCTACCTTGAGCCCCCAACTAATGGACAATGTCTAAGTGTCCACTGAATGCTTCTCGATGAAGAGGGGTGTACTCATCGTCATCACTAGTATTCACATGAGTGGCCTTTTTGGAAAGTAGTCTCTGCACTGTAGTAAGGCGATTATTTTCAGCAGTCCAAAGAAGAAATTTGCTTGGATCCTATTCCATTTTTCTCTTGCAATTGATACCATTTCTCACTTTTTCATCTTCTTAATCATCTTCATCAGAATTGTCTAGCCAGAGACTTTGAGTGCCAGTGAGTATGAGGTGTCCATGTATTTCCCCAATAGTTCACATTTGATGAACTGGTCAGAAATATCCGGTGAATTTTTGGCATCTGTTTTTTTCACTATTATTTATTTTCTCTTTATTCATTTTTACTATTCTAAATTATTCTAACTGGAGAGAAGGGAATTGATAGAGAGCACAGGAAAGATTTTCCTCCGTATTCAAAGGTACAGACTGAAAATGAGGACCAGTGGTGTCTTCATGTGCAGCTTATTTTAGGAATGAGAAAATAGGAAATAATGCCTTCCATGTAAATTATTTGGGAAATGGCCGAGCAGAAAGTTAAATGATGCAACCAAAAATATAAAAGCAAAATAAATTAGGATAATTATGAAGCAATCATATTACCTATGAGAACCATGAAAGGGGAGAGAGGAAGAGACAGATGTGCAATGATATAGCTAGCCAAGAAATTCATCCCTCTGATCAATTTATAGAGCAAACAATTTCATTTTTTAAAAGAGATGGAAATAGAATTTAAGATCAGATGTCTCCATTGTTTTTAATTATATTCTTATTATCTTAAATACTTGGACAATGGAATTTCCATTCAACAAATCCGTTTTTTTAAGTATAATGGATCTTTATATAACTTTTCCACATCCTTTCAAACCTCACCCCACTTTAATTTTTTCTAGTTTCATACTATCTGCATTGAATAATATACTTTCACTCTCTTCTTCCATAACTCTCTTTATTCCTTCCTTTTGACTTCCCCTCACACCTTCCAAGTGATAGTTTACTGACATATATTTTGTTGGATTAAAAGTTCAATTTTATAAGAAAATACACTTTTGAAATACTCCTCTGCAAATATCATGCTTTGGTTAATATTTTTGTGTAAACTTGTATGAAGTTCTAGCTTCCAAATATGAGACATATGGGTTCTTTGTTTGTCTGGCTCTGACTTAGCTCATTAATATATTTTTAGATCTATCCATTTCGTTTCAAATAATGTAACAGTCTTCAAAATGGATAGGTGCAATCCAATTGTGTATATGTGCCACACTTTCTCCAACCATCACTCCTCCAAAGGGCATCTGGGCTGTTTCCGTAACTTTGCTACGATGAATAGTGGAGCAATGAACATGGTTGTGACAATGATTTTACTGTAACCTTTTGGAAGAATTCATCACTACCATTATGGGAACAATCCTCTAGCCAGTTTTCCAGAATAAGCACATCCTTCCCTTCATCCTCATCCCAATGTATTGCAAGTCTTCAAAAACACACTTCCCCCTACAGGTCTCAATAAACTAAAACCACACTGTGCCCATATTCTTTCAATACATTATATCATAAATGTACATATAATTTAGTGAGAACCTTCTATGTACTTTCCTAATGTGAGAATGAGGGACATGACAGAGTAAAAGTAAGAAGTATGCAATTTAATTAGCTATTATCACATTTAAAATCATTTTCAGCTCTAATTCATAGCCTCACATAATATTATTATAATCTTTATTTGGTTACTTCATCTAACCCATAATTTGTAACAGGTGAGTTAAAAACAAAGGCTAAAAGTGTGGTTTGATTTTGACACATGTGTGAGGTTGCACAATATGGGCAAATAGATGGATTGGAATTAATAGCTCTTATCCATTTTGTTAACGTAGAGATGGTTTTCCCAAAGTGATTTTCGCAATTCGTATTCCATTCACCAACAAGACGTGATAATTTCCTTTGTTTTGCTCCTTATTAATTTTAGTTTACATTTTATTTTATAATGGATGATTTCATAAATCTACTGTAGATACAAAAATATGTTAAAGTATTTCTATCTGTATGCATTGATATATACAAACACACATATATTACACAGGTTATAATGATAATGAATAATTTCAAGAACTGTACAATTTACTAAATTATGAAAAATATCTGCGGCTATTGCCTGGCATCCTGGTTGCTCGGGAGGCTGAGATCTGATTATCATGGTTTGAAGCCATCCTGGGCAGGAATGTCCAGGAGCCTCTTATTACCAAACAACCAAAAGAAAATCAGAATTGGAACTGTGGCTCAAAGTAGTAAAATTGTAGCTTTGCGAGAAAAATCTCAGGGACATCATCCAGGTTCTTAGTTCAAGAAGTACAATCTACCCAAATAAAATCTATTCAATTTACACCTGTGTAAGTAAAGTAATTCCATCACCCAAATGCACAACCATGCTCATTTGCAAGGTAACTCTATTTTGTCTGAAGTACCACAAAACATTTTCACTTAAGTTGAAAGCATTGTACCATGGGTATATTCTATCTCTCTCATGCATTTTTCCACTCAAATACTCAAATGTTACAATTATTCCACTTATTTAAAATCATAGCTTTTTACTTTAATACCCATAATATTAGAGTTTGAATTGAGTGTCTTGTGCCCCCTAAATGGGTGTTCTTACCACTTTGTCATGTCTCCAGCCCTAAATTATCCTGATTATTTTTCAGATACTGATCTTGGGCTCAGTCCACGTTATGTTATTCTTCCTGGAATTTAGAATAACAGGTACATGTCATTGTGTAAAGATCTTTCTGTCCAGTCTGGGCTTTAACCTCTATCCTCACAAGAGTAGACTCAAATGTAGTCAGAATTTTCATAAGTTTGTCATAGCTGATGTTTTTTTATTTTGTCAGGTCATTTTCTGCAGGTTTTTGAGTACTGAATTAATTTGTTTTCTTGGGTTTTTTGTTTCATTTGAATGTATGTGTTGAGTTGTTCCTCACTTTTCTGGTTTCTTTCAATCAAGTTCTTACCTAATGTGCTGAGAAACCAATCCTTATTTTTCACGATAGTCAATCTGAACATGATTTATTCCAAAGCAATTTGAGTAATATTTAAACACCTTCATCTCTATGAATGGTATATAAATGATAAGTGCTGAGAAGGGTCTTTTCATTTTCACAGCAATCTTTGTCATACACAGACAGATCATGAAATATATGAAGATAATAAAACTACAGATGCTAGCAAGAAGAAGGAAAACCTATTATTAATTGTTTGAAAGAGGCTTCCCTTCTAGTGAAAGAAATACGTTGCTTGATGTAGGATTTCTCAAATTATATTGCTAGGATGAAGCTAAACAATCATCTAATTCTACAGAATTGAGGGCGAAGAATTAAACTCCTGAATAGTTTACATTTGGGTCAAATAAATCATGTTTCCAAAAAGAGAGTTGACTTTAGAGAAACATGAGGAGTTGTAGGTAAATAGGTGCTTAGCTGATTTTGTTAATTTTTAAACTAATACAGGGAAATAGAGTACTGCAAGGTAAAAAAAGAACTTCGCATTGCAATACTTATGTTTGTGTGTGTGTGTGTTTGTGTACACATGCACATGTATACACGCACGCGCATGTGCAAGTGCTCATTCATTCATCATCTCTATGCTTCTGTGACCTAGGATATTGATTTACCACTTGAGCCATTGTTCCACTTCTGTATTTTTTGGAGATAATCGCATTTATTTTCATGATTGGACTGACTTTGAATAGTGGTCTTCATATCTCAGCCTCCAGAGTAGCTAGCTAAGCTTATTCAGCCTCCAAGTAGCTAGTTTAAATTGGTCCTGTCCTCTGTGCTTCACTGCTCTTTTATTCTTGTCCTGAGGTGTTCACATGCGTAAGTCATAGATATGTCTAGTTGCTTTAAGAAATACTCTTACTGCTTGGTACCAGGGGCTCCCATCTGAGCTCTTAACTACTGAGGAGGCTTGAGAACAGAAAGTTTAGTGGACTTCCTTCTCAATCTATAGCTGGGTGCATTGGATCATTTCCACCATCCTGCACTATCCACAGGTTAAGATTGGAAGGACTACAGAATCCAAGCCAGTCAAGGTAGGAAGCTAGACAAGTTGGTGTGCAATTCGTATGCCATTGATAATGGGAAGGCTAAAAAGACAGATCAGGTGCATGTTCTTATGGAAAGGGAACCTCTATCCTAAAATTAACCACTGATATGACACCAGTCTAACAAAAACAATACCCCAATTTGAACACAATTTCCCACAACCAAAATAAGTATATACATTAACATCCAAAACAGTACAATCTGCTCTTTTTTCTAATATCAGCTTCTTCTGATTATCATATGATGTGACAGAATAGTTTTTCATTAAACTTATTATATATTTTAAAAGACCTAGAAAATTCTTTCTCACTTATTAAGTGCAAACGAATGGCAAATTGCCTCATTTCTTACAAATTTGACTACCACTATAAATTCATTTTATGATTATTATTAATAGTAATATATTCTGATTTATTACTTTACTTTGTAACAGTTTTTAAACTTTTGGCTTCTCTGCTGAAGTTGAAGTATTTAGATAGCATCATCAAATTATATTACTTGGGTACTTAGGGTAGTTTTCTAAAAAGTTTTTAACCAATGGCTTCTAGTAATTACGTTTTGTTTTAGGGGGAGTCCTGTCATGGAACCTGAACTCTGGGCCTGGGCGCTGTTCCTCACGGCTAGTTCAAGGCTAGCACTTGACCACTTGAGCCACAGCACCACTTCTAGCTCTTTTTTCTGTTTATGTTTGCTGAGGAATCGAACCCAGGGCCTCAAGCATGCAAGGCAAGCGCTCCACCACTGAGCCACCTTCCATGCTCTCTACGAATTCTTAATTGGTATGTTATTTAGTATATTTTTAATTTCAATTTAATTTTATTGTAAAGGTAATGTACAGAAGGGACACAGTTACATAAGTAAGGTAATGAGTACATTTATTATGGAAGAAACATTGTTATCTCTTCCACTGATTTTTTTGCACACTCAAAAAAAAAACCTACTGACGTTTTTCCTGTCGCTATTGACCAATGGGTACTGTTCTTTTTTTGTTCATGCATTTTTATTATAAAATTGATATACAGAGGGTTTACAGGTACTTAAGTCAACTATAGATTACACTTCATTTTATTTTGTAAATTTCAAATTTTGAACTTAATTATTTTCTATTGTTTCTTTAGGGTAATTCTTTTTTCAGAGTTGTAGGATTAGTTAATTTAGTTTTGCATAATTTTAACACATGTAAATTATTCAGACATATAGTTTGCTTTCAAAATAGTTAACATATGAATATTTAAAAATTATTTTCTTAAATTTTCTATGGTTGGTGAATTTAAATAAATTTATTTTCTTTAGTTCTAAACATATTTGCCCATTTAACAAATAGTGTATTTTCAAGAAGCACATACTTTATTTTAAAAGGCTTTATTACCTGGTCATTATTTGGAAATATTTTACTTGAATTAAAAAAAAATGTTTGAGCTGGGCATAGTGATTTGTGCTTTCCATTTTTCTAACTACAATGGTAAGTATAAATAGGGTTTGTAATTTAGGAGAGACTGAGAAACTATGAGACCTTATCATAAAATTTCCAGAGTGAAATGATTAGAGATATAGTCATCCCTAGCAAGATATAGAGCACCTGGTTATCATATTCTAAATCTTGAGTTAAAACACCAGTAACATCAATCTTTTGTCTAAATAAAATGACACATATTTCAAAATGTTTATTATTTAAAACTTATTTGCAAATTTCTCATGTCTTTTATTTCTGAATTTTCAATGTACTTAACCTATAAGAATCCAAGTATCTTGTGACTATTTTATTTCTACTAAACTTTTAAATAGTATGAGCAATATTGTGATTTCATATATTAAAATACTTTTATTATTTGTGATAATTTCCTCTGTTTAATATGATAATAACAAATGTGTGTATGTGGGATGTGTGTGTGTTTATTTGGTTTTTGTGTATGTGTGCTTTGTGTGTACTTTCTAATGCTTGGGAGATCACACAATTGCTTCACATATGTTAGGCCAATGTTTTGCCACTGAGCTATTCTATCTAGTTATAATACAAATTGTATTTTAAATTATGACTTTTAAATTTTCATTCATAGTATGTTTTTTCAAAATTACATGATAAAATGTGATCCGTCTTCTATCCACATTAGCACTTGTTATTGTTATTCTTTCTCTGATTTTTTTAGAAATTAATTATATTCCTATTACAACTTCTTTACATTGTAACAGATCTATATGATGCTTTATTTTCTATTTTTTTCCCATGTTATCTGACTTTCAGTCCAAACTATCAGGTGGATTAAAAAGAAACTAGATTCAGGACACTTTATTTTTCTCTTCTTTTCTGAAGTCTTTCTGTTTTTTGAAACAATACCAATGACATACAGCTCCTATGTGGCCCACCATTCTTCCTTCTCACACTCTCTTCTGCAGTACATCTCAAGTCGTCATCATTCAGCTTTATTATGCTGTACTGTTATCTAAATCTTAACTCATTTCTAAACTAATTTTAGTTGCATTGAGCAGTATTTAAAGACATTTTCTATATATAATATCATGGGTTTGTATTTTCACAAGTTGTAAAATATGAGTGACTATCATATATTTAGATAGCTCTGTAGAATATTGGTCCACCTGCTCAATAATCTCGTATGTAAATTCAAGGAATACAAGTCAGTCAGAGCAATCTTGTAAAATGGTGTAGCTTGAGCCTTCATACTAGCTTTGAACAGTATTACAATTTTTAGTAGTGAAGACAACATAGTTCTACTTTAAGAACAGACACATAGAAGAAGGTAACAGATTTGTCAAAAATAATTTCTTAGTTTTATGGTCCACAGATTTTTAAAAGGATGCTATGATTTTATGAAATAAAAACAGAATCTTAACTGGTTTTATTGACACTATTGCCTCTCTAAACTTCAAGAATGATCTTAGACTACTAACTCAATACTTTGTTTGTTTGTTTGTATGTCGGTCATGGGGTTTGAACTCTGGGCTTGGGCACTGTCCATGTGCTCTTCAGCTCAAGGTGAGCACTCTACCGCTTGAGCAACAACAAAACTTCCTGTTTTCTCGTGGTTTATTGGAGATAAGAGTCTCATGGACTTTCGTGCCCGGGCTGGCTTTGAACCACGATCCTCAGATCTCAGCCTCCTCAGTAGCTAGTATTACAGGCGTGAGCCACCCGCACCTGGCCTACCTCAAACCTTATAAAGAATGATTATCAAACTAAATGTGAGATTTAAAAACCAATAAAACATAAATGTAAAATTTCATGATATTGATCAGTAAAGGTTTCTAATCCTTTGATATGGAAAACATTAATGGCTAAAGAAAAGCAAGAACTGGATTATATCAAGTGATAACCTTTCATAATTCAAGGGACACTATAACAGAAATGAAAGCATATCCAACAGATAGAGTGCATATATTTGTTCATGCTACAATGTTAATGCTACAATGATTCTTAAACTTAAGTATTTTTATGTCTTCTAATTGTATATAAATTTTTTTCCTGAATAGAATATTTCTTTAAATAACATATGTAAATTAATAGTCAATAGGAGGAGCATATGAAATAAGATTCTCTTTAGTGTCTAAGAAATAATAAAAAGAAAACTCACTAGTATGACCATTATATAAAAAAGGACGCAAAATATCGTAATGTATTTGTGGATAAATTGATATACTTCTCATAGTGATCGATTTGTATAATACTGCAATCATTTTAGCAAACAAGTTTTTAAGTCTTCAAAAGATGAAAGAGAATTGTATAGGATCCAGACATTACACTTCTATGAATGTATTAAACAGAAGTAAAAAACTTTTTTGGACACAGAATGTAGTTAATTGACAGTGAACTTGAATAGTATGTGTGAGACCCTGGAAATGATCCCCAAAAACAAATTTTGAAAAGACACACTATAGAGGATGTATGCTGGGCAAATTCCTGTAACTGAATTTTATATCTATTTTAATGTCTGTTCTAAAATTTACAGCATTTCTATTTGAAGAAATGCAAGTTTGTGAAAATTAGGCTTTGGAAACCTACGCAAGTACAATTCACTTCCAAAGGACTAATATGTATACAATAAAAGGAAATAATATATTGTAAGTGAATTGCATATCAGGAAAAAACTATTGTTAGAACTTCTTCACACAAAATGCAGAACAGCTAAAAAGATGTTTTTGGTGTTGGCTAAAAACTCTTTGTAAACTGCTGCATTTAAAACAAAGATGTGATTTCTGTTTATTTTCAGGGTAATTTTTCCGTTTGAGGTTATACAGAGATAACTCAATCCAAAAGTATATGTGATAACTGGGATACCTAGGAATTATGCATCACTTCTGAGAAATTTATTTTATTTTTTATTTTTTTATTGTGAAAATACTCTACAGAGGGGTTACAATTACATGGGCAAGATAATGAGTACATTTCTTATCAAGCATTGTAGCCTCCTCCTTTGTTTCTCCTTCCCATCCCTTCCCATCCTCCCCCGCCGCCCCACCCAATCCTCCCCGTTACCCCCACCCCACAAAAGTTGTAAAGTTCATTTTTTTACATAACGACTGGTACATCTCATTGTTGCAATAGGTCCACATGTATCCCTATTTTTCCCATGGCTTCCCTCATTTGCAATATGTAGTATATATTTGAGCCAAGCAGAAAAGGTCAGATAATGTGATGGTAGGGAAATGAACCCTAAGTTATGTATTCAAATGTTTTTTTTGCTTTCATGCGATTGTTTCTAACACATTTATATGATTATTTCTTTGTTGCTTTGTATGTCCCTCCCTCACACTATAACCCCTGCTTTCACTGTATTTGATGTCTGTATAATTTATGGAGGGGGAGGGGAAAAACTTCTAAGTAATTGAGAAACTTTTCTGGAAGAAACTTTTAGCAAATGACAGTAGACACAAATCTATGCATTTGCATTTTATGAAAGTCATATGTTACTTGTTTAATCCAATTGCTTATCTCTACCTTGATAGGAAAAACCTGTTCTCAAGATAAGAGCCAAAAGTAGTGAAAAGAACAAAATACACAATAATCTTGATATATTTTTGACAGTAACAAATCAAATAAAACAATCCCACTTAAGGAACTCCAATATTAGTGTATGTGAAGATGTTCCTGAATGCCAATATCCATTAAATTTTTGGAATTTTAATTTCTACTAACATATGAAAATTAGAACAAGAAAACAAATATAGACTTAGAGTGAAGCAGCATTGAAATCATTTTCTTAATTGTTTTGAAATTACAAAAGAATTGATACTCCTTTGCTTTGGAAATCATTTAAAAATATTTATCACTTATGATAATTCAAGTAGCAAGCAACAATAATTTTATATAATCATTATAAATATAATTTTATTACTATTGTAAAATAGAATAAAAAAACCAGTCCCAATGTATGACCTACCTATCATTATTCTTAAATTCTAATCATTACCTAAATACCTTAAACAATCTAAATAGTTATGTCTTTAACATAGACGTAAATATTCTATACTTTTTAACTTAACATTTTTCCAGGGGTGTGTATTCATGTTTCTAAGAAATGTTCACAGTAGTTAAAAGATGCTTTTGTGAAATTAATGTGATACAATTAGTTGTGGGTGTTGTTTGCAAGGCCTGGGCATTGTCCCAAAGCCTTTTTATGCTAAAAGACAGCACTCTACAACTTGAGGAAAAGAGCTAATTCCTGTTTTTACTGGTTAATTGGAGATAAGAATCTAACAAGTACTTTTCTGTCTGGGCTAGTTTCGAAAACAATTCTAATATCTCAGCACCCACAATACCTTGTATTATAAGGGTGAGTTACCGGCACTTGGTTTCATGAAGTTTTTTTTTTTTTTATTTTAATTATGTTTTATGATGTTTGTTTCACTATGATGTATATCATTCTGCAAATAAATTTAGATATATGTATATATTTCTGATGACAATCTCTAAATATGTACTATTCTACACATAACATTTACATATATATGTATATATATATATATATATATATGACAGACTCCCTCTAAAACTTTTATGTTACTATTTTTGACATTTTTCATTTCAAAGGTACAGTCAATTTTTCTAAAAGATTCCTAGAATGAAATAACTAAGATTTCAATATAAAGTAGAGTTTATTACTTTCAAGGGAATTTTAGATATACACATGATATTGTAGTAACATTTACAGTATATTACTTGAAAAGGTTCTACCCAAACTCTTAAATATTTGTTTGTAGTTCAAGAGAGAGAGGAAGTTAATTCATACTGATTAGGAATTTGCAATGCTTCAAAAAATCTATTCCATAATTTGTTATAGGCACATAGTCAAGCTACCTGATATGGTTTAGGGGTTTTTTGTTTATTTGTTCAAAATTTCAATATGGATGCATGCGCAGTGGTAACATTAAAATTATTAATCTAAAGACAAATAATAGTAAAATCATAGACACATATCCGACGTTCAATAATTAGCACTTATGATGCTAATAATAATTTGGGTGGAGAGAATGATGACCACAGTGTATCCTGATAATGACGATGTTGTGATTGAAAAGGAAAAAAAAAAATTTAGATAATTTTGAAGCTAAATTTCCCACGTTGAATGCATAGTTATTAACAGCGTTGGATTACATAAAATAACAATAACAAGAGGAAGGCTGGGAAGGTGGCTCAGTGGCAGAGTGCTGGCCTTGCCTACATGAGGCTCTGGGTTTGATTCCTCAGCACCACATAAGCAGAAAAAGCTCAAGTGGTAGAGCGTTTGCCTTGAGCTGAAGAGCTGAGGGACAGTGCCAGGCCCAGATTCCAGGCCCCATGACGAACCAAAAACAAAACAAAACAAAACAAAACCAGAATAAAAAGAGGAGAGTTTCAATATCAAGAAATCAATCAAATAAACAGGTAGAGACAGTAAAAACCCTAATGTTATTCCAGCAGTCTTTCTAAGGTATACTCACTGTTCTTGGTGGTATTATTTGCTTATAAATAAAATCATTTATTTCCATATTTTGATTGGCTGTGATCTAGATTTCAACTCAGTGTGATTAGTTCAAATAACATTCTCAGATAGATACTTTTCCAATGATATATTAAGAGTATGTTCTTCATTACAGCTGTAAATACATGACAAATTTTACATAATAATTCTTACATATCTGCAGTTACCATAAAAGGACACAAGCTGCAGGAGTTAAAATTTATTTTTATTTCTGCATGAAACTATTTCTGACTTTATACCAACAAACTGAATTTGACACTTTCCTTATTTGTAAGCTAAGGCAGGAAATGTAATGACTGTTTACTTTCTTTTGCCTTGCTCTAGAGGTCAACAAATATATTCTTCAATATTTCTGGTAGATTATATCCATTTACAGATGAGAAATGTAAGACCAATAGTCAATGCTGTGAGTAAATAATGGTAGTAGAATTTTTGTCTGAGTTCTTCACTCTGTGTGCTTACAAGGAGAGTCATTTGGTGATGGAGAGGACCAATATAAAAAAGACTGTGGGGGAAAATGCATACTTTGTAAACAATTGTTTTAGGACTGAGTGACTGGTGATGAGTATTTGCAATAGGCTGGTGTCAGGGGCATAAAAAGGAGTACATAGAAATTACATTAGTGACAGAAACTGAGAAAATCTTGATCATTCATGTTATCTAATGGATCGAGGTAGCGTAAGAGTAAATCTAAAGCTTTTCCACATCTCTGTCTCCTAACTGTGTTAGTTAAATTCTTGGTGATAAGGACTACAGGTGGAAAAGATGGATTTAGAGGAAAAAAAACTCACTGATAGTTCTAAGGTTAATGTTAAAGAGATGCAAAGATAGGTCTGTTTGGACATCATCAAAATATTCACGACCATGAATATGAAAAATAATAATAAAATCATGGACATTATTAAAGTGAAGAGGAAAAGGAAAGTTCTGATGAATGTGTGAACAATGTGAGTACCAGTGTGGACAAGATTGGAGGAAAGCGATAAATAAGGACACAAAAAAGTAACAAACACAGATTTACAAAAGAAAGGGAAGGAATGAATTTTCAGGAAGATATTGAAGGAAATCTACTATTTGGATTTGAAAAGTAAATGGACATAGACAAGTTCAATAAGAACAGTGTTTTGGTGAAAGTCATATTGATAAAATGTTGAGATATGAATGTGAATACATAAAATTCTGGATCCATTAATTTAACAGATCCTATTGATTCTAAATGTTGGGAACAAATGCTTAAATCCTGACCTTAGAAATGTTACACAGATATAAATATCATGAACTTTTCTTAGTGATATTCTGTGAATATTTTTGAAAACTTTATTTAGCCAGGAGATTATAGATTGAACTACAGCACAAACAAGCCTAATTTGTCCTACAGTTCCAATTAGTGACCCATCTATCCATATCAGTTTGGGATTTTATTGAAAAATATTTAGATATGTTTGGATATCTTATCAGCCTACTCATTATAAATGTAGGACAAGTAAAACCAAGTATTAGGTTAAACATACAGCTTTACTGATGTGACTGAAGACTCCTGGAATTGATTCCTCTTTAGAACAGAAAATGCCTCAGTAGCCATTGACACATCATAACTTCCATATACACTATTGAAATCTAATTCTTGTTAGGTATATCTCCATGCTGTGTGAACAAACCTGACACAAATTCTTTTATGTAGGAAAATGTTCTTATAAACTTCAAGCTTTTAATGAATGGAAAAGTTCAGACATTACTCTCACCACTAGGATTAAATGACTAAAAAGATAAGATATTTTGATTTAATGTCTTTCTTTCACTTTCTCATACACATTGTCAAGGATTGAAGGATTCTGATTTAACAATAATACAATCTTGACTTGTATTAACACAACATCTAGGATCTAATGTTAATTCGGATACTTACTAATTAGCTCCAAATTTTGTGGATATTTATATTTCTCCTATGTAAACTGATGAACTCCAGGAAAATGTCCCTAAGGAGCCTTTCAATTCTAATATCACTGTCTCAAAATGCTTTAAATTCTACATCCTTTAATGTGGGCATAGGGTTATATTGTGGAACTTTTCTTCTCAGAGAGTTAGTATTACCCTATTGCTTAACATGGACAAAGAACCTTCATACACAGACTGGGCCTGTACAAATAAGAAGTGGTAGTTGAACAATGTTCTGAGCAGTTTGTATAGAAGAAATGGAAATAGAGCAACTATGAACTCAAAAGGCATATGCAAAGAAGACAAAGGCACAAAGTAGAATGTGCCAAGGAAAGCTGAATTATAATTTCAAATAATGTGCTCAGGTGTGAGTGTGTGTTCAAAGTACAGATTCAGACAATGTTAGTTGGATATCTTGGGTGGAAAACTGCTTTAAACTATTCTGGGCTAATTGTACAAGTAGAAGCCCCTAACTCTGAATCTAATCAGCCACAACATCATCAACTTAGGGACAGTTTTCCAAGTACAAAGTGAGAAAAAAAGGGCTGATCACAATTAGTGTTCAAGTTGAAGCAATTTCAATCTCATAACTTTTCTTATAAATGTTCATTTATTTTGGATCATTAACTAGGGAAAAGCCAAGTAAATATTTTGCATGTACCTAAATTAAGTGGGACGTATTATATTGGTTTCTCTTTAACTTGGAAGTTATAGATTATGTTTTTTTATTCTCTAACTTGGGACAATGATCTGCTGTCAGTTATTTTCTTCTCTTACCCTTCTTTTGCCCTTCCACTTACATAATTATTATTTAAAGAGACATAATTGAGCTTGCATTTCTAAATTCTTCAAAATTATCTGAACTACTTCATACTTCTGGCAGCCTCCTATATCTTTCTCAAGGGAAATATTTTGTCACTACCACTTTAGTCCTACATGATATTGGATATCTTCCTGCTTAATTCAGTGAAAGATATACATTAGACTCATCCTATATCTCAAAACTTGTACCACCATAAAATATTATCTTACTTAGAAAGCATGATATTATATCTGGTGAGGTGGAATCTGTCATTTTTGAATGGCCTTAAGTGATATTTACATGCAATCATGTTTTAAACCAATATGCCACTCAGTAGATGAACGAATTGACAAAATGTGGTTTATATATATACGGAGTAATCCTATGCTTCCTATTCATAAGGAAATGGAAAGACTTGGAAAAATCCTACAAAGAAAAATAAGTAAGACACAAAGAAACAGATTCCATGGTTTCCCTCATTTGTAATAGGAAAAAGTTATTAATAATAAAAATTAATAATAAACAGGAAATAGTCCTAGCAGATGAGTAGAATGGCTCAATAGCTAGGTATAAATGACCATATAAAATGATGCTGAGCAAAATAATCTCCTAGATATGGAAAGAGAGATTTTTCTTTGTGGATGTTGTTTTTAATATACTATGTGATTTCTTTTTTCTTTTGTGTTTTCCCCTATGGTTTGGCCACTGTTGTATTTGATTTCAGTATTGTGTGTATTGTATATACATTTATGTTCATTTGGCAAGGGAAGCAGAACAATAAAATGGCGAGACAAAGGACAAAAGGTAAACCAATGCAATAGCCATACTCACAGGACAACATGTTGGAAATTTACAGTATAACTTGTGAGGGGTATGGGGTAAAGAAAAGTGTGAGAAAAATGAGGGAGGGGGTAAAAATTTTGACATGTTATGTATTCAATACCTTACAATTACTGCAAACTTTTCTATATATGACCTTAATAAAATTAAGTTAAAAATGAGCTGCATAAAATATAATTTCACTGTATTGGTAAGTAAATATTATTCTATGTGTATTACCTTTTTAAAAAATGAACATTTTGGCTGCTAACTTGAATTTACTCTTTCTTTATCAGAGGGACATCAACTGGAATGTTATCAAACTATACAATATTTTCAGAATATACTTGCCATTACTTTGAAAAAATATTATTTTAGTATTGTCTCATACTAAAACAGAAAACAGTTCAATTCTATGGAAACTCCTAACTGAAAACTGAAAACTGACTGATTGTTAAGAGGACAGATATATCTGCTCCTCAACATTCCTAAGACTACTAAGTACTCATTTTCAAATTCTGAACATGCCATACCAGAGACATTCAAAATAGTACCTGTTTGCATTATATTTAATTCTGCAATAGATGCAATTTTCATTGAGGCATTACATATTTAAAAGCCAACAGAAAAAATAGACACGTTCTTGTAGAGGATAAAACTATGAAGTATCTATAATAATTAATTCCTTTTTTTTTTTTGGTCAGTCATGGGGGTTGAACTCTGGGCATGGGCACTGTCCCTGTGCTCTGCAGCTCAAGGTGAGAGCTCTACCGCTTGAGCCACAGTGCCACTTCCAATAAATAATTCCGTAAGAGTAAACATTTGTTCATCAGACTAAGCTATTATTTCTATAAGAATCAATCCCAAGTTTTTATGCCGACAAATCATCCTAGCACAACAATTTCCAACTTGTAAGGTGTGCCTTAAAATTCCCTAAATTCACATCATGACTACTTTATCACTATTGTGAAAAAATACTACACTTCTGCTAATGTCATGCCCTTCCTATTGTGGAAAGAATACTACACTAAACTTTCCTATATCATTTTCCCCGCAGTGGTTTTCTTGAGATCAGAACACTTGCAAATATTATTTATTTTTATTTTTATTTATTTTATTATATATATAATCTACCATAGATATTCAAGAGATCTGTATATCTTAATATTAAGATTTCAAGATTATGGTTAAAAGCCCACCCAGGCAAGAAATTTCCTTGAATTCTTATCTCCAATAAACTCATAAGGAAAAGCCAGACCCAAGTGGCACTGAGGTTCAAGTTGTAGAGCAATAGCCTTGAGCATAAACAGGCTCAGGGACAGTGCCCGAGACCAGAGGTTAAGCCCTAGGACAAACCAATCAACAAAAACAAAATAAAAACAAACCTCAAACGTAGCATTTTTCTCATTGTATACAGAGGTACATAATTAAGGAAATTTCTTCCTGTGATATGTATAGGTAGAAAAAAAAGATGTCACCCAATTACTCTTCATACCATGTTACACCAAAGTCTCAAAAGATTGCTCTGTTTCTATATTTATAAATTAATACAATCAATTTGTTGGCTATTTGTCTAGATTATTCACATTATCATTTTACACATGAACTGTTGGAATTATCTATCAACTAATTTCTTATTATACCTCACTTGAAAGACTACTCTAGTCAATTAGAATGCCAGAATCATTTGTGAGTTTGTAAATTAAATCTTTTACCTGAAAATAATTTTGTAGTATCATATAGAATATTAAATTACAAAAAAAATATCTATTTTAAATCTAAATTCTAATTTAGCCAGATCTACAAAGTCCTACATTAAATGAACTTTCCTATTTCTCCAGGCTTAAACTTTTGTAATCCTTCATCATTTCTTTGGAATTTAACAGAATGATGCTTACTTTTTCAAATTTTTGGTTCAGAATCATGAGCTCTTTTGCATCTAGAAATGATCTTTAATTAAGACAACATTTAAAACACAACTGAGGATTATATATGAGTTGCATTTCTATAGGAAACTTGACTTCTCAAAACATAATGACAAAATTAGCCCAAATTTCCAACTGTGTATTCCTTTCTTGTTTATTTTTATTCCTTTCTTGGATGGTTTTATTGAGAAAAAAATATTTTCTGCTAGTTCACCAGAGTTTCTGATCATCTCAAGTAACTTGGGAGTGGAGTCCATGGAGTCCATTAAATACAAGATCATGTAATGTTCATGGGGTTTTTTTCTTGTTTTCTTTTTTTTTAATTTATTATTTTTTCTGGTGAAAATAGTGTACATAAGGGTTAAAATTACCTGGGCAAGATAATGAGTACATTTCCCTTCAAGCATTGTAGCCTTCTACTTTGTTCCCCTATCCATCCCTTCCCATCTACCTCCCTTGCCCCCACCCAATCCTCCTCCCCCCACCAAAGTTGTAAAGTTAGATTTGGACATAATGACTTGTACATCTTATTGTCGCAATGGGTCCACCTGTATCCGTAGTCAAACGATTTGTTTTTGCCATTCCCATCCAGAAATTATACGGACATAAAATACAGTTAAAGCAGGGGTTATACCATGGGGGAGGGACATATAAAGCAACAACGGGACATATAAAGGGACATATAAAGCAACAATATAAAGAAACAATCCCATGAAATAAAAAAAAATTGAATACATATCTAACCTTTCATTTCCCTAACATCAACTTATTTGACATATTCTGATTTACTCAGGCATATTCTAGTTAGCAAATAAGGGAGACCATGGTACCTATGTTTCTTTGGGTCTGGCTTACTTCGCTTAATATAATTTTTTCCAAGTCTTTCTATTTCCTAACAAATGGGGCAATGTCATTCTTTCTGATGGAGGCATAGAATTCTGTTGTGTATATATACTACATTTTCTTGATCCATTCATCTACTGAAGGGCATCTGGGTTGGTTCCATATCTTATCTATGGTAAATAATGATGCAATAAACATAGTCGTGCTGGAAGCTTTAGTGTTGTCTTGTTTGTGAACATTTGGGTAAATGCCAGAAAGTAGGATTGATGGGTCATAGGGGAACTCTATGTGGAGTCTTTTGAGTAACCTCCATATTGCTTTCCAAAGTGGTTGAATAAGTTTACACTGCCACCAATAGTGCAGTAAGGTTCCCTTCTCTCTATATCCCCTCCATCGTCTGTTGTTATTAGAGTTCTTGATTATAGCCATTCTAAGTGGATGAGATGGTATTTCAATGTTGTTTTGATTTGCATTTCTTTCATTACTAAAGAGCATTTCTACATGCGTTTATTGGCCATCCTTCATTCCTCTTCAGTGAAATTTCTCATTAAGTATTTAGGCCACTTATTTATTGGGCAGTTGTTTCTTTGAAGATTTGTTGTTGGGGGATTTAATTTTTTGAATTCCAGGTATATTTTAGATATGAGACCCTTGTCTATTATATGGCAAGTGAAGATGTTCTCCCAATCCGTGGGCTTTCTAGTGATCTTGCTAGCTATGTCCTTTGCATGCAGAAGCTTTGCAATTGCATGCAATCCCATTTGTCCCATTTGTCTTTGATTTTTTGTGTATCTGGATCTCTATTAAGAAAATTTCAGACTGTGACAAGGAGACCTAGAGATTCTGATATTCCATCCTGTAATATTTTCAGAGTATCTGCTTTGACTCTGAGGTCTTTGATCCATTTAGAGTTGTTACTACTGCAGGGTGATAAATAAGAGTCTAGCTTTAGTTTTCTATAATTAGTTAACCAATTTTGCCAGCACAATTTGCTGAAGAGGCTGTCTTTCTTCCATTCTATTTTTTTAGCTGCCTTATTGAAAGTTAGATGCCTATGGGACTGTAGGTTCATTTCTGGGTTTTCAATTCTATTCCATTGGTCATCTTGTATGTTTTACTTCATCTTTACCTGTTTGGATTTCCTTTAAGTTTAGATCTTGTCTTATTATCCCTGCTAGCATTCTTATACTAAATCCAAGAGGAGTGGAGAGAGAAGACATCCTTATCTCTTTCCTGAATTTATGAGAAATGACATTAACTTTTCACCATTAAGTATAATGCTGGCTGTAGGTTCGTCAATCCTTAGCCAAAAGAACAGCACTGGAGCAATATCCAAATTTCAAACTGAAGCGAAAAGCCATAGTAATAAGAACATCTAGCTACTGGCACAAGAACAGTCCTGAGGACCAATGGAATAGGACAGAAGACTCAGAAAAGAACCAAGTGACCTATAGCCACCTAATCTTTGACAAAGGAGCTAAAAAATAGAATGGAAGAAAGACAGCCTTTTCAGTAAATGGTGTTGGCAAAATTGGTTAAACACCTGTGGAAAACTAAAGCTAGATCCATATATATATATATATATATATATATATATATATATATATATATATATATATATATATACATATATATATATATATACATATATATATATATATATCAGTCTTCATAAGAATCAAGTCCAAATGGATCAAAGCCCTCAAAATAAAAGCAGACACCGTGAAAACATTATATGAAAGATAAGAGGAACTCTAGGGCTCTTTAGCACAGGCCAAAATGTTCTTAATAGAGAACCAGAAACAAAACAAATCAAAGAAACATTGGAGAAATGGGATTGCATGAAACAGCAGAGTTTCTGCAAGGTAAAGCTCATAGATAGCAAGATCAATAGAAAGTCCACTTACTGGGAGAAGTTCTTCATGAGTCATAGAACAGACAAAGTCTTATATCTAAAATATAATTAGAACTCAAAATCATAAATCCTCCAACAACAAATCCTCAAAGGAACAACTGCCCAATAATTAAGTGGGCTGAAGACTTAAGGAGAGACTTCTTTGAAGATGAAATAAAAAATGTCCATTAGACAATTGAAGAAATACTCAACTTTTCTAGTCATAAAAGAAATGCAAATCAAAACATTGAAATTTTACTTCACTCCAGTTAGAATGGCTATAATCAAGAAATGTAATAATGACAGATGCTGGTGGGGATGTGGTTAAAAGGGAACCCTACTTCATTATTGGTAGGAGTGTAAACTTGTTTAACCACTTTGGAAAGCAGTAAGGAATTTCTTCAAGACTCCTTCTAGAGCTTCCCAATGACCCAGCAACTCCACTTTTGGGCACTTACCCAAATGATCACAAAGCTACCAACACAACCATGTTTATTGCAGTATTATTCACCATAGCTATGATATGGAACCAACCCCAATGCACCTCAGCAGATGAATGGATCAACAAAAAGTGTTGTACACACACACACACACACACACACACACACACACACACACACACACACACACACACACACACACACACACACACACACACTGGAATTCTAGCTTCCATCAGAAAGAATGACATTGTTCCATATGTTAGGAAATGGAAAGTCTTGGCAAAAAATTATATTAAGTGAAGTAAGCCAGACCCAAAGAAACATAGGACCCATGGTTTACCTTGTTTTACCTTTGTTTGCAAGGATTAGAACATGTCTAGGACAAGCAGAGAAGATCAAAGGCTAAGAACATATGAACATACAAGCGAAATGTACCCCAAGTCAGAAACACAAGTGGTTTTTCTTTTCTTTCTTTGGTTTTTAATATGCTTATAATGCACTATGTGATTCTATTGTAGGTTCATCCCCCCACGGTATACCCCTGTTTTCACTGTATTTGATTCAAGTGTTGTGGATCATAGATAGATAGATAGATAGATAGATAGATAGATAGATAGATAGATAGATAGATAGATAGATAGATTGATTGATAGATAGATAGATATAGATATAGATACATATATAGTTATATAGCATATATATATATATAAATGTAATTTGGAGAGTGGAAGGGAAATAGCTGGTTGCAGGTTGACCCATTGTGACAATGAGATGTACAGGACACTGTGTTGAAAATGAATTTACAATGTCAGGCAGGGGTCGACGAGGGAGGATTTGGAGATGTGGGGAAGGAAAACATGGCAGGGGAAAAACAAAGGAGGAGATAACAATGCTCTATAAGGTATGTACTCATTACCTGGTCCTGTAACTCTGAGTCCTCTGTACAGTATTTTTACGTTAAAATATATATTAAAAAATCTCTGCCTGGTGTAGATTTCCAGTGCTGCCCTCGGAATTGCATTTTCTGCCTATTCTGGCTGTGGTTAGGTCCACCTGCCCAATGGATCAGTATTCTTCAAGCCATCTTGGTCCTGAAGTGGGACTTGACTTATCCAGTGGTGGTTAGAACCAGGCCAAGGACAGGACAAAACCACTTCCAGGACATGGCTTCTTCATTCCCCATGCAACTAGGATTGCAAGCAGAATTTCTCTGAATTTGACTCCAGAAAACCATCAGTGAATCAAAAGGCAAGTCCATCAAAAACCTCACTCCTCCCCCCCATTTCCTCCTTTCTCCCTCCCTGGGTACTTACAAAATAATTTTGAAGGCTTTGGCACACACACAAAATGCCCACCATCTCCCCTGGTAAACTAGGTTTTAATTCACTAAGTCATGTAAACGGATAATGCTGCATTCATTATTCTGGACAACACCTTCAGGCTGTTTGATGTTTTAATTTTTATTGTTGTTGTTGTTGTTGGTAGTTGGGCCTGATTTCTGTGTCTGGGTGCTGTCCCTGAGCTGCTCATCTCAAGGCTAGTGCACTACCACTTCAGACACAGTGCCACTTCCATTTTTTCTGCTTATGTGGTGCTGAGGAATTGAACCCAGGACCTCATGCATGCAAGACAAACATTCTACCACCGAGTCTCCTTCCAGCCCTAATGGTTTAATTCTTTAAAATTTCTTCTTGTCAGTCATGGGGCTTGAGCTCAAGGGGAGCCCTCTCCCAATTGAGCCACAGGGCCACTTCCTATTTGGAGATAAGTGACTCACAGACTTTCATGCCAGGGTTTTCTTTGAACATGTGAATTTTAAAATTATATTTCTTCTAGATGTTTATTGGTACATGACAGTTTTCTGTAAACCTTTGTCTTCAAGTAATCAAACAGCATTAAATATTACATTTCGGAGTTATCCTTTAGCACATCCATTTTGAAATTATCTTAAGGTGAAATTCTAATTTTTGTAGTAACAACCAAGTAAAGTCCAAATGGGAAATATGCTAATTTCAGCAGCCTTGCCTCTCCTTCCTCTTTTTTTCTCTACAGTATCTTTCCTTGTTTTGGAACAAGTGTCATGGACTGTAAAACCATCCAAAAGGAAACTTATTCCATTAACTTAATAGGAAAGGAATCCAGCCTGCCTGTATCTCAAGGCAACTTTGAGTATAATATTAATCTAATAATTCATGTCAGTGGATTTTCAGTCATTTCGATAATTTTTTTGTTTAACCACTCATTAAAGAGGTTCCAAAAATCAAGAATCAAAAATCATGTTCTGCTTTCTAAGAATGTTTAAAAAGCTAGTAATTCAACAAGACACATTCTATTCTTCCAAGATTCTATGGTGAAGAATTTCTCTTTTATCATAGCCCTTACCACTGACCCCTTCCTTTCGAACTTGTAGTTTTGTTCAGTTTTCTTGTACCAGCTTTCGTTTTGGTATTAGCCTTAGTAATCTCCTTATAGAATTTGACAATGAAATTACATTTATTTTTAGAGAGCTCAATTCATATTGCCAAAGGCAGAGTAATGAGCATATAATAAAGCATAAACTACTGAATATCATTAACATGATCGTATGCAACTGTTTCATAAATAATATAAGTACCACATAAATGTGCATCTTCATAAACTTTTTAAAATGCAAACTAGTTACATATCTATATCATAAATTAGTTCAGATCACTGGCACAAGAGACTAAGCTAAACTTTTATATCATCCCCAATATTTTTGTCAAATTTTCTTTTCTCATTAGCTTTCACCTTAGGACCTTTTCCTAGCAATAAGTTATAAGTTGATATACTTAGATTTTAGTCTCCTTTGAATAACCTCTTTTCTTTCCACCACTAGTTAGTTCCTTATGAAAATACATGAGGAATAACATCCCATTGTGCCTGCAAGAGGAGTACCCAAGTCAACTGTCTGTGACTACTCTTGCCTTTCTTTGTTTAGGAATGTGGTAGCAGAGACAGGGTTGTCAGGAATCAGGTGGCTGGAAACATAGTGTTAAGAATTATGGGTAGCAAAATGAATAGCATAGAAAGGGAGTACCAGGGAAAGGGTAATTGTGAATGTAATTGCTGAGTTGTAGTGGCAGGAAATTGGGTAGCAGCAACAGCTTTGCAAGGGTTGGGGTAGCTAATACAGGCATCCAGAAAAATTTAGCAGGGACAAACAAGCATAGAGAAAGTGAAAGATAAAAGTTGTAAGACATTGTGGGAATTCTTTGTCTACCCATGCTAAAAACATGGAGGAGGGCTATTTTAAACTAAAACTACAAAAGAAAATTTAAGGACTTGGTGCTAAAAAATCTGTCCAAGTGTTATTACATTAAACAGAGAATTCAAAATGGTTTTTCTTCATGAATACAGAGATCAAAGATATTATCGTAGTTATTTCAAAATGCAAATTAAAGGGGAAAATCAGTCAGGAGGTAAAATTTATATTGAATGTTAACTTTTAAGAGGAAAAGAAGATCCTAGGTGGCAGACTAAAGACAAAGCAATATCAGAGCACTATATGTTCAATAATAATTAAGAAACTTTAATTGAAAAATTGAGCTGAAATGTACACATCAGGCAAAGGCAAGCCTACCTCCAACAAAGAAACACCATAATGTATATCTCAGAAAAAATAACCAAGTTCCTTATCCTTGATTTCAATGATAAACATAACTCACCTTACACACACACACACAAACACACACACACACACACACACACACAAATATATGCAACAGCTCAATCTACTCACATCAGTTCAACGTGAATCAAAGATCTTCCTGTAATATCTGAAACTCTAAAAGTTTCAAGTCTTACTCTGAAAACATTACAGTACGGAATAGGAGAAACTCAACTTCTCCTTGGCACAGGCCAAAATTTTCTTAATAGAGTCCCAGAAATAAAAAAAAAAAATCAAAGACTAATGGGACAAATTGGATTGCTTGGAATAGCAGGGCTTCTTCATGGCACAGGACATAGCTAGCAAAATTACTAGAAAGCCGACAGATTGGGAAAAGATCTGCACTAGCCATACAATGGACAAATCTAAAATATACCTGCAACTCATATCTAAAATATATCTAAAATATACCTAAAATATACCTGGAACTCAAAAAATTAAATCCCCCAACAACAAATCCTCAAAGAAACAAATGCCCAGTTAATAAGTGGGCTAAAGACTTAAAGAGAAACTTCTCTGAAGAGGAAAAAAGGATGGCCAATAAACACATGAAGAAATACTCAACCTCTCTAGCCATAAAAGATTTGCAAATAAAAACATTGAGGTACCACCTCACAACAGTTAGAATGGCTATAATCAAGAACTCTAATAACAACAGATGCTGGAGGGAATGTAGACAGAAGGGAACCTTACTACATTTTTGGTGGGAGTGTAAACTTGTTCAACCACTTTTGAAAGCAGTATGGAGGTTCCTCAAAAGACTCCACATAGAGCTCCCCTATGACCTAGCAATCCCACTTTGGGGCATTAACCCACATGATCACAAACAAGATCATAGTAAAGCTACCAGCACACCTATGTTTATAGCAGAATTATTTACCATAGCTATGATATGGAACCAACCCAGATGCCCCTCAGTAGATGAATGGATCAAGAAAATGTGGTATATATACACAATGGAATTCTATGCCTCCATCAGAAAGAATGACATTGCCCATTTTTTAGGAAATGGAAAGACTTGGAAAACATTATATTAAGTAAACCAGACCCAAAGAAACATAGGTCCCACGGCTTCCCTTATTTGCAATAACTAGTTGATGAAGTTGATGTTAGTTGAATGAACCCCAAGATAAGTTTTTTTTTCTTTCATGCAGTTGTTTCTAACATATTTATAAGATGATTTCTATATTGCTTTGTATGTCCCTCCCCCATGGTATATCCCCTGATTTCACTGTATTTGATGTTTGTATAATCTGTGGAGAGGAAGGGCAAAAACAAATCGTTTAACTAGGAATACAGGTGGACCCATTGCGTCTATGAGATGTACAAATCATTATGTCGAAAAATGAACTTTACAACTTTTGTGGGGG